>NW_025727602.1:300000-600000 GCF_021461385.2 Schistocerca piceifrons | reverse complement strand
GTCAATGGAATGGTTCAAAGCATAGACAGTAAGAAGAGTCAGTGTTCTTGTACTTAAGTCGGCATTGTGATTTTTGTATTTAATTCCGATGCTATTTCTGTGTTTCTTAGTCAATAAGAAGGTCAGAAGGGTACGGTAAACCTGAAGTGAATCATCGGAATCTATAGCAAGTGTCACAGGAATGGTTCAAACATAGTCAGTAAGAAGAGTCAGTCTTCTTGTACTTAGGTCGGCATTGTGCCATTTGTATTTAATTCCGATGCAATTTCTGTTTCATCGTCAATAAGAAGACCAAGGGATACAGTAAACCTGGAGTGTAGGCCCGGAATCTATAACTAGTGTCACAGGAATGGTTCAAAACATAGACAGTAAGAAGAGTCAGTCTTCGTGTACTTAAGTCGGCATTTTGCCTTTTGTATTTAATTCCGATGCAATTTCTGTGTTTCGTCGTCAATAAGAAGGTCCAAGGTATACAGTAAACCTGAGGTGAAGCATCGGAATCTATAGCTAGTGTCACAGGAGTGGTTCAAAACATAGTCAGTAAGAACAGTCAGTCTTCTTGTACTTAATTCTGCATTGTGCCTTTTGTATTTAATTCCGATGCAATTTCTGTGTTTCATCGTCAATAAGAAGGTCCAAGGGATACAGTAAACCTGAAGTGAAGCATCGGAATTTATAACTAGTGTCACAGGAATGGTTCAAAACATAGTCAGTAAGGAGAGTCAGTCTTTTTGTACTTAAGTCGGCATTGTGCCTTTTGTATTTAATTCCGATGCAATTTCTGTGTTTCATCGTCAATAAGAAGGACCAAGGGATACAGTAAACCTGGAGTGAAGCATCGGATTCTATAACTAGTGCCACAGGGATGGTTCAGAACATAGACCGTAAGAAGAGTCAGTCTTCTGTTGTACTTAAGTCGGCATTGTGCCTTTTCTATTTATATTCCGATGCAATTTCTGTGTTTCCTCGTCAATAAGAAGATCAGAGGGATACAGTAATCCTGAAGTGAAGCATCGGAATCTATAACTAGTGTCACAGGAATGGTTCAAAACATAGGCAGTAAGAAGAGTCAGTCTTGTTGTACTTAAGTCGGCATTGTGCCTCTTCTATTTAATTCCGATGCAATTTCTGTGTTTCATCGTCAATAAGAATGTCAGAGGGATGCAATAAACATGAAGCGAAGCATCGGAATCTATAACTAGTGTCACAGAAATGGTTCAAAACAAAGTCAGTAAGAAGAGTCAGTCTTCTTGTCCTTAAGTCGGCATTGTGCCTTTTGTATTTAATTCCTAAGCAATTTCTGTGTTTCATCGTCAATAAGAAGGACCAAGGGATACAGTAAACCTGGAGTGAAACATCGGAATCTATAACTAGTGTCACAGGAATGGTTGAAAACATAGTCAGGAAGGTGTGTCAGTCTTCTTGTACTTAAATCGGCACTGTGCCTTTTGTCTTTAATTCCGATGCAATTTCTGTGTTTCATCGTCAATAAGAAGGACCAAGGGATACAGTAAACCTGGAGTGAAACATCGGAATCTATAACTAGTGTCACAGGAATGGTTCATACCATAGACAGTAAGAAGAGTCAGTCTTCTTGTACTTACGTCGACACTGTGCCTTTTCTATTTAATTCCGATGCAATTTCTGTGTTTCGTCGTCAATAAGAAGGTCCAAGGTAAACTGTAAAAATGAGGTGAAGCATCGGAATCTATAGCTAGTGTCACAGGAATGGTTCAAAACATAGCCAGTAAGAAGAGTCAGTCGTCTTGTTCTGAAGTCGGCATTGTGCCTTTTGTATTTAATTCCGATGCAATTTCTGTGTTTCATCGACAATAAGAAGTTCCAAGGGATACAGTAAACCTGGAGTGAAGCAACGGAATCTATAACTAGTGTCACAGGAATGGTTCAAAACATAGACAGTAAGAAGAGTCAGTCTTCTTGTACTTAATTCTGCATTGTGCCTTTTGTATTTAATTCCGATGCAATTTCTGTGTTTCATCGTCAATAAGAACGTCCACGGGATACAGTAAACCTGAAGTGAATCTTCGGAATCTATAGCTGGTGTCACAGGAATGATTCAAACGTAGTCAGTTAGAAGAGACAGTCTTCTTGTACTTAAGTCGGCATTGTGCCTTTTATAATTATTTCCGATGCAATTTCTGTGTTTCATCGTTTAATAAGAAGGTCCAAGGGATACAGTAAACCTGGAGTGACGCATCGGAAGCTATAACTAGTGTCACAGGAATGGTTCAAAGCTAAGTCAGTAAGAAGAGTCAGTCCTCTTGTCCTAAAGACGGCATTCTGCCTTTTGTATTTAAATCCAATGCAATATCTGTGTTTCATCGTCAATAAGAATGTCCAAGGGATATAGTAAACCTGGAGTGAAGCATCGGAATCTATGTATAACTAGTGTCACAGGAATGGTTCAAATCATAGACAGTAAGAAGAGTCAGTCTTCTTGTACTTACGTCGACATTGTGCCTTTTCTATTTAATTCCGATGCAATTTCTGTGTTTCATCGTCAATAAGAGGGCCAAGGGACACAGTAAACCTGGAGTGAAGCATTGGAATCTATAGCTAGTGTCACAGGAATGGTTCAAAACATAGTCAGTAAGAAGAGTCAGTCTTCTTGTCCTTAAGTCGGCATTGTCCCATTTGTAATTAATTCCGATGCAATTTCTGTGTTTCATCGTCAATAAGAAGGTCCAAGGTATACAGTAAACCTGGAGTGAAGCATCGGAATCTATAACTAGTGTCACAGGAATGGTTCAAATCTTAGTCAGTAAGAAAAGTCAGTCTTATTGTACTTAAGTCATCATTGTGCAGTTTCTATTGTATTCTGATGCAATTTCTGTGTTTCATCGTCAATATGAAAGTCCAACCGATACAGTAAACCTGGAGTGAAGCATCGGAATCTATAACTATTGTCACAGGAATGGTTCAAATCATAGACAGTAAGAAGAGTCAGACTTCTTTTACTTAAGTCGGCATTGTGCCTTTTGTATTTAATTCCGATGCTATTTCTGTGTTTCATCGTCAATAAGAAGGTCCAAGGGATACAGTAAACCTGGAGTGAAGCATCGGAGTCTATCACTAGTGTCACAGGACTGGTTCAAAAATAGAAAGTAAGAAGAGTCAGTCTTCTTGAACTTAATTCGGCATTGTGCCTTTTGTATTTAATTCCGATGCAATTTCTGTGTTTCATCATCAATAAGAAGGTCAGAGGGATACAGTAAATCTGAAGTAAAGCATCGGAATCCATAACTAGTGTCACAGGAATGGTTCAAACATAGACAGTTAGAAGAGTTAGTCTTCTTGTACTTAAGTCGGCGTTGTGCCTTTTGAATTTAATTCCGATGCAATTTCTGTGTTTCATCGTCAATAAGAAGGTCCAAGGGATACAGTAAACCTGGAGTGAACCATCGGAATCTGTAACTAGTGTCAAAGGAATGGTTCAAATCATACACAGTAAGAAGAGTCGATCTTCGCGTACTTCAGTCGGCATTTTGCCTTTTGTATTTAATTCCGATGCAATTTTTGTGTTTCATCGTCAATTAGAAGGTCCAAGGGATAAAGTAAACCTGAAGTGAAGCATCGGAATCCATAACTAGAGTCACAGGAATGGTTCAAAACATAGTCAGTAAGAAGAGTCAGTCTTCTTGTACTTAAGTCGGCGTTGTGCCTTTTGTATTTAATTCCGATGCAATTTCTGTGTTTCATCGTCAATAAGAACGTCCAAGGGATACAGTAAACCTGGAGTGAAGCATCGGAATCTGTAACTAGTGTCACAGTAATGGTTCAAAACATAGACAGTAAGAAGAGTCAGTCTTCTTGTACTTAATTCGGCATTGTGCCTTTTGTATTTAATTCCGATGCAATTTCTGTGTTTCATCGTCAGTAAGAAGGTCCAAGGGATACTGTAAACATCAAGTGAAGCGTCGGAATCTATAACGGGTGTCACAGGAATGGTTCAAAACATAGTCTGTAGGAAGAGTCGCTCTTCTTGTACTTAAGTCGGCATTGTGCCTTTTGTATTTAATTCCGATGCACTTTCTGTGTTTCATCGTCAATAAGAAGGTGCAAGGGATACCCAAAACCTGGAGTGAAGCATCGGAATCTCTAACTAGTATCACAGGAATGGTTCAAAACATAGACAGTAAGAAGAGTCAGTCCTCTTGTACTTAATTCTGCTTTGTGCAATTTGTATTTAATTCCGATGCAATTTCTGTGTTTCATCGTCAACAAGAAGGTCCAAGCGATACAGTAAACCTGAAGTGAAGAATCGGGGTTTATAACTAGTGTCACAGAAATGGTTCAAAACATAGTCAGTAAGGAGTGTCAGTCTTCTTGTACTTAAGTCAGCATTGTGCCTTTTGTACTTATTTCCGATGCAATTTCTGTGTTTCATCGTCAATAAGAAGGTCCAAGGGATACAGTAAACCTCAAGTGAAGCATCGGAATCTGTAATGGGTGTCACAGGAATGGTTCAAAACATAGTCAGTAGGAAGAGTCTTTCTTCATGTACTTAAGTCGGCATTGTGCCTTTTGTATTTAATTCCGATGCATTTTCTGTGTTTCATCGTCAATAAGATTATCCAAGGGATACTGTAAACCTAAAGTGAAGCATCGAAATTTATAACTAGTGTCACAGGAATGGTTCAAAACTCAATCAGTAAGGAGAGTCAGTTTTCTTGTACTTAAGTCGGCATTGTGACTTTTGTATTTAATTCCGATGCAATTTCTGTGTTTCATCGCAATAAGGAGGAGCAAGGGATACAGTAAACCTGGAGTGAAGCATCGGAATCATTAACTAGTGTCACAGGGATGGTTCAAAACATAGACAGTAAGAAGAGTCAATCTTCTTGTACTTAAGTCGGCATTGTGCCTTTTCTATTTAATTCCGATGCAATTTCTGTGTTTCATCGTCAATAAGAAGGTCCAAGCGATACAGTAAACCTGAAGTGAAGAATCGGAGTTTATAACTAGTGTAACAGGAATGGTTCAAACATAGTCAGTAAGGAGTGTCAGTCTTCTTGTTCTTAAGTGGGCATTGTGTCTTTTGTTTTTAATTCCGATGCTATTTCTGTGTTTCATCGTCAATAAGAAGGACCAAGGGATACAGTAAAACTGGAGTGAAGCATCGGAATCTATAACTAGTGTCACAGGGATGGTTCAAAACATAGACAGTAAGAAGAGTCAGTCTTCTTGTACTTAAGTCGGCATTGTGCCTTTTGTATTTAATTCCGATGCAATTTCTGTGTTTCATCGACAATAAGAAGGTCCAAGGGATACAGTAAACCTTGAGTAAAGCATCGGAATCAATAACTAGTGTCAATGGAATGGTTCAAATCATAGTCAGTAAGAAGAGTCAGTCTTTTTGTACGTAAGTCGGCATTGTGCCTTTTCTATTTAATTCCGATGCAATTTCTGTGTTTCATCGTCAATAAGAAGGTCCAAGGGATATAGAAAACCTGTAGTGAAGCATCGGAATCTATAAGTAGTTTCACAGGAATTGTTCACTACATAGACAGTAAGAAGAGTCAGTCCTCTTGTACTTACGTCGACATTGTGCCTTTTCTATTTAATTCCGATGCAAATTCTGTGTTTCATCGTCAATAGGAAGGTCAGAGGGATACAATAAACCTGAAGTGAATTATCGGAATCTCTAACTAGTGTCACAGGAATGGTTCAAAACAAAGTCAGTAAGAAGAGTCAGTCTTCTTGTCCTTAAGTCGGCATTGTGCCTTTAGTATTTAATTCCGATGTAATTTCTGTGTTTCATCGTCAATAAGAAGGTGCAAGGGATACAGTAAACCTGAAGTGAAGCTTCGGAATCTATAGCTAGTGTCACAGGAATGGTTCAAAGCATAGTCAGTTAGAAGAGTCAGTCTTCTTGTACTTAAGTCGGCATTGTGCCTTTTGTAATTAATTCCGATGCAATTTCTGTGTTTCATCGCTTAATAAGAAGGTCCAAGGGATACAGTAAACCTGGAGCGAAGCATCGGAATCTATAACTAGGGTCACAGGAGTGGTTCAAAACATAGTCAGTAAGAATAGACAGTCTTATTGTACTTAAGTCATGATAGTGCATTTTCTATCTAATTCTGATGCAATTTCTGTGTTTCATCGTTAATATGAAGCTCCAACCGATACAGTAAACCTGGAGTGAAGCATCGGAATCTATAACTAGTGTCACAGGAATGGTTCAAATCATAGACAGTAAGAAGAGTCAGACTTCTTTTACTTAAGTCGGCATTGTGCCTTTTGTATTTAATTCCGATGCAATTTCTGTGTTTCATCGTCAATAAGAAGGTCCAAGGGATACAGTAAACCTGGAGTGAAGCATCGGAATCCATAACTAGTGTCACAGGACTGGTTCAAAAATAGACAGTAAGAAGAGTCAGTCTTCTTGAACTTAATTCGGCATTGTGCCTTTTGTATTTAATTCCAAAGCAATTTCTGTGTTTCATCATCAATAAGAAGGTCAGAGGGATACAGTGAACCTGGAGTGAAGCATCGGAATCTGTAACTAGTGTCACGGGAATGGTTCAAATCATAGACAGTAAGAAGAGTCGGTCTTCGTGTACGTCAGACGGCATTTTGCCTTTTGTATTTAATTCCGATGCAATTTTTGTGTTTCATCGTCAATGAGAAGGTCCAAGGGATACACTAAACCTGAAGTGAAGCATCGGGATCTATAACTAGTGTCACAGGAATGGTTCAAATCATAGACTGTAAGAAGAGTCAGAATTCTTTTCTTAAGTCGGCATTGTGCCTTTTGTATTTAATTCCGATGCAATTTCTGTGTTTCATCGTCAATAAGAAGGTCCAAGGGATACAGTAAACCTGGAGTGAAGCATCGGAGTCTATCACTAGTGTCACAGGACTGGTTCAAAAATAGACAGTAGGAAGAGTCAGTCTTCTTGAACTTAATTCGGCATTGTGCCTTTTGTATTTAATTCCGATGCAATTTCTGTGTTTCATCATCAATAAGAAGGTCAGAGGGATACAGTAAACCTGAAGTGAAGCATCGGAATCCATAACTAGTGTCACAGGAGTGGTTCAAAACATAGTCAGTAAGAAGAGTTAGTCTTCTTGTACTTAAGTCGGCGTTGTGCCTTTTGTATTTAATTCCGATGCAATTTCTGTCTATCATCGTCAATAAGAAGGTCCAAGGGATACAGTAAACCTGGAGTGAAGCATCGGAATCTGTAACTAGTGTCACAGGAATGGTTCAAATCATAGACAGTAAGAAGAGTCGGTCTTCGTGTTCTACAGTCGGCATTTTGCATATTGTATTTAATTCCGATGGAATTTATGTGTTTCATCGTCAATGAGAAGGTCCAAGGGAAACAGTAAACCTGAAGTGTAGCATCGGGATCTATAACTACTGTCACAGGTATCGTTCAAAACATAGTCAGTAAGAAGAGTCAGTCTTCTTGTACTTAAGTCGGCATAGTGCCTTTTCTATTTAATATCCGATGCAATTTCTGTGTTTCATCGTCAATAAGAAGGTCCAAGGGATACAGTAAACCTGGAGTGAAGCATCGGAATCTAAAAATAGTGTCAATGGTATGGTTCAAAACATAGACAGTAAGAAGAGTCAGTCTTCTTGTACTTAAGTCGGCATTGTGCCTTTTGTATTTAATTCCGATGCAATTTCTGTGTTTCATCGTCAATAAGAAGGTCAGAGGGATACAGTAAACCTGAAGTGAAGCGTCGGAATCTATAGCTAGTGTCACAGGAATGGTTCAAAACATAGTCAGTAAGAAGAGTCAGTCTTCTTGTCCTTAAGTCGGCATTGTGCCTTTTGTATATAATTCCGATGCAATTTCTGTGTTTCATCGTCAATAAGAGTGTCAGAGGGATACAGTAATCCTGAAGTGAAGCATCGGAATCGATAACTAGTGTCACAGGAATGGTTCAAAACATAGTCAGTACGAAGAGTCATTCTTGTTGTACTTAATTCGGCTTTGTGCCTTTTGTATTTAATTGGGATGCAATTTCTGTGTTTCATCGTCAATAAGAACGTCTAAGGGATACAGTAAACCAGGAGTGAAGCACCGGAATCTATAACTAGTGTCACAGGAATGGTTCAAATCATAGACAGTAAGAAGAGTCAGTCTTCTTGTACTTAAGTCGGCATTGTGCCTTTTGTAATTAATTCCGATGCAATTTCTGTGTTTCATCGTTTAATAAGAATGTCCAAGGGATACAGTAAACCTGGAGTGACGCAACGGAATCTATAACTAGTGTCACAGGAATGGTAGAAAACAAAGTCAGTATGAAGAGTCACTCTTCTTGTCCTTAAGTCGGCATTGTGCCTTTTTATTTAATTCCGATGCAATTTCTGTGTTTCATCGTCAATAAGAATGTCCAAGGGATATAGTAAACCTGGAGTGAAGCATCGGAATCTATAACTAGTGTCACAGGAATGGTTCAAAGCATAGACAGTAAGAAGAGTCAGTCTTCTTGTACTTACGTCGACATTGTGCCTTTTCTAATTCATTCCGATGCAATTTCTGTGTTTCTTGGTCAATAAGAAGGTCAGAGGGATACAATAAACCTGAAGTGAAGCATCGGAATCTATAGCTAGTGTCACAGGAATGGTTCAAATCATAGCCAGTAAGAAGAGTCAGTCTTCTTGTCCTTAAGTCGGCGTTGTGCCTTTTGTAATTAATTCCGATGCAATTTCTGTGTTTCATCGTCAATAAGAAGGTCCAAGGTATACAGTAAACCTGGAGTGATGCATCGGAAGCTATAACTAGTGTCACAGGAATGGTTCAAAGCTAAGTCAGTAAGAAGAGTCAGTCCTCTTGTCCTAAAGACGGCATTGTGCCTTTTGTATTTAATTCCAATGCAATTTCTGTGTTTCATCGTCAATAAGAATGTCCAAGGGATATAGTAAACCTGGAGTGAAGCATCGGAATCTATGTATAACTAGTGTCACAGGAATGGTTCAAAACATAGACAGTAAGAAGAGTCAGTCTTCTTGTACTTACGTCGACATTGTGCCTTTTCTATTTAATTCCGATGCAATTTCTGTGTTTCATCGTCAATAAGAGGGCCAAGGGACACAGTAAACCTGGAGTGAAGCATTGGAAGCTATAGCTAGTGTCACAGGAATGGTTCAAAACATAGTCAGTAAGAAGAGTCAGTCTTCTTGTCCTTAAGTCGGCATTGTCCCATTTGTAATTAATTCCGATGCAATTTCTGTGTTTCATCGTCAATAAGAAGGTCCAAGGTATACAGTAAACCTGGAGTGAAGCATCGGAATCTATAACTAGTGTCACAGGAATTTTTCAAATCTTAGTCAGTAAGAAAAGTCAGTCTTATTGTACTTAAGTCATCACTGTGCAGTTTCTATTGTATTCTGATGCAATTTCTGTGTTTCATTGTCAATATGAAAGTCCAACCGATACAGTAAACCTGGAGTGAAGCATCGGAATCTATAACTATTGTCACAGGAATGGTTCTAATCATAGACAGTAAGAAGAGTCAGACTTCTTTTACTTAAGTCGGCATTGTGCCTTTTGTATTTAATTCCGATGCTATTTCTGTGTTTCATCGTCAATAAGAAGGTCCAAGGGATACAGTAAACCTGGAGTGAAGCATCGGAGTCTATCACTAGTGTCACAGGACTGGTTCAAAAATAGAAAGTAAGAAGAGTCAGTCTTCTTGAACTTAATTCGGCATTGTGCCTTTTGTATTTAATTCCGATGCAATTTCTGTGTTTCATCATCAATAAGAAGGTCAGAGGGATACAGTAAATCTGAAGTAAAGCATCGGAATCCATAACTAGTGTCACAGGAATGGTTCAAACATAGACACTAAGAAGAGTCAGTCTTCTTGTACTTAAGTCGGCGTTGTGCCTTTTGAATTTAATTCCGATGCAATTTCTGTGTTTCATCGTCAATAAGAAGGTCCAAGGGGTACAGTAAACCTGGAGTGAACCATCGGAATCTGTAACTAGTGTCAAAGGAATGGTTCAAATCATACACAGTAAGAAGAGTCGATCTTCGTGTACTTCAGTCGGCATTTTGCCTTTTGTATTTAATTCCGATGCAATTTTTGTGTTTCATCGTCAATTAGAAGGTCCAAGGGATAAAGTAAAAATGAAGTGAAGCATCGGAATCCATAACTAGAGTCACAGGAATGGTTCAAAACATAGTCAGTAAGAAGAGTCAGTCTTCTTGTACTTAAGTCGGCGTTGTGCCTTTTGTATTTAATTTCGATGCAATTTCTGTGTTTCATCGTCAATAAGAACGTCCAAGGGATACAGTAAACCTGGAGTGAAGCATCGGAATCTGTAACTAGTGTCACAGTAATGGTTCAAAACATAGACAGTAAGAAGAGTCAGTCTTCTTGTACTTAATTCGGCATTGTGCCTTTTGTATTTAATTCCGATGCAATTTCTGCGTTTCATCGTCAATAAGAAGGTCCAAGGGATACTGTAAACATCAAGTGAAGCGTCGGAATCTATAACGGGTGTCACAGGAATGGTTCAAAACATAGTCTGTAGGAAGAGTCGCTCTTCTGGTACTTAAGTCGGCATTGTGCCTTTTGTATTTAATTCCGATTCACTTTCTGTGTTTCATCGTCAATAAGAAGGTGCAAGGGATACCCTAAACCTGGAGTGAAGCATCGGAATCTATAACTAGTATCACAGGAATGGTTCAAAACATAGACAGTAAGAAGAGTCAGTCCTCTTGTACTTAATTCTGCTTTGTGCATTTTGTATTTAGTTCCGATGCAATTTCTGTGTTTCATCGTCAACAAGAAGGTCCAAGCGATACAGTAAACCTGAAGTGAAGCATCGGAGTTTATAACTAGTGTCACAGGAATGGTTCAAAACATAGTCAGTAAGGAGTGTCAGTCTTCTTGTACTTAAGTCAGCATTGTGAGTTTTGTATTTATTTCCGATGCAATTTCTGTGTTTCATCGTCAATAAGAAGGTCCAAGGGATACAGTAAACCTCAAGTGAAGCATCGGAATCTGTAATGGGTGTCACAGGAATGGTTCAAAACATAGTCAGTAGGAAGAGTCTTTCTTCATGTACTTAAGTCGGCATTGTGCCTTTTGTATTTAATTCCGATGCATTTTCTGTGTTTCATCGTCAATAAGATGGTCCAAGGGATACTGTAAACCTAAAGTGAAGCATCGAAATTTATAACTAGTGTCACAGGAATGGTTCAAAACATAATCAGTAAGGAGAGTCAGTTTTCTTGTACTTAAGTCGGCATTGTGACTTTTGTATTTAATTCTGATGCAATTTCTGTGTTTCATCGCAATAAGGAGGACCATGGGATACAGTAAACCTTTAGTGAAGCATCGGAATCATTAACTAGTGTCACAGGGATGGTTCAAAACATAGACAGTAAGAAGAGTCAATCTTCTTGTACTTAAGTCGGCATTGTGCCTTTTCTATTTAATTCCGATGCAATTTCTGTGTTTCATCGTCAATAAGAAGGTCCAAGCGATACAGTAAACCTGAAGTGAAGAATCGGAGTTTATAACTAGTGTCACAGGAATGGTTCAAAACATAGTCAGTAAGGAGTGTCAGTCTTCTTGTTCTTAAGTGGGCATTGTGTCTTTTGTTTTTAATTCCGATGCAATTTCTGTGTTTCATCGTCAATAAGAAGGACCAAGGGATACAGTAAACCTGGAGTGAAGCATCGGAATCTATAACTAGTGTCACAGGGATGGTTCAAAACATAGACAGTAAGAAGAGTCAGTCTTCTTGTACTTAAGTCGGCATTGTGCCTTTTGTATTTAATTCCGATGCAATTTCTGTGTTTCATCGACAATAAGAAGGTCCAAGGGATACAGTAAACCTTGAGTAAAGCATCGGAATCAATAACTAGTGTCAATGGAATGGTTCAAATCATAGTCAGTAAGAAGAGTCAGTCTTTTTGTACGTTAGTCGGCATTGTGCCTTTTCTATTTAATTCCGATGCAATTTCTGTGTTTCATCGTCAATAAGAAGGTCCAAGGGATATAGAAAACCTGTAGTGAAGCATCGGAATCTATAACTAGTTTCACAAGAATTGTTCACTACATAGACAGTAAGAAGAGTCAGTCTACTTGTACTTACGTCGACATTGTGCCTTTTCTATTTAATTCCGATGCAAATTCTGTGTTTCATCGTCAATAGGAAGGTCAGAGGGATACAATAAACCTGAAGTGAAGCATCGGAATCTATAACTAGTGTCACAGGAATGGTTCAAAACAAAGTCAGTAAGAAGAGTCAGTCTTCTTGTCCTTAAGTCGGCATTGTGCCTTTTGTATATAATTCCGATGCATTTTCTGTGTTTCATCGTCAATAAGAGTGTCAGAGGGATACAGTAATCCTGAAGTGAAGCATCGGAATCGATAACTAGTGTCACAGGAATGGTTCAAAACATAGTCAGTACGAAGAGTCATTCTTGTTGTACTTAATTCGGCTTTGTGCCTTTTGTATTTAATTCGGATGCAATTTCTGTGTTTCATCGTCAATAAGAACGTCCAAGGGATACAGTAAACCAGGAGTGAAGCACCGGAATCTATAACTAGTGTCACAGGAATGGTTCAAATCATAGACAGTAAGAAGAGTCAGTCTTCTTGTACTTAAGTCGGCATTGTGCCTTTTGTAATTAATTCCGATGCAATTTCTGTGTTTCATCGTTTAATAAGAATGTCCAAGGGATACAGTAAACCTGGAGTGACGCAACGGAATCTATAACTAGTGTCACAGGAATGGTAGAAAACAAAGTCAGTATGAAGAGTCAGTCTTCTTGTCCTTAAGTCGGCATTGTGCCTTTTTATTTAATTCCGATGCAATTTCTGTGTTTCATCGTCAATAAGAATGTCCAAGGGATATAGTAAACCTGGAGTGAAGCATCGGAATCTATAACTAGTGTCACAGGAATGGTTCAAAGCATAGACAGTAAGAAGAGTCAGTCTTCTTGTACTTACGACGACATTGTGCCTTTTCTATTCAATTCCGATGCAATTTCTGTGTTTCTTGGTCAATAAGAAGGTCAGAGGGATACAATCAACCTGAAGTGAAGCATCGGAATCTATAGCTAGTGTCACAGGAATGGTTCAAATCATAGCCAGTAAGAAGAGTCAGTCTTCTTGTCCTTAAGTCGGCGTTGTGCCTTTTGTAATTAATTCCGATGCAATTTCTGTGTTTCATCGTCAATAAGAAGGTCCAAGGTATACAGTAAACCTGGAGTGAAGCATCGGAAGCTATAACTAGTGTCACAGGAATGGTTCAAAGCTAAGTCAGTAAGAAGAGTCAGTCCTCTTGTCCTAAAGACGGCATTGTGCCTTTTGTATTTAATTCCAATGCAATTTCTGTGTTTCATCGTCAATAAGAATGTCCAAGGGATATAGTAAACCTGGAGTGAAGCATCGGAATCTATGTATAACTAGTGTCACAGGAATGGTTCAAACATAGACAGTAAGAAGAGTTAGTCTTCTTGTACTTAAGTCGGCGTTGTGCCTTTTGAATTTAATTCCGATGCAATTTCTGTGTTTCATCGTCAATAAGAAGGTCCAAGGGATACAGTAAACCTGGAGTGAACCATCGGAATCTGTAACTAGTGTCAAAGGAATGGTTCAAATCATACACAGTAAGATGAGTCGATCTTCGTGTACTTCAGTCGGCATTTTGCCTTTTGTATTTAATTCCGATGCAATTTTTGTGTTTCATCGTCAATTAGAAGGTCCAAGGGATAAAGTAAACCTGAAGTGAAGCATCGGAATCCATAACTAGAGTCACAGGAATGGTTCAAAACATAGTCAGTAAGAAGAGTCAGTCTTCTTGTACTTAAGTCGGCGTTGTGCCTTTTGTATTTAATTCCGATGCAATTTCTGTGTTTCATCGTCAATAAGAACGTCCAAGGGATACAGTAAACCTGGAGTGAAGCATCGGAATCTGTAACTAGTGTCACAGTAATGGTTCAAAACATAGACAGTAAGAAGAGTCAGTCTTCTTGTACTTAATTCGGCATTGTGCCTTTAGTATTTAATTCCGATGCAATTTCTGTGTTTCATCGTCAATAAGAAGGTCCAAGGGATACTGTAAACATCAAGTGAAGCGTCGGAATCTATAACGGGTGTCACAGTAATGGTTCAAAACATAGTCTGTAGGAAGAGTCGCTCTTCTGGTACTTAAGTCGGCATTGTGCCTTTTGTATTTAATTCCGATTCACTTTCTGTGTTTCATCGTCAATAAGAAGGTGCAAGGGATACCCTAAACATGGAGTGAAGCATCGGAATCTATAACTAGTATCACGGGAATGGTTCAAAACATAGACAGTAAGAAGAATCAGTCCTCTTGTACTTAATTCTGCTTTGTGCATTTTGTATTTAGTTCCGATGCAATTTCTGTGTTTCATCGTCAACAAAAAGGTCCAAGCGATACAGTAAACCTGAAGTGAAGCATCGGAGTTTATAACTAGTGTCACAGGAATGGTTCAAAACATAGTCAGTAAGGAGTGTCAGTCTTCTTGTACTTAAGTCAGCATTGTGCTTTTGTATTTATTTCCGATGCAATTTCTGTGTTTCATCGTCAATAAGAAGGTCCAAGGGATACAGTAAACCTCAAGTGAAGCATCGGAATCTGTAATGGGTGTCACAGGAATGGTTCAAAACATAGTCAGTAGGAAGAGTCTTTCTTCATGTACTTAAGTCGGCATTGTGCCTTTTGTATTTAATTCCGATGTATTTTCTGTGTTTCATCGTCAATAAGATGGTCCAAGGGATACTGTAAACCTAAAGTGAAGCATCGAAATTTATAACTAGTGTCACAGGAATGGTTCAAAACATAATCAGTAAGGAGAGTCAGTTTTCTTGTACTTAAGTCGGCATTGTGACTTTTGTATTTAATTCCGATGCAATTTCTGTGTTTCATCGCAATAAGGAGGACCATGGGATACAGTAAACCTGGAGTGAAGCATCGGAATCATTAACTAGTGTCACAGGGATGGTTCAAAACATAGACAGTAAGAAGAGTCAATCTTCTTGTACTTAAGTCGGCATTGTGCCTTTTCTATTTAATTCCGATGCAATTTCTGTGTTTCATCGTCAATAAGAAGGTCCAAGCGATACAGTAAACATGAAGTGAAGAATCGGAGTTTATAACTAGTGTCACAGGAATGGTTCAAAACATAGTCAGTAAGGAGTGTCAGTCTTCTTGTTCTTATGTGGGCATTGTGTCTTTTGTTTTTAATTCCGATGCAATTTCTGTGTTTCATCGTCAATAAGAAGGACCAAGGGATACAGTAAACCTGGAGTGAAGCATCGGAATCTATAACTAGTGTCACAGGGATGGTTCAAAACATAGACAGTAAGAAGAGTCAGTCTTCTTGTACTTAAGTCGCCATTGTGCCTTTTGTATTTAATTCCGATGCAATTTCTGTGTTTCATCGACAATAAGAAGGTCCAAGGGATACAGTAAACCTTGAGTAAAGCATCGGAATCAATAACTAGTGTCAATGGAATGGTTCAAATCATAGTCAGTAAGAAGAGTCAGTCTTTTTGTACGTAAGTCGGCATTGTGCCTTTTCTATTTAATTCCGATGCAATTTCTGTGTTTCATCGTCAATAAGAAGGTCCAAGGGATATAGAAAACCTGTAGTGAAGCATCGGAATCTATAACTAGTTTCACAAGAATTGTTCACTACATAGACAGTAAGAAGAGTCAGTCTTCTTGTACTTACGTCGACATTGTGCCTTTTCTATTTAATTCCGATGCAAATTCTGTGTTTCATCGTCAATAGGAAGGTCAGAGGGATACAATAAACCTGAAGTGAAGCATCGGAATCTATAACTAGTGTCACAGGAATGGTTCAAAACAAAGTCAGTAAGAAGAGTCAGTCTTCTTGTCCTTAAGTCGGCATTGTGCCTTTAGTATTTAATTCCGATGTAATTTCTGTGTTTCATCGTCAATAAGAAGGTGCAAGGGATACAGTAAACCTGAAGTGAAGCTTCGGAATCTATAGCTAGTGTCACAGGAATGGTTCAAAGCATAGTCAGTTAGAAGAGTCAGTCTTCTTGTACTTAAGTCGGCATTGTGCCTTTTGTAATTAATTCCGATGCAATTTCTGTGTTTCATCGCTTAATAAGAAGGTCCAAGGGATACAGTAAACCTGGAGTGAAGCATCGGAATCTATAACTAGGGTCACAGGAGTGGTTCAAAACATAGTCAGTAAGAATAGACAGTCTTATTGTACTTAAGTCATGATTGTGCATTTTCTATCTAATTCTGATGCAATTTCTGTGTTTCATCGTTAATATGAAGGTCCAACCGATACAGTAAACCTGGAGTGAAGCATCGGAATCTATAACTAGTGTCACAGGAATGGTTCAAATCATAGACAGTAAGAAGAGTCAGACTTCTTTTACTTAAGTCGGCATTGTGCCTTTTGTATTTAATTCCGATGCAATTTCTGTGTTTCATCGTCAATAAGAAGGTCCAAGGGATACAGTAAACCTGGAGTGAAGCATCGGAATCCATAACTAGTGTCACAGGACTGGTTCAAAAATAGACAGTAAGAAGAGTCAGTCTTCTTGAACTTAATTCGGCATTGTGCCTTTTGTATTTAATTCCGATGCAATTTCTGTGTTTCATCATCAATAAGAAGGTCAGAGGGATACAGTGAACCTGGAGTGAAGCATCGGAATCTGTAACTAGTGTCACGGGAATGGTTCAAATCATAGACAGTAAGAAGAGTCGGTCTTCGTGTACGTCAGACGGCATTTTGCCTTTTGTATTTAATTCCGATGCAATTTTTGTGTTTCATCGTCAATGAGAAGGTCCAAGGGATACACTAAACCTGAAGTGAAGCATCGGGATCTATAACTAGTGTCACAGGAATCGTTCAAAACATAGTCAGTAAGAAGAGTCAGTCTTCTTGTACTTAAGTCGGCATAGTGACTTTTCTATTTAATTGCGATGCAATTTCTGTGTTTCATCGTCAATAAGAAGGTCCAGGGGATACAGTAAACCTGTAGTGAAGCATCGGAATCTATAAATATTGTCAATGGAATGGTTCAAAACATAGTCAGTAAGGAGAGTCAGTCTTCTTGTACTTAAGACGGCATTGTGCCTTTTGTATTTAATTCCGATGCAATTTCTGTGTTTCATCGTCAATAAGAAGGACCAAGGGATACAGTAAACCTGGAGTGAAGCATCGGAATCTATAACTAGTGTCACAGGGATGGTTCAAAACATAGACAGTCAGAAGAGTCTGTCTTCTTGTACTTAAGTCGGCATTGTGCCTTTTCTATTTAATTCCGGTGCAATTTCTGTGTTTCATCGTCAATAAGAGTGTCAGAGGGATACAGTAATCCTGAAGTGAAGCATCGGAATCGATAACTAGTGTCACAGGAATGGTTCAAAACATAGTCAGTAAGAAGAGTTAGTCTTCTTGTACTTAAGTCGGCGTTGTGCCTTTTGTATTTAATTCCGATGCAATTTCTGTCTATCATCGTCAATAAGAAGGTCCAAGGGATACAGTAAACCAGGAGTGAAGCATCGGAATCTATAACTAGTGTCACAGGAATGGTTCAAAACATAGACAGTAAGAAGAGTCAGTCTTCTTGTACTTAAGTCGGCATTGTGCATTTTGTAATTAATTCCGATGCAATTTCTGTGTTTCATCGTTTAATAAGAAGGTCCAAGGGATACAGTAAACCTGGAGTGACGCAACGGAATCTATAACTGGTGTCACAGGAATGGTTCAAAACATAGACAGTCAGAAGAGTCTGTCTTCTTGTACTTAAGTCATCATTGTGCATTTTCTATCTAATTCTGATGCAATTTCTGTGCTCCATCGTCAATATGAAGGTCCAACCGATACAGTAAACCTGGAGTGAAGCATCGGAATCTATAACTAGTGTCACAGGAATGGTTCAAATCATAGACTGTAAGAAGAGTCAGAATTCTTTTCTTAAGTCGGCATTGTGCCTTTTGTATTTAATTCCGATGCAATTTCTGTGTTTCATCGTCAATAAGAAGGTCCAAGGGATACAGTAAACCTGGAGTGAAGCATCGGAGTCTATCACAAGTGTCACAGGACTGGTTCAAAAATAGACAGTAGGAAGAGTCAGTCTTCTTGAACTTAATTCGGCATTGTGCCTTTTGTATTTAATTCCGATGCAATTTCTGTGTTTCATCATCAATAAGAAGGTCAGAGGGATACAGTAAACCTGAAGTGAAGCATCGGAATCCATAACTAGTGTCACAGGAGTGGTTCAAAACATAGTCAGTAAGAAGAGTTAGTCTTCTTGTACTTAAGTCGGCGTTGTGCCTTTTGTATTTAATTCCGATGCAATTTCTGTCTATCATCGTCAATAAGAAGGTCCAAGGGATAAAGTAAACCTGGAGTGAAGCATCGGAATCTGTAACTAGTGTCACAGGAATGGTTCAAATCATAGACAGTAAGAAGAGTCGGTCTTCGTGTACTTCAGTCGGCATTTTGCATATTGTATTTAATTCCGATGGAATTTATGTGTTTCATCGTCAATGAGAAGGTCCAAGGGAAACAGTAAACCTGAAGTGAAGCATCGGGATCTATAACTAGTGTCACAGGTATCGTTCAAAACATAGTCAGTAAGAAGAGTCAGTCTTCTTGTACTTAAGTCGGCATAGTGCCTTTTCTATTTAATATCCGATGCAATTTCTGTGTTTCATCGTCAATACGAAGGTCCAAGGGATACAGTAAACCTGGAGTGAAGCATCGGAATCTAAAAATAGTGTCAATGGTATGGTTCAAAACATAGACAGTAAGAAGAGTCAGTCTTCTTGTACTTAAGTCGGCATTGTGCCTTTTGTATTTAATTCCGATGCAATTTCTGTGTTTCATCGTCAATAAGAAGGTCAGAGGGATACAGTAAACCTGAAGTGAAGCATCGGAATCTATAGCTAGTGTCACAGGAATGGTTCAAAACATAGTCAGTAAGAAGAGTCAGTCTTCTTGTCCTTAAGTCGGCATTGTGCCTTTTGTATATAATTCCGATGCAATATCTGTGTTTCATCGTCAATAAGAGTGTCAGAGGGATACAGTAATCCTGAAGTGAAGCATCGGAATCGATAACTAGTGTCACAGGAATGGTTCAAAACATAGTCAGTACGAAGAGTCATTCTTGTTGTACTTAATTCGGCTTTGTGTCTTTTGTATTTAATTCGGATGCAATTTCTGTGTTTCATCGTCAATAAGAACGTCCAAGGGATACAGTAAACCAGGAGTGAAGCACCGGAATCTATAACTAGTGTCACAGGAATGGTTCAAATCATAGACAGTAAGAAGAGTCAGTCTTCTTGTACTTAAGTCGGCATTGTGCCTTTTGTAATTAATTCCGATGCAATTTCTGTGTTTCATCGTTTAATAAGAAGGTCCAAGGGATACAGTAAACCTGGAGTGAAGCATCGGAATCTATAACTAGTGTCACAGGAATGGTTCAAAGCATAGACAGTAAGAAGTGTCAGTCTTCTTGTACTTACGTCGACATTGTGCCTTTTCTATTTAATTCCGATGCAATTTCTGTGTTTCTTGGTCAATAAGAAGGTCAGAGGGATACAATAAACCTGAAGTGAAGCATCGGAATCTATAGCTAGTGTCACAGGAATGGTTCAAATCATAGCCAGTAAGAAGAGTCAGTCTTCTTGTCCTTAAGTCGGCGTTGTGCCTTTTGTAATTAATTCCGATGCAATTTCTGTGTTTCATCGTCAATAAGAAGGTCCAAGGGATACAGTATACCTTGAGTGAAGCATCGGAATCTATAACTAGTGTCACAGGAATGGTTCAAAACATAGTCAGTAAGAATAGTCAGTCTTATTGTACTTAAGTCATCATTGTGCATTTTCTATCTAATTCTGATGCAATTTCTGTGTTTCATCGTCAATATGAAGGTCCAACCGATACAGTAAACCTGGAGTGAAGCATCGGAATCTATAACTAGTGTCACAGGAATGGTTCAAATCATAGACTGTAAGAAGAGTCAGACTTCTTTTCTTAAGTCGGTATTGTGCCTTTTGTATTTAATTCCGATGCAATTTCTGTGTTTCATCGTCAATAAGAAGGTCCAAGGGATACAGTAAACCTGGAGTGAAGCATCGGAAACCATAACTAGTGTCACAGGACTGGTTCAAAAATAGACAGTAGGAAGAGTCAGTCTTCTTGAACTTAATTCGGCATTGTGCCTTTTGTAATTAATTCCGATGCAATTTCTGTGTTTCATCGTTTAATAAGAAGGTCCAAGGGATACAGTAAACCTGGAGTGACGCAACGGAATCTATAACTAGTGTCACAGGAATGGTTCAAAACATAGACAGTCAGAAGAGTCTGTCTTCTTGTACTTAAGTCATCATTGTGCATTTTCTATGTAATTCTGATGCAATTTCTGTGTTTCATCGTCAATATGAAGGTCCAACCGATACAGAAAACCTGGAGTGAAGCATCGGAATCTATAACTAGTGTCACAGGAATGGTTTAAATCATAGACTGTAAGAAGAGTCAGAATTCTTTTCTTAAGTCGGCATTGTGCCTTTTGTATTTAATTCCGATGCAATTTCTGTGTTTCATCGTCAATAAGAAGGTCCAAGGGATACAGTAAACCTGGAGTGGAGCATCGGAGTCTATCACTAGTGTCACAGGACTGGTTCAAAAATAGACAGTAGGAAGAGTCAGTCTTCTTGAACTTAATTCGGCATTGTGCCTTTTGTATTTAATTCCGATGCAATTTATGTGTTTCATCATCAATAAGAAGGTCAGAGGGATACAGTAAACCTGAAGTGAAGCATCGGAATCCATAACTAGTGTCACAGGAGTGGTTCAAAACATAGTCAGTAAGAAGAGTTAGTCTTCTTGTACATAAGTCGGCGTTGTGCCTTTTGTATTTAATTCCGATGCAATTTCTGTCTATCATCGTCAATA
Source organism: Schistocerca piceifrons (assembly GCF_021461385.2). Taxonomy (NCBI): domain Eukaryota; kingdom Metazoa; phylum Arthropoda; class Insecta; order Orthoptera; family Acrididae; genus Schistocerca; species Schistocerca piceifrons. Next base: position 579,076 of record NW_025727602.1, on the reverse strand, counting down.
AGAAGGTCCAAGGGATACAGTAAACCTGGAGTGAAGCATCGGAATCTGTAACTAGTGTCACAGGAAAGGTTCAAATCATAGACAGTAAGAGGAGTCGGTCTTCGTGTACTTCTGTCGGCATTTTGCATATTGTATTTAATTCCGATGGAATTTATGTGTTTCATCGTCAATGAGAAGGTCCAAGGGATACAGTAAACCCGAAGTGAAGCATCGGGATCTATAACTAGTGTCACAGGTATCGTTCAAAACATAGTCAGTAAGAAGAGTCAGTCTTCTTGTACTTACGTCGGCATAGTGCCTTTTCTATTTAATATCCGATGCAATTTCTGTGTTTCATCGTCAATAAGAAGGTCCAAGGGATACAGTAAACCTGGAGTGAAGCATCGGAATCTAAAAATAGTGTCAATGGTATGGTTCAAACCATAGACAGTAAGAAGAGTCAGTCTTCTTGTACTTAAGTCGGCATTGTGCCTTTTGTATTTAATTCCGATGCAATTTCTGTGTTTCATCGTCAATAAGAAGGTCAGAGGGATACAGTAAACCTAAAGTGAAGCATCGGAATCTATAGCTAGTGTCACAGGAATGGTTCAAAACATAGTCAGTAAGAAGAGTCAGTCTTCTTGTCCTTAAGTCGGCATTGTGCCTTTTGTATATAATTCCGATGCAATTTCTGTGTTTCATCGTCAATAAGAGTGTCAGAGGGATACAGTAATCCTGAAGTGAAGCATCGGAATCGATAACTAGTGTCACAGGAATGGTTCAAAACATAGTCAGTACGAAGAGTCATTCTTGTTGTACTTAATTCGGCTTTGTGCCTTTTGTATTTAATTCGGATGCAATTTCTGTGTTTCATCGTCAATAAGAACGTCCAAGGGATACAGTAAACCAGGAGTGAAGCAACGGAATCTATAACTAGTGTCACAGGAATGGTTCAAATCATAGACAGTAAGAAGAGTCAGTCTTCTTGTACTTAAGTCGGCATTGTGCCTTTTGTAATTAATTCCGATGCAATTTCTGTGTTTCATCGTTTAATAAGAAGGTCCAAGGGATACAGTAAACCTGGAGTGACGCAACGGAATCTATAACTAGTGTCACAGGAATGGTAGAAAACAAAGTCAGTATGAAGAGTCAGTCTTCTTGTCCTTAAGTCGGCATTGTGCCTTTTTATTTAATTCCGATGCAATTTCTGTGTTTCATCGTCAATAAGAATGTCCAAGGGATATAGTAAACCTGGAGTGAAGCATCGGAATCTATAACTAGTGTCAGAGGAATGGTTCAAAGCATAGACAGTAAGAAGAGTCAGTCTTCTTGTACTTACGTCGACATTGTGCCTTTTCTATTTAATTCCGATGCAATTTCTGTGTTTCTTGGTCAATAAGAAGGTCAGAGGGATACAATAAACCTGAAGCGAAGCATCGGAATCTATAGCTAGTGTCACAGGAATGGTTCAAATCATAGCCAGTAAGAAGAGTCAGTCTTCTTGTCCTTAAGTCGGCGTTGTGCCTTTTGTAATTAATTCCGATGCAATTTCTGTGTTTCATCGTCAATAAGAAGGTCCAAGGGATACAGTATACCTTGAGTGAAGCATCGGAATCTATAACTAGTGTCACAGGAATGGTTCAAAACATAGTCAGTAAGAATAGTCAGTCTTATTGTACTTAAGTCATCATTGTGCATTTTCTATCTAATTCTGATGCAATTTCTGTGTTTCATCGTCAATATGAAGGTCCAACCGATACAGTAAACCTGGAGTGAAGCATCGGAATCTATAACTAGTGTCACAGGAATGGTTCAAATCATAGACTGTAAGAAGAGTCAGACTTCTTTTCTTAAGTCGGCATTGTGCCTTTTGTATTTAAATCCGATGCAATTTCTGTGTTTCATCGTCAATAAGAAGGTCCAAGGGATACAGTAAACCTGGAGTAAAGCATCGGAGTCTATCACTAGTGTCACGGGACTGGTTCAAAAATAGACAGTAGGAAGAGTCAGTCTTCTTGAACTTAATTCGGCATTGTGCCTTTTGTATTTAATTCCGATGCAATTTCTGTGTTTCATCATCAATAAGAAGGTCAGAGGGATACAGTAAACCTGAAGTGATGCATCGGAAACCATAACTAGTGTCACAGGACTGGTTCAAAAATAGACAGTAGGAAGAGTCAGTCTTCTTGAACTTAATTCGGCATTGTGCCTTTTGTATTTAATTCCGATGCAATTTCTGTGTTTCATCGTCAATAAGAAGGTCCAAGGTATACAGTAAACCTGGAGTGAAGCATCGGAATCTATCACTAGTGTCACAGGAATGGTTCAAATCATAGACTGTAAGAAGAATCAGACTTGTTTTACTTAAGTCGGCAGTGTGCCTTTTGTATTTAATTCCGATGCAATTTCTGTGTTTCATCGTCAATAAGAAGGTCCAAGGGATACAGTAAACCTGGAGTGAAGCATCGGAGTCTATCACTAGTGTCACAGGACTGGTTCAAAAATAGACAGTAGGAAGAGTCAGTCTTCTTGAACTTAATTCGGCATTGTGCCTTTTGTATTAAATTCCGATGCAATGTCTGTGTTTCATCATCAATAAGAAGGTCAGAGGGATACAGTAAACCTGAAGTGAAGCATCGGAATCCATAACTAGTGTCACAGGAGTGGTTCAAAACATAGTCAGTAAGAAGAGTTAGTCTTCTTGTACTTAAGTCGGCGTTGTGCCCTTTGTATTTAATTCCGATGCAATTTCTGTCTATCATCGTCAATAAGAAGGTCCAAGGGATACAGTAAACCTGGAGTGAAGCATCGGAATCTGTAACTAGTGTCGCAGGAATGGTTCAAATCATAGACAGTAAGAAGACTCGGTCTTCGTGTACTTCAGTCGGCATTTTGCATTTTGTATTTAATTCCGATGGAATTTTTGTGTTTCATCGTCAATGAGAAGGTCCAAGGGATACAGTAAACCTGAAGTGAAGCATCGGGATCTATAACTAGTGGCACAGGTATCGTTCAAATCATAGTCAGTAAGAAGAGTCAGTCTTCTTGTACTTAAGTCGGCATAGTGCCATTTCTATTTAATTCCGATGCAATTTCTGTGTTTCATCGTCAATAAGAAGGTCCAAGGGATAAAGTATACCTGGAGTGAAGCATCGGAATCTAAAAATAGTGTCAATGGTATGGTTCAAAACATAGACAGTAAGAAGAGTCAGTCTTCTTGTACTTAAGTCGGCATTGTGCCTTTTGTATTTAATTCCGATGCAATTTCTGTGTTTCATCGTCAATAAGAAGGTCAGAGGGATACAGTAAACCTGAAGTGAAGCATCGGAATCTATAGCTAGTGTCACAGGAATGGTTCAAAACATAGTCAGTAAGAAGAATCAGTCTTCTTGTCCTTAAGTCGGCATTGTGCCTTTTGTATATAATTCCGATGCAATTTCTGTGTTTCATCGTCAATAAGAAGGTCCAAGGGATACAGTAAACCTGGAGAGAATCATCGGAATCTGTAACTAGTGTCACAGTAATGCTTCAAATCATAGACAGTAAGAAGAGTCAGTCTACTTGTACTTAATTCGGCATTGTGCCTTTAGTATTTAATTCCGATGCAATTTCTGTGTTTCATCGTCAATAAGAAGTTCCAAGGGATACAGTAAACATCAAGTGAAGCGTCGGAATCTATAACGGGTGTCACAGGAATGGTTCAAAACATAGTCAGTAGGAAGAGTCGGTCTTCTTGTACTTAAGTCGGCATTGTGACTTTTGTATTTAATTCCGATGCATTTTCTGTGTTTCATCGTCAATAAGAAGGTCCAAGGGATACAGTAAACCTGAAGTGAAGCATCGGAATTTATAACTACTGTCACAGGAATGGTTCAAAGCATAGTCAGTAAGGAGAGTCAGTCTTCTTGTACTTAAGTCGGCATTGTGCCTTTTGTATTTAATTCCGATGCAATTTCTGTGTTTCATCGTCAATAAGAAGGACCAAGGGAAACAGTAAACCTGGAGTGAAGCATCGGAATCTATAACTAGTGTCACAGGGATGGTTCAAAACATAGACAGTCAGAAGAGTCAGACTTCTTGTACTTAAGGCGGCATTGTGCCTTTTCTATTTAATTCTGGAGCAATTTCTGTGTTTCATCGTCAATAAGAATGTCAGAGGGATACAGTAATCCTGAAGTGAAGCATCGGAATCGATAACTAGTGTCACAGGAATGGTTCAAAACATAGTCAATAAGAAGAGTCAGTCTTGTTGTACTTAAGTCGGCATAGTGCCTTTTCTATTTAATTCCGATGCAATTTCGGGGTTTCATCGTCAATAAGAATGTCAGAGGGATACAATAAACCTGAAGCGAAGCATCGGAATCTATAACTAGTGTCACAGAAATGGTTCAAAACAAAGTCAGTAACAAGAGTTAGTCTTCTTGTCCTTAAGTCGGCATTGTGCCTTTTGTATTTAATTCCGATGCAATTTCTGTGTTTCATCGTCAATAAGAAGGACCAAGGGATACAGTAAACCTGGAGTGAAGCATCGGAATCTATAGCTAGTGTCACAGGAATGTTTCAAATCATAGACAGTAAGAAGAGTCAGTCTTCTTGTACTTAATTCTGCTTTGTGCATTTTGTATTTAATTCCGATGCAATTTCTGTGTTTCAACGTCAATAAGAAGGTCCAAGCGATACAGTAAACCTGAAGTAAAGCATCGGAGTTTATAACTAGTGTCACAGGAATGGTTCAAAACATAGTCAGTAAGGAGTGTCAGTCTTCTTGTACTTAAGTCGGCATTGTGCCTTTTGTATTTAATTCCGATGCATTTTCTGTGTTTCATCGTCAATAAGAGGGACCAAGGGATACAGTAAACCTTTAGTGAAGCATCGGAATCTATAACTAGTGTCACAGGGATGGTTCAAAACGTAGTCAGTAAGAAGAGTCAGTCTTCTTGTACTTAAGTCGGCATTGTGCCTTTGTATTTAATTCCGATGCAATTTCTGTGTTTCATCGTCAATAAGAATGTCCAAGGGAAACAGAAATCCTGAAGTGAAGCATCGGAATCTATAACTAGTGTCACAGGAATGGTTCAAACATAGTCAGGAAGGTGTGTCAGTCTTCTTGTACTTCAATCGGCATTGTGCCTATTCTATTTAATTCCGATGCAATTTCTGTGTTTCATCGTCAATAAGAAGGTCCGAGGGATATAGTAAACCTGGAGTGAAGCATCGGAATCTATAACTATTGTCACAGGAATGGTTCAAATCATAGACAGTAAGAAGAGCCAGACTTCTTTTACTTAAGTCGGCATTGTGCCTTTTGTATTTAATTCCGATGCTATTTCTGTGTTTCATCGTCAATAAGAAGGTCCAAGGGATACAGTAAACCTGTAGTGAAGCATCGGAGTCTATCACTAGTGTCACAGGACTGGTTCAAAAATAGACAGTAAGAAGAGTCAGTCTTCTGGAATTTAATTCGACATTGTGCCTTTTGTATTTAATTCCGATGCAATTTCTGTGTTTCATCATCAATAAGAAGGTCAGAGGGATACAGTAAACCTGAAGTGAAGCATCGGAATCCATAACTAGTGTCACAGGAATGGTTCAAAACATAGTCAGTAAGAAGAGTCAGTCTTCTTGTCCTTAAGTCGTCATTGTGCCTTTTGTATATAATTCCGATGCAATTTCTGTGTTTCATCGTCAATAAGAAGGTCCAAGGGATACAGTAAACCTGGAGTGAAGCATCGGAATCTGTAACTAGTGTCACAGTAATGGTTCAAAGCATAGACAGTAAGAAGAGTCAGTCTTCTTGTACTTAATTCGGCATTGTGCCTTTAGTATTTAATTCCGATGCAATTTCCGTGTTTCATCGTCAATAAGAAGTTCCAAGGGATACAGTAAACATCAAGTGAAGCGTCGGAATCTATAACGGGTGTCACAGGAATGGTTCAAAACATAGTCAGTAGGAAGAGTTGGTCTTCTTGTACTTAAGTCGGCATTGTGACTTTTGTATTTAATTCCGATGCATTTTCTGTGTTTCATCGTCAATAAGAAGGTCCACGGGATACAGTAAACCTGAAGTGAAGCATCGGAATTTATAACTACTGTCACAGGAATGGTTCAAAACGTAGTCAGTAAGGAGAGTCAGTCTTCTTGTACTTAAGTCGGCATTGTGCCTTTTGTATTTAATTCCGATGCAATTTCTGTGTTTCATCGTCAATAAGAAGGACCAAGGGATACAGTAAACCTGAAGTGAAGCATCGGAATTTATAACTACTGTCACAGGAATGGTTCAAAACGTAGTCAGTAAGGAGAGTCAGTCTTCTTGTACTTAAGTCGGCATTGTGCCTTTTGTATTTAATTCCGATGCAATTTCTGTGTTTCATCGTCAATAAGAAGGACCAAGGGATACAGTAAACCTGGAGTGAAGCATCGGAATCTATAACTAGTGTCACAGGGATGGTTCAAAACATAGACAGTCAGAAGAGTCAGTCTTCTTGTATTTAAGGCGGCATTGTGCCTTTTCTATTTAATTCTGGAGCAATTTCTGTGTTTCATCGTCAATAAGAATGTCAGAGGGATACAGTAATCCTGAAGTGAAGCATCGGAATCGATAACTAGTGTCACAGGAATGGTTCTAAACATAGTCAGTAAGAAGAGTCAGTCTTGTTGTACTTAAGTCGGCATAGTGCCTTTTCTATTTAATTCCGATGCAATTTCGGGGTTTCATCGTCAATAAGAATGTCAGAGGGATACAATAAACCTGGAGCGAAGCATCGGAATCTATAACTAGTGTCACAGAAATGGTTCAAAACAAAGTCAGTAACAAGAGTTAGTCTTCTTGTCCTTAAGTCGGCATTGTGCCTTTTGTATTTAATTCCGATGCAATTTCTGTGTTTCATCGTCAATAAGAAGGTCCAAGGGATACAGTAAACCTGGAGTGAAGCATCGGAATCTATAACTAGTGTCACAGGAATGTTTCAAATCATAGACAGTAAGAAGAGTCAGTCTTCTTGTACTTAATTCTGCTTTGTGCATTTTGTATTTAATTCCGATGCAATTTCTGTGTTTCAACGTCAATAAGAGGGTCCAAGCGATACAGTAAACCTGAAGTAAAGCATCGGAGTTTATAACTAGTGTCACAGGAATGGTTCAAAACATAGTCAGTAAGAAGAGTCAGTCTTCTTGTACTTAAGTCGGCATTGTGCCTTTTGTATTTAATTCCGATGCATTTTCTGTGTTTCATCGTCAATAAGAGGGACCAAGGGATACAGTAAACCTTTAGTGAAGCATCGGAATCTATAACTAGTGTCACAGGGATGGTTCAAAACATAGTCAGTAAGAAGAGTCAGTCTTCTTGTACTTAAGTCGGCATTGTGCCTTTGTATTTAATTCCGATGCAATTTCTGTGTTTCATCGTCAATAAGAATGTCCAAGGGAAACAGAAATCCTGAAGTGAAGCATCGGAATCTATAACTAGTGTCACAGGAATGGTTCAAACATAGTCAGGAAGGTGTGACAGTCTTCTTGTACTTAAATCGGCATTGTGCCTTTTCTATTTAATTCCGATGCAATTTCTGTGTTTCATCGTCAATAAGAAGGTCCAAGGGATATAGTAAACCTGGAGTGAAGCATCGGAATCTATAACTAGTGTCACAGGAATGGTTCAAAACATAGACAGTAAGAAGAGTCAGTCTTCTTGTACTTACGTCGACATTGTGCCTATTCTATTTATTTCCGATGCAATTTCTGTGTTTCATCGTCAATAAGAAGGTCAGAGGGATACAATAAACCTGAAGTGAAGCATCGGAATCTATAACTAGTGTCACAGGAATGGTTCAAAACAAAGTCAGTACGAAGAGTCAGTCTTCTTGACCTTATGTCGGCATTGTGCCTTTTGTATTTAATTCCGATGCAATTTCTGTGTTTCATCGTCAATAAGAATGTCCAAGGGATATAGTAAACCTGGAGTGAAGCATCGGAATCTATAACTAGTGTCAGAGGAATGGTTCAAAGCATAGACAGTAAGAAGAGTCAGTCTTCTTGTACTTACGTCGACATTGTGCTTTTTCTATTTAATTCCGATGCAATTTCTGTGTTTCTTGGTCAATAAGAAGGTCAGAGGGATACAATAAACCTGAAGCGAAGCATCGGAATCTATATTTAGTGTCACAGGAATGGTTCAAATCATAGCCAGTAAGAAGAGTCAGTCTTCTTGTCCTTAAGTCGGCGTTGTGCCTTTTGTAATTAATTCCGATGCAATTTCTGTGTTTCATCGTCAATAAGAAGGTCCAAGGGATACAGTATACCTTGAGTGAAGCATCGGAATCTATAACTAGTGTCACAGGAATGGTTCAAAACATAGTCAGTAAGAATAGTCAGTCTTATTGTACTTAAGTCATCATTGTGCATTTTCTATCTAATTCTGATGCAATTTCTGTGTTTCATCGTCAATATGAAGGTCCAACCGATACAGTAAACCTGGAGTGAAGCATCGGAATCTATAACTAGTGTCACAGGAATGGTTCAAATCATAGACTGTAAGAAGAGTCAGACTTCTTTCCTTAAGTCGGCATTGTGCCTTTTGTATTTAATTCCGATGCAATTTCTGTGTTTCATCGTCAATAAGAAGGTCCAAGGGATACAGTAAACCTGGAGTAAAGCATCGGAGTCTATCACTAGTGTCACGGGACTGGTTCAAAAATAGACAGTAGGAAGAGTCAGTCTTCTTGAACTTTATTCGGCATTGTGCCTTTTGTATTTAATTCCGATGCAATTTCTGTGTTTCATCATCAATAAGAAGGTCAGAGGGATACAGTAAACCTGAAGTGATGCATCGGAAACCATAACTAGTGTCACAGGACTGGTTCAAAAATAGACAGTAGGAAGAGTCAGTCTTCTTGAACTTAATTCGGCATTGTGCCTTTTGTATTTAATTCCGATGCAATTTCTGTGTTTCATCGTCAATAAGAAGGTCCAAGGGATACAGTAAACCTGGAGTGAAGCATCGGAATCTATCACTAGTGTCACAGGAATGGTTCAAATCATAGACTGTAAGAAGAATCAGACTTGTTTTACTTAAGTCGGCAGTGTGCCTTTTGTATTTAATTCCGATGCAATTTCTGTGTTTCATCGTCAATAAGAAGGTCCAAGGGATACAGTAAACCTGGAGTGAAGCATCGGAGTCTATCACTAGTGTCACAGGACTGGTTCAAAAATAGACAGTAGGAAGAGTCAGTCTTCTTGAACTTAATTCGGCATTGTGCCTTTTGTATTTAATTCCGATGCAATGTCTGTGTTTCATCATCAATAAGAAGGTCAGAGGGATACAGTAAACCTGAAGTGAAGCATCGGAATCCATAACTAGTGTCACAGGAGTGGTTCAAAACATAGTCAGTAAGAAGAGTTAGTCTTCTTGTACTTAAGTCGGCGTTGTGCCCTTTGTATTTAATTCCGATGCAATTTCTGTCTATCATCGTCAATAAGAAGGTCCAAGGGATACAGTAAACCTGGAGTGAAGCATCGGAATCTGTAACTAGTGTCGCAGGAATGGTTCAAATCATAGACAGTAAGAAGACTCGGTCTTCGTGTACTTCAGTCGGCATTTTGCATTTTGTATTTAATTCCGATGGAATTTTTGTGTTTCATCGTCAATGAGAAGGTCCAAGGTATACAGTAAACCTGAAGTGAAGCATCGGGATCTATAACTAGTGGCACAGGTATCGTTCAAATCATAGTCAGTAAGAAGAGTCAGTCTTCTTGTACTTAAGTCGGCATAGTGCCATTTCTATTTAATTCCGATGCAATTTCTGTGTTTCATCGTCAATAAGAAGGTCCAAGGGATAAAGTATACCTGGAGTGAAGCATCGGAATCTAAAAATAGTGTCAATGGTATGGTTCAAAACATAGACAGTAAGAAGAGTCAGTCTTCTTGTACTTAAGTCGGCATTGTGCCTTTTGTATTTAATTCCGATGCAATTTCTGTGTTTCATCGTCAATAAGAAGGTCAGAGGGATACAGTAAACCTGAAGTGAAGCATCGGAATCTATAGCTAGTGTCACAGGAATGGTTCAAAACATAGTCAGTAAGAAGAATCAGTCTTCTTGTCCTTAAGTCGGCATTGTGCCTTTTGTATATAATTCCGATGCAATTTCTGTGTTTCATCGTCAATAAGAAGGTCCAAGGGATACAGTAAACCTGGAGTGAATCATCGGAATCTGTAACTAGTGTCACAGTAATGCTTCAAATCATAGACAGTAAGAAGAGTCAGTCTACTTGTACTTAATTCGGCATTGTGCCTTTAGTATTTAATTCCGATGCAATTTCTGTGTTTCATCGTCAATAAGAAGTTCCAAGGGATACAGTAAACATCAAGTGAAGCGTCGGAATCTATAACGGGTGTCACAGGAATGGTTCAAAACATAGTCAGTAGGAAGAATCGGTCTTCTTGTACTTAAGTCGGCATTGTGACTTTTGTATTTTATTCCGATGCATTTTCTGTGTTTCATCGTCAATAAGAAGGTCCAAGGGATACAGTAAACCTGAAGTGAAGCATCGGAATTTATAACTACTGTCACAGGAATGGTTCAAAACATAGTCAGTAAGGAGAGTCAGTCTTCTTGTACTTAAGTCGGCATTGTGCCTTTTGTATTTAATTCCGATGCAATTTCTGTGTTTCATCGTCAATAAGAAGGACCAAGGGAAACAGTAAACCTGGAGTGAAGCATCGGAATCTATAACTAGTGTCACAGGGATGGTTCAAAACATAGACAGTCAGAAGAGTCAGACTTCTTGTACTTAAGGCGGCATTGTGCCTTTTCTATTTAATTCTGGAGCAATTTCTGTGTTTCATCGTCAATAAGAATGTCAGAGGGATAAAGTAATCCTGAAGTGAAGCATCGGAATCGATAACTAGTGTCACAGGAATGGTTCAAAACATAGTCAATAAGAAGAGTCAGTCTTGTTGTACTTAAGTCGGCATAGTGCCTTTTCTATTTAATTCCGATGCAATTTCGGGGTTTCATCGTCAATAAGAATGTCAGAGGGATACAATAAACCTGAAGCGAAACATCGGAATCTATAACTAGTGTCACAAAAATGGTTCAAAACAAAGTCAGTAACAAGAGTTAGTCTTCTTGTCCTTAAGTCGGCATTGTGCCTTTTGTATTTAATTCCGATGCAATTTCTGTTTTCATCGTCAATAAGAAGGACCAAGGGATACAGTAAACCTGGAGTGAAGCATCGGAATCTATAGCTAGTGTCACAGGAATGTTTCAAATCATAGACAGTAAGAAGAGTCAGTCTTCTTGTACTTAATTCTGCTTTGTGCATTTTGTATTTAATTCCGATGCAATTTCTGTGTTTCATCGTCAATAAGAAGGTCCAAGCGATACAGTAAACCTGAAGTAAAGCATCGGAGTTTATAACTAGTGTCACAGGAATGGTTCAAAACATAGTCAGTAAGGAGTGTCAGTCTTCTTGTACTTAAGTCGGCATTGTGCCTTTTGTATTTAATTCCGATGCATTTTCTGTGTTTCATCGTCAATAAGAGGGACCAAGGGATACAGTAAACCTTTAGTGAAGCATCGGAATCTATAACTAGTGTCACAGGGATGGTTCAAAACGTAGTCAGTAAGAAGAGTCAGTCTTCTTGTACTTAAGTCGGCATTGTGCCTTTGTATGTAATTCCGATGCAATTTCTGTGTTTCATCGTCAATAAGAATGTCCAAGGGAAACAGAAATCCTGAAGTGAAGCATCGGAATCTATAACTAGTGTCACAGGAATGGTTCAAACATAGTCAGGAAGGTGTGTCAGTCTTCTTGTACTTCAATCGGCATTGTGCCTATTCTATTTAATTCCGATGCAATTTCTGTGTTTCATCGTCAATAAGAAGGTCCAAGGGATACAGTAAACCTGTAGTGAAGCATCGGAGTCTATCACTAGTGTCACAGGACTGGTTCAAAAATAGACAGTAAGAAGAGTCAGTCTTCTGGAATTTAATTCGGCATTGTGCCTTTTGTATTTAATTCCGATGCAATTTCTGTGTTTCATCATCAATAAGAAGGTCAGTGGGATACAGTAAACCTGAAGTGAAGCATCGGAATCCATAACTAGTGTCACAGGAATGGTTCAAAACATAGTCAGTAAGAAGAGTCAGTCTTCTTGTCCTTAAGTCGGCATTGTGCCTTTTGTATATAATTCCGATGCAATTTCTGTGTTTCATCGTCAATAAGAAGGTCCAAGGGATACAGTAAACCTGGAGTGAAGCATCGGAATCTGTAACTAGTGTCACAGTAATGGTTCAAAACATAGACAGTAAGAAGAGTCAGTCTTCTTGTACTTAATTCGGCATTGTGCCTTTAGTATTTAATTCCGATGCAATTTCCGTGTTTCATCGTCAATAAGAAGTTCCAAGGGATACAGTAAACATCAAGTGAAGCGTCGGAATCTATAACGGGTGTCACAGGAATGGTTCAAAACATAGTCAGTAGGAAGAGTTGGTCTTCTTGTACTTAAGTCGGCATTGTGACTTTTGTATTTAATTTCGATGCATTTTCTGTGTTTCATCGTCAATAAGAAGGTCCACGGGATACAGTAAACCTGGAGTGAAGCATCGGAATCTATAACTAGTGTCACAGGAATGTTTCAAATCATAGACAGTAAGAAGAGTCAGTCTTCTTGTACTTAATTCTGCTTTGTGCATTTTGTATTTAATTCCGATGCAATTTCTGTGTTTCAACGTCAATAAGAGGATCCAAGCGATACAGTAAACCTGAAGTAAAGCATCGGAGTTTATAACTAGTGTCACAGGAATGGTTCAAAACATAGTCAGTAAGAAGAGTCAGTCTTCTTGTACTTAAGTCGGCATTGTGCCTTTTGTATTTAATTCCGATGCATTTTCTGTGTTTCATCGTCAATAAGAGGGACCAAGGGATACAGTAAACCTTTAGTGAAGCATCGGAATCTATAACTAGTGTCACAGGGATGGTTCAAAACATGGTCAGTAAGAAGAGTCAGTCTTCTTGTACTTAAGTCGGCATTGTGCCTTTGTATTTAATTCCGATGCAATTTCTGTGTTTCATCGTCAATAAGAATGTCCAAGGGAAACAGAAATCCTGAAGTGAAGCATCGGAATCTATAACTAGTGTCACAGGAATGGTTCAAACATAGTCAGGAAGGTGTGTCAGTCTTCTTGTACTTAAATCGGCATTGTGCCTTTTCTATTTAATTCCGATGCAATTTCTGTGTTTCATCGTCAATAAGAAGGTCCAAGGGATATAGTAAACCTGGAGTGAAGCATCGGAATCTATAACTAGTGTCACAGGAATGGTTCAAAACATAGACAGTAAGAAGAGTCAGTCTTCTTGTACTTACGTCGACATTGTGCCTATTCTATTTATTTCCGATGCAATTTCTGTGTTTCATCGTCAATAAGAAGGTCAGAGGGATACAATAAACCTGAAGTGAAGCATCGGAATCTATAACTAGTGTCACAGGAATGGTTCAAAACAAAGTCAGTACGAAGAGTCAGTCTTCTTGACCTTATGTCGGCATTGTGCCTTTTGTATTTAATTCCGATGCAATTTCTGTGTTTCATCGTCAATAAGAAGGTCCAAGGGATACAGTAAACCTGAAGTGAAGCTTCGGAATCTATAGCCAGTTTCACAGGAATGGTTCAAACATAGTCAGTTAGAAGAGTCAGTCTTCTTGTACTTAAGTCGGCATTGTGCCTTTTGTAATTAATTCCGATGCAATTTCTGTGTTTCATCGTCAATAAGAAGGTCCAAGGGATACAGTAAACCTGGAGTGAAGCATCGGAATCTATACCTAGTGTCACACGAATGGTTCAAAACTTAGTCAGTAAGAGAAGTCATTCTTATTGTACTTAAGTCATCATTGTGCATTTTCTATTTAATTCTGATGCAATTACTGTGTTTCATCGTCAATATGAAAGTCCAACCGATACAGTAAACAAGGAGTGAAGCATCGGAATCTATAACTATTGTCACAGGAATGGTTCAAATCATAGACAGTAAGAAGAGTCAGACTTCTTTTACTTAAGTCGGCATTGTGCCTTTTGTATTTAATTCCGATGCTATTTCTGTGTTTCATCGTCAATAAGAAGGTCCAAGGGATACAGTAAACCTGGAGTGAAGCATCGGAGTCTATCACTAGTGTCACAGGACTGGTTCAAAAATAGACAGTAAGAAGAGTCAGTCTTCTTGAACTTAATTCAGCATTGTGCCTTTTGTATTTAATTCCGATGCAATTTCTGTGTTTCATCATCAATAAGAAGGTCAGAGGGATACAGTAAACCTGAAGTGAAGCATCGGAATCCATAACTAGTGTCACAGGAATGGTTCAAAACATAGTCAGTAAGAAGAGTTAGTCTTCTTGTACTTAAGTCGGCGTTGTGCCTTTTGTATTTAATTCCGATGCAATTTCTGTGTTTCATCGTCAATAAGAAGGTCCAAGGGATACAGTAAACCTGGAGTGAAGCATCGGAATCTAAAAATAGTGTCAATTGTATGGTTCAAAACATAGACAGTAAGAAGAGTATGTCTTCGTGTACTTCAGTCGGCATTTGGCCTTTTCTATTTAATTCCAATGCAATTTCTGTGTTTCATCGTCAATGTGAAGGTCCAAGGGATACAGTAAACCTTGAGTGAACATCGGAATCTATAAATAGTGTCAATGGTATGGTTCAAAACATAGTCAGTATAAAGAGTCAGTCTTCTTGTCCTTAAGTCGGCATTGTGCCTTTTGTATATAATTCCGATGCAATTTCTGTTTTTCATCGTCAATAAGAAGGTCCAAGGGATACAGTAAACCTGGAGTGAAACATCGGAATCTGTAACTAGTGTCACAGTAATGGTTCAAAACATAGAGAGTAAGAAGAGTCAGTCTTCTTGTACTTAAGTCGGCATTGTGCCTTTAGTAGTTAATTCCGATGCAATTTCTGTGTTTCATCGTCAATAAGAAGTTCCAAGGGATACAGTAAACATCAAGTGAAGCGTCGGAATCTATTACGGGTGTCACAGGAATGGTTCAAAACATAGTCAGTGGGAAGAGTCGGTCTTCTTGTACTTAAGTCGGCGTTGTGCCTTTTGTATTTAATTCCGATGCATTTTCTGTGTTGCATCGTCAATAAGAAGGTCCAAGGGATACAGTAAACCTGAAGTGAAGCATCGGAATTTATAACTAGTGTCACAGGAATGGTTCAAAACATAGTGAGTAAGGAGAGTCAGTCTTCTTGTACTTAAGTCGGCATTGTGCCTTTTGTATTTAATTCCGATGCAATTTCTGTGTTTCATCGTCAATAAGAAGGACCAAGGGATACAGTAAACCTGGAGTGAAGCATCGGAATCTATAACTAGTGTCACAGGGATGGTTCAAAACGTAGACAGTCAGAAGAGTCAGTCTTCTTGTACTTAAGGCGGCATTGTGCCTTTTCTATTTAATTCCGGAGCAATTTCTGTGTTTCATCGTCAATAAGAATGTCAGAGGGATACAGTAATCCTGATGTGAAGCACCGGAATCGATAACTAGTGTCACAGGAATGGTTCAAAACATAGTCAGTAAGAAGAGTCAGTCTTGTTGTACTTAAGTCGGCATTGTGCCTTTTCTATTTAAATCCGATGCAATTTCTGTGTTTCATCGTCAATAAAAATGTCAGAGGGATACAATAAACCTGAAGCGAAGCATCGGAATCTACAACTAGTGTCACAGAAATGGTTCAAAACAAAGTCAGTAACAAGAGTCAGTCTTCTTGTCCTTAAGTGGGCATTGTGCCTTTTGTATTTAATTCCGATGCAATTGCTGTGTTTCATCGTCAATAAGAAGGTCCAAGGGATACAGTAAACCTTAGGTGAAGCATCGGAATATATAACTAGTGTCAATGGAATGGTTCAAAACATAGTCAGTAAGAAGAGTCAGTCTTCTTGTACTTAAGTAGGCATTGTGCCTTTTCTATTTAATTCCCATGCAATTTCTGTGTTTCATCGTCAATAAGAAGGTCCAAGGGATATAGTAAACCTGGAGTGAAGCATCGGAATCTATAACTAGTGTCACAGGAATGGTTCGAAACATAGACAGTAAGAAGAGTCAGTCTTCTTGTACTTACGTCGACATTGTGCCTATTCTATTTATTTCCGATGCAATTTCTGTGTTTCATCGTCAATAAGAAGGTCAGAGGTATACAATAAACCTGAAGTGAAGCATCGGAATCTATAACTAGTGTCACAGGAATGGTTCAAAGCAAAGTCAGTAAGAATTGTCAGTCTTCTTGTTCTTAAGTCGGCATTGTGCCTTTTGTATTTAATTCCGATGCAATTTCTGTGTTTCATCGTCAATAAGAAGGTCCAAGGGATACAGAATACCTGGAGTGAAGCATCGGAATCTATAACTAGTGTCACAGGAATGTTTCAAATCATAGACAGTAAGAAGAGTCAGTCTTCTTGTACTTAACTCTGCTTTGTGCATTTTGTATTTAATTCCGATGCAATTTCTGTGTTTCAACGTCAATAAGAAGGTCCAAGCGATACAGTAAACCTGAAGTAAAGCATCGGAGTTTATAACTAGTGTCACAGGAATGGTTCAAAACATAGTCAGTAAGGAGTGTCAGTCTTCTTGTACTTAAGTCGGCATTGTGCCTTTTGTGTATAATTCCGATGAACTTTCTGTGTTTCATCGTCAATAAGAGGGACCAAGGGATACAGTAAACCTTTAGTGAAGCATCGGAATCTATAACTAGTGTCACAGGGATGGTTCAAAACATAGTCAGTAAGAAGAGTCAGTCTTCTTGTACTTAAGTCGGCATTGTGCCTTTGTATTTAATTCCGATGCAATGTCTGTGTTTCATCGTCAATAAGAATGTCCAAGGGAAACAGAAATCCTGAAGTGAAGCATCGGAATCTATAACTAGTGTCACAGGAATGGTTCCAACATAGTCAGGAAGGTGTGTCAGTCTTCTTGTACTTAAATCGGCATTGTGCCTTTTCTATTTAATTCTGATGCAATTTCTGTGTTTCATCGTCAATAAGAAGGTCCAAGGGATATAGTAAACCTGGAGAGAAGCATCGGAATCTATAACTAGTGTCACAGGAATGGTTCAAAACATAGACAGTAAGAAGAGTTAGTCTTCTTGTACTTACGTCGACATTGTGCCTATTCTATTTATTTCCGATGCAATTTCTGTGTTTCATCGTCAATAAGAAGGTCAGAGGGATACAATAAACCTGAAGTGAAGCATCGGAATCTATAACTAGTGTCACAGGAATGGTTCAAAACAAAGTCAGTAAGAAGAGTCAGTCTTCTTGTACTTAAGTCGTCATTGTGCCTTTGTATTTAATTCCGATGCAATGTCTGTGTTTCATCGTCAATAAGAATGTCCAAGGGAAACAGAAATCCTGAAGTGAAGCATCGGAATCTATAACTAGTGTCACAGGAATGGTTCCAACATAGTCAGGAAGGTGTGTCAGTCTTCTTGTACTTAAGTCGGCATTGTGCCTTTTGTATTTAATTCCGATGCAATTTCTGTGTTTCATCGTCAATAAGAAGGTCCAAGGGATACAGTAAACCTGAAGTGAAGCTTCGGAATCTATAGCCAGTGTCATAGGAATGGTTCAAACATAGTCAGTTAGAAGAGTCAGTCTTCTTGTACTTAAGTCGGCATTGTGCCTTTTGTAATTAATTCCGATGCAATTTCTGTGTTTCATCGTTTAATAAGAAGGTCCAAGGTATACAGTAAACCTGGAGTGACGCATCGGAATCTATAACTAGTGTCACAGGAATGGTTCAAAACTAAGTCAGTAAGAAGAGTCAGTCCTCTTGTCCTTAAGACGGCATTGTGCCTTTTGTATTTAATTCCGATGCAATTTCTGTGTTTCATCGTCAATAAGAATGTCCAAGGGATATAGTAAACCTGGAGTGAAGCATCGGAAACTATAACTAGTGTCACAGGAATGGTTCAAAACATAGACAGTAAGAAGAGTCAGTCTTCTTGTCCTTAAGTCGGCATTGTGCCTTTTGTATTTAATTCCGATGCAATTTCTGTGTTTCATCGTCAATAAGAAGGTCCAAGGGATACAGTAAACCTGAAGTAAAGCTTCGGAATCTATAGCCCGTGTCACAGGAATGGTTCAAACATAGTCAGTTAAAAGAGTCAGTCTTCTTGTACTTAAGTCGGCATTGTGCCTTTTATAATTAATTCCGATGCAATTTCTGTGTTTCATCGTTTAATAAGAAGGTTCAAGGGATACAGTAAACCTGGAGTGACGCATCGGAATCTACAACTAGTGTCACAGGAATGGTTCAAAACTAAGTCAGTAAGAAGTGTCAGTCCTCTTGTCCTTAAGACGGCATTGTGCCTTTTGTATTTAATTCCGATGCAATTTCTGTGTTTCATCGTCAAGAAGAATGTCCAAGGGATATAGTAAACCTAGAGTGAAGCATCGGAATCTATAACTAGTGTCACAGGAATGGTTCAAAACATAGACAGTAAGAAGAGTCAGTCTTCTTGTACTTACGTCGACATTGTGCCTTTTCTATTTAATTCCGATGCAATTTCTATGTTTCATCGTCAATAAGAAGGTCAGAGGGATACAATAAACCTGTGGTGATGCATCGGAATCTACAGCTAGTGTCACAGGAATGGTTCAAAGCATAGTCAGTAAGAAGAGTCAGTCTTCTTGTCCTTAAGTCGGCATTGTGCCTTTTGTAATAAATTCCGATGCAATTTCTGTGTTTCATCGTCAATAAGAAGGTCCAAGGGATACAGTAAACCTGGAGTGAAGCATCGGAATCTATAACTAGTGTCACACGAATGGTTCAAAACTTAGTCAGTAAGAGTAGTCATTCTTATTGTACTTAAGTCATCATTGTGCATTTTCTATTTAATTCTGATGCAATTACTGTATTTCATCGTCAATATGAAAGTCCAACCGATACAGTAAACCTGGAGTGAAGCATGGGAATCTATAACTATTGTCACAGGGATGGTTCAAATCATAGACAGCAAGAAGAGTCAGACTTCTTTTACTTATGTCGGCATTGTGCCTTTTGTATTTAATTCCGATGCAATTTCCGTGTTTCATCGTCAATATGAAGGTCCAAGGGATACAGTAAACCTGGAGTGAAGCATCGGAATCTATAAATAGTGTCAATGGTATGGTTCAAAACATAGACAGTAAGAAGAGTCAGTCTTCTTGTACTTAAGTCGGCATTGTGCATTTTGTATTTAATTCCGATGCAATTTCTGTGTGTCATCGTCAATAAGAAGGTCAGAGGGATACAGTAAACCTGAAGTGAAGCATCAGAATCTATAGCTAGTGTCACAGGAAGAAAAATGGTTCAAAACATAGTCAGTAAGAAGAGTCAGTCTTCTTGTCCTTAAGTCGGCATTGTGCCTTTTGTATATAATTCCGATGCAATTTCTGTGTTTCATCGTCAATAAGAAGGTCCAAGGGATACAGTAAACCTGGAGTGAAGCATCGGAATCTGTAACTAGTGTCACAGTAATGGTTCAAAACATAGACAGTAAGAAGAGTCAGTCTTCTTGTACTTAATTCGGCATTGTGCCTTTAGTATTTAATTCCGATGCAATTTCTGTGTTTCATCGTCAATAAGAAGGTCAGAGGGATACAATAAACCTGTAGTGAAGCATCGGAATCTACAGCTAGTGTCACAGGAATGGTTCAAAACATAGTCAGTAAGAAGAGTCAGTCTTCCTGTCCTTAAGTCGGCATTGTGCCTTTTGTAATTAATTCCGATGCAATTTCTGTGTTTCATCGTCAATAAGAAGGTCCAAGGGATACAGTAAACCTGGAGTGAAGCATCGGAATCTATAACTAGTGTCACACGAATGGTTCAAAACTTAGTCAGTAAGAGTAGTCAATCTTATTGTACTTAAGTCATCATTGTGCAGTTTTCTATTAAATTCTGATGCAATTACTGTGTTTCAACGTCAACATGAGAGTCCAACCAATACAGTAAACCTGGAGTGAAGCATCGGAATCTATAACTATTGACACAGGAATGGTTCAAATCATAGACAGTAAGAAGAGTCAGACTTCTTTTACTTAAGTCGGCATTGTGCCTTTTGCATTTAATTCCGATGCTATTTCTGTGTTTCACCGTCAATAAGAAGGTCCAAGGGATACAGTAAACCTGGAGTGAAGCATCGGAGTCTATCACTAGTGTCACAGGACTGGTTCAAAAATAGACAGTAAGAAGAGTCAGTTTTCTTGAACTTAATTCGGCATTGTGCCTTTTGTATTTAATTCCGATGCAATTTCTGTGTTTCATCATCAATAAGAAGGTCAGAGGGATACAGTAAACCTGAAGTGAAGCATCGGAATCCATAACTAGTGTCACAGGAATGGTTCAAAACATAGTCAGTAAGAAGAGTTAGTCTTCTTGTACTTAAGTCGGCGTTGTGCCTTTTGTATTTAATTCAGATGCAATTTCTGTGTTTCATCGTCAATAAGAAGGTCCGAGGGATACAGTAAACATGGAGTGAAGCATCGGAATCTGTAACTAGTGTCACAGGAATGGTTCAAATCATAGACAGTAAGAAGAGTTGGTCTTCGTGTACTTTAGTCGGCATTTTGCCTTTTCTATTTCATTCCGATGCAATTTCTGTGTTCATCGTCAATACGAAGGTCCAAGGGATACAGTAAACCTGGAGTGAAGCATCGGAATCTATAAATAGTGTCAATGGTATGGTTCAAACATAGACAGTAAGAAGAGTCAGTCTTCTTGTACTTAAGTCGGCATTGTGCCTTTTGTATTTAATTCCGATGCAATTTCTGTGTTTCATCGTCAATAAGAGGGTCAGAGGGATACAGTAAACCTGAAGTGAAGCATCAGAATCTATAGCTAGTGTCACAGGAATGGTTCAAAACATAGTCAGTAAGAAGAGTCAGTCTTCTTGTCCTTAAGTCGGCATTGTGCCTTTTGTATATAATTCCGATGCAATTTCTGTGTTTCATCGTCAATAAGAAGATCCAAGGGATACAGTAAACCTGGAGTGAAGCATCGGAATCTGTAACTAGTGTTTCAGTAATGGTTCAAAACATAGACAGTAAATAGAGTCAGTCTTCTTGTACTTAATTCGGCATTGTGTCTTTAGTATTTAATTCCGATGCAATTACTGTGATTCATCGTCAATAAGAAGTTCCAAGGGATACAGTAAACATCAAGTGAAGCGTCGGAATCTATTACGGGTGTCACAAGAATGGTTCAAAACTTAGTCAGTGGAAGAGTCGGTCTTGTTGTACTTAAGTCGGCGTTGTGCCTTTTGTATTTAATTCCGATGCTATTTCTGTGTTTCATCGTCAATAAGAAGGTCCAAGGATACAGTAAACCTGGAGTGAAGCATCGGAGTCTATCACTAGTGTCACAGGACTGGTTCAAACATAGACAGTAAGAAGAGTCAGTCTTCTTGAACTTAATTCGGCATTGTGCCTTTTGTGTTTAATTCCGATGCAATTTCTGTGTTTCATCATCAATAAGAAGGTCAGAGGGATACAGTAAACCTGAAGTGAAGCATCGGAATCCATAACTAGTGTCACAGGAATGGTTCAAAACATAGTCAGTAAGAAGAGTTAGTCTTCTTGTACTTAAGTCGGCGTTGTGCCTTTATTATTTAATTCCGATGCAATTTCTGTGTTTCATCGTCAATAAGAAGTTCCAAGGGATACATTAAACATCAAGTGAAGCGTCGGAATCTATTACGGGTGTCACAGGAATGGTTCAAAACATAGTCAGTGGGAAGAGTCGGTCTTGTTGTACTTAAGTCGGCGTTGTGCCTTTTGTATTTAATTCCGATGCATTTTCTGTGTTTCATCGTCAATAAGAAGGTCCAAGGGATACAGTAAACCTGAAGTGAAGTATCGGAATTATAACTAGTGTCACAGGAATGGTTCAAACATAGTCAGTAAGGAGAGTCAGTCTTCTTGTACTTAAGTCGGCATTGTGCCTTTTGTATTTAATTCCGATGCAATTTCTGTGTTTCGTCGTCAATAAGAAGGACCAAGCGATACAGTAAACCTGGAGTGAAGCATTGGAATCTATAACTAGTGTCACAGGGATGGTTCAAAACATAGTCAGTAAGGAGAGTCAGTCTTCTTGTACTTAAGTCGGCATAGTGCCCTTTGTATTTAATTTCGATGCAATTTTCTGTGTTTCATCGTCAATAAGAAGGTCCAAGATATACAGTAAACCTGGAGTGAAGCATCGGAATCTATAACTAGTGTCACAGGAATGTTTCAGATCATAGACAGTAAGAAGAGTCAGTCTTCTTGTACTTAATTCTGCTTTGTGCATTTTGTATTTAATTCCGATGCAATTTCTGTGTTTCAACGTCAATAAGAAGGTCCAAGCGATACAGTAAACCTGAAGTAAAGCATCGGAGTTTATAACTAGTGTCACAGGAATGGTTCAAAACATAGTCAGTAAGGAGTGTCAGTCTTCTTGTACTTAAGTCGGCATTGTGCCTTTTGTATTTAATTCCCATGCAATTTCTGTGTTTCATCGTCAATAAGAAGGACCAAGGGATACTGTAAACCTTTAGTGAAGTATCGGAATCTATAACTAGTGTCACAGGACTGGTTCAAAACATAGTCAGTAAGAAGAGTCAGTCTTCTTGTACTTAAGTCGGTATTGTGCATTTTCTATTTAATTCCGATGCAATTTCTGTGTTTCATCGGCAATAAGAAGGTCCAAGGTATACAGTAAACCTGGAGTGAAGCATCGGAATCTATAACTAGTGTCAATGGAATGGTTCAAAACATAGTCAGTAAGAAGAGTCAGTCTTCTTGTACTTAAGTAGGCATTGTGCCTTTTCTATTTAATTCCGATGCAATTTCTGTGTTTCATAGTCAATACGAAGGTCCAAGGGATATAGTAAACCTGGAGTGAAGCATCGGAATCTATAACTAGTGTCACAGGAATGGTTCGAAACATAGACAGTAAGAAGAGTCAGTCTTCTCGAACTTACGTCGACATTGTGCCTATTCTATTTATTTCCGATGCAATTTCTGTGTTTCATCGTCAATAAGAAGGTCAGAGGGATACAATAAACCTGAAGTGAAGCATCGGAATCTATAACTAGTGTCACAGGAATGGTTCAAAACAAAGTCAGTAAGAAGAGTCAGTCTGTTTGTCCTTAAGTCGGCATTGTGCCTTTTGTATTTAATTCCGATGCAATTTCTGTGTTTCATCGTCAATAAGAAGGTCCAAGGGATACAGTAAACCTGGAGTGAAGCTTCGAAATCTATAACTAGTGTCACAGAATGGTTCAAAACATAGACAGTAAGAAGAGTCGGTCTTCTTCTACTTACGTCGACATTGTGCCTTTTCTATTTAATTCCGATGCAATTTCTGTGTTTCATCGTCAATAAGAAGGTCAGAGGGATACAATAAACCTGTAGTGAAGCATCGGAATCTATAGCTAGTGTCACAGGAATGGTTCAAAACATAGTCAGGAAGAAAAGTCAGTCTTCATGTCCTTAAGTCGGCATTGTGCCTTTTGTAACTAATTCCGATGCAATTTCTGTGTTTCATCGTCAATAAGAATGTCAGAGGGATACAGTAATCCTGAAGTGAAGCATCGGAATCGATAACTAGTGTCACAGGAATGGTTCAAAACATAGACAGTAAGAAGAGTTAGTCTTCTTGTACTTACGTCGACATTGTGCCTATTCTATTTAATTCCGATGCAATTTCTGTGTTTCATCGTCAATAAGAAGGTCAGAGGGATACAATAAACCTGTAGTGAAGCATCGGATTCTATAGCTAGTGTCACAGGAATGGTTCAAAACATAGTCAGTAAGAAAAGTCAGTCTTCTTGTTCTTAAGTCGGCATTGTGCCTTTTGTATTTAATTCCGATGCAATTTCTGTGTTTCATCATCAATGGTTCAAAACATAGTCAGTAGGAAGAGTTAGTCTTCTTGTACTGAAGTCGGCGTTGTGCCTTTTGTATTTAATTCCGATGCAATTTCTGTGTTTCATCGTCAATAAGAGGGTCCAAGGGATACAGTAAACCTGGAGTGAAGCATCGGAATCTGTAACTAGTGTCACAGGAATAGTTCAAATCATGCACAGTAAGAAGAGTCGGTCATCGTGTACTTCAGTCGGCATTTTGCCTTTTGTATTTATTTCCGATGCAATTTTTGTGTTTCATCGTCAATTAGAAGGTCCAAGGGATACAGTAAACCTGAAGTGAAGCATCGGAATCCATAACTAGTGTCACAGGAATGGTTCAAAACATAGTCAGTAAGAAGAGTTAGTCTTCTTGTACTTAAGTCGGCGTTGTGCCATTTGTATTTAATTCCGATGCATTTTCTGTGTTTCATCGTCACTAAGAACGTCCACGGGATACAGTAAACATGGAGTGATGCATCGGAATCTGTAACTAGTGTCACAGTACTGGTTCAAAACAAAGACAGTAAGAAGAGTCAGTCTTCTTGTACTTATTCCGGCATTGTGCCTTTTGAATTTAATTCCGATGCAATTTCTGTGTTTCATCGTCAATAAGAAGGTCCAAGGGATACAGTAAACCTGGAGTGAAGCATCGGAATCTATAACTAGTGTCACAGGAATGGTTCAAAACTAAGTCAGTAAGAAGAGTCAGTCCTCTTGTCCTTAAGACGGCATTGTGCCTTTTGTATTTAATTCCGACGCAATTTCTGTGTTTCATCGTCAATAAGAAGGTCCAAGGGATATAGTAAACCTGGAATGAAGCATCGGAATCTATAACTAGTGTCACAGGAATGGTTCAAAACAAAGTCAGTAAGAAGAGTCAGTCTTCTTGTCCTTAAGTCGGCATTGTGCCTTTTGTATTTACTTCCGATGCAATTTCTGTGTTTCATCGTCAATAAGAAGGTCCAAGGGATACAGTAAACCTGAAGTGAAGCTTCGAAATCTATAACTAGTGTCACAGGAATGGTTCAAAACATAGTCAGTAAGAAAAGTCAGTCTTCATGTCCTTAAGTCGGCATTGCGCCTTTTGTAACTAATTCCGATGCAATTTCTGTGTTTCATCGTCAATAAGAATGTCAGAGGGATACAGTAATCCTGAAGTGAATCATCGAATCGATAACTAGACACTAGGAATGGTACAAAACATAGTCAGTAAGAAGAGACAGTCTTGTTGTACTTAAGTCGGCATTGTGCCTTTTCTATTTAATTCCGATGCAATTTCTGTGTTTCATCGTAAATAAGAATGTCAGAGGGATACAATAAACCTGAAGCGAAGCATCGGAATCTATAACTAGAGTCACAGAAAATGGTTCAAAACAAAGTCAGTAACAAGAGTCAGTCTTCTTGTCCTTAAGTCCCCATTGTGCCTTTTGTATTTAATTCCGATGCAATTTCTGTGTTTCATCGTCAATAAGAAGGTCCAGGCGATACAGTAAACCTGAAGTAAAGCATCGGAGTTTATAACTAGTGTCACAGGAATGGTTCAAAGCATAGTCAGTAAGGAGTGTCAGTCTTCTTGTACTTAGGTCGGAATTGTGCCTTTTGTATTTAATTCCGATGCAATTTCTGTGTTTCATCGTCAATAAGAAGGACCAAGGGATACAGTAAACCTATAGTGAAGCATCGGAATCTATAACTAGTGTCACAGGGATGGTTCAAAAACATAGTCAGTAAGAAGAGTCAGTCTTCTTGTACTTATGTCGGCATTGTGCATTTTCTATTAAATTCCGATGCAATTTCTGTGTTTCATCGTCAATAAGAAGGTCCAAGGGATACAGTAAACCTGGAGTGAAGCATCGGAATCTATAACCAGTGTCAATGGAATGGTTCAAAACATAGTCAGTAAGAAGAGTGAGTCTTCTTTTACTTAAGTCGGCATTGTGCCTTTTGTATTTAATTCCGATGCAATTTCTGTGTTTCAACGTAAATAAGAAGGACCAAGGGATACAGTAAACCTGGAGTGAAGCATTGGAATCTATAACTAGTGTCACAGGGATGGTTCAAAACGTAGACAGTCAGAAGAGTCAGTCTTCTTGTACTTAAGGCGGCATTGTGCCTTTTCTATTTAATTCCGGAGCAATTTCTGTGTTTCATCGTCAGTAAGAATGTCAGAGGGATACAGTAAACCTGAAGTGAAGCATCAGAATCTATAGCTAGTGTCACAGGAATGGTTCAAAACATAGTCAGTAAGAAGAGTTAGTCTTCTTGTACTTAAGTCGGCGTTGTGCCTTTTGTATTTAATTCCGATGCAATTTCTGTGTTTCATCGTCAATAAGAAGGTCCGAGGGATACAGTAAACATGGAGTGAAGCATCGGAATCTGTAACTAGTGTCACAGGAATGGTTCAAATCATAGACAGTTAGAAGAGTTGGTCTTCGTGTACTTTAGTCGGCATTTTGCCTTTTCTATTTATTTCCGATGCAATTTCTGTGTTTCATCGTCAATACGAAGGTCCAAGGGATACAGTAAACCTGGAGTGAAGCATCGGAATCTATAAATAGTGTCAATGGTATGGTTCAAAACATAGACAGTAAGAAGAGTCAGTCTTCTTGTACTTAAGTCGGCATTGTGCCTTTTGTATTTAATTCCGATGCAATTACTGTGTTTCATCGTCAATAAGAAGGTCAGAGGGATACAGTAAACCTGAAGTGAAGCATCAGAATCTATAGCTAGTGTCACAGGAATGGTTCAAAACATAGTCAGTAAGAAGAGTCAGTCTTCTTGTCCTTAAGTCGGCATTGTGCCTTTTGTATATAATTCCGATGCAATTTCTGTGTTTCATCGTCAATAAAAACATCCAAGGGATACAGTAAACCTGGAGTGAGCATCGAATCTGTAACTAGTGTCACAGTAATGGTTCAAAACATAGAAAGTAAGAAGAGTCAGTCTTCTTGTACTTAATTCTGCTTTGTGCATTTTGTATTTAATTCCGATGCAATTTCTGTGTTTCAACGTCAATAAGAAGGTCCAAGCGATACAGTAAACCTGAAGTAAAGCATCCGAGTTTTATAACTTGTGTCACAGGAATGGTTCAAAACATAGTCAGTAAGGAGTGTCAGTCTTCTTGTACTTAAGTCGGCATTGTGCCTTTTGTATTTAATTCCCATGCAATTTCTGTGTTTCATCGTCAATAAGAAGGACCAAGGGATACAGTAAACCTTTAGTGAAGCATCGGAAACTATAACTAGTGTCACAGGACTGGTTCAAAACATAGTCAGTAAGAAGAGTCAGTCTTCTTGTACTTAAGTCGGTATTGTGCATTTTCTATTTCATTCCGATGCAATTTCTGTGTTTCATCGTCAATAAGAAGGTCCAAGGTATACAGTAAACCTGGAGTGAAGCATCGGAATCTATAACTAGTGTCAATGGAATGGTTCAAAACATAGTAAGTAAGAAGAGTCAGTCTTCTTGTACTTAAGTAGGCATTGTGCCTTTTCTATTTAATTCCGATGCAATTTCGGTGTTTCATCGTCAATAAGAAGGTCCAAGGGATATAGTAAACCTGGAGTGAAGCATCGGAATCTATAACTAGTGTCACAGGAATGGTTCGAAACATAGACAGTAAGAAGAGTCAGTCTTCTCGTACTTACGTCGACATTGTGCCTATTCTACTTATTTCCGATGCAATTTCTGTGTTTCATTGTCAATAAGAAGGTGAGAGGGATACAATAAACCTGAAGTGAAGCATCGGAATCTATAACTAGTGTCACAGGAATGGTTCAAAACAAAGTCAGTAAGAAGAGTCAGTCTGTTTGTCCTTAAGTTTGCATTGTGCCTTTTGTATTAAATTCCGATGCAATTTCTGTGTTTCATCGTCAATAAGAAGGTCCAAGGGATACAGTAAACCTGGAGTGAAGCTTCGAAATCTATAACTAGTGTCACAGGAATGGTTCAAAACATAGACAGTAAAAAGTGTCAGTCTTCTTCTACTTACGTCGACATTGTACCTTTTCTATTTAATTCCGATGCAATTTCTGTGTTTCATCGTCAATAAGAAGGTCAGAGGGATACAATAAACCTGTAGTGAAGCATCGGAATCTATAGCTAGTGTCACAGGGATGGGTCAAAACATAGTCAGTAAGAAAAGTCAGTCTTCATGTCCTTAAGTCGGCATTGTGCCTTTTGTAACTAATTCCGATGCAATTTCTGTGTTTCATCGTCAATAAGAATGTCAGAGGGATACAGTAATCCTGAAGTGAAGCATCGGAATCGATAACTAGTGTCACAGGAATGGTTCAAAACATAGACAGTAAGAAGAGTCAGTCTTCTTGTACTTACGTCGACATTGTGCCTTTTCTATTTAATTCCGATGCAATTTCTGTGTTTCATCGTCAATAAGAAGGTCAGAGGGATACAATAAACCTGTAGTGAAGCATCGGAATCTATAGCTAGTGTCACAGGAATTGTTCAAAACATAGTCAGTAAGAAAAGTCAGTCTTCTTGTACTTAAGTCGGCATTGTGCCTTTTGTATTTAATTTCGATGCAATTTCTGTGTTTCATCATCAATAAGAAGGTCAGAGGGATACAGTAAACCTGAAGTGAAGCATCGGAATCCATAACTAGTGTCACAGGAATGGTTCAAAACATAGTCAGTAGGAAGAGTTAGTCTTCTTGTACTGAAGTCGGCGTTGTGCCTTATGTATTTAATTCCGATGCAATATCTGTGTTTCATCGTCAATAAGAGGGTCCAAGGGATACAGTAAACCTGGAGTGAAGCATCGGAATCTGTAACTAGTGTCACAGGAATAGTTCAAATCATGCACAGTAAGAAGAGTCGGTCTTCGTGTACTTCAGTCGGCATTTTGCCTTTTGTATTTAATTCCGATGCAATTTTTGTGTTTCATCGTCAATTAGAAGGTCCAAGGGATACAGTATACCTGAAGTGAAGCATCGGAATCCATAACTAGTGTCACAGGAATGGTTCAAAACATAGTCCGTAAGAAGAGTTAGTCTTCTTGTACTAAGTCGGCGTTGTGCCATTTGTATTTAATTCCGATGCATTTTCTGTGTTTCATCGTCACTAAGAACGTCCACGGGATACAGTAAACCTGGAGTGATGCATCGGAATCTGTAACTAGTGTCACAGTACTGGTTCAAAACATAGACAGTAAGAAGAGTCAGTCTTCTTGTACTTATTCCGGCATTGTGCCTTTTGAATTTAATTCCGATGCAATTTCTGTGTTTCATCGTCAATAAGAAGGTCCAAGGGATACAGTAAACCTGGAGTGAAGCATCGGAATCTACAAGTAGTGTCAATGGAATGGTTCAAAACATAGTCAGTAAGAAGAGTGAGTCTTCTTGTACTTAAGTCGGCATTGTGCCTTTTGTAATTAATTCTGATGCAATTTCTGTGTTTCATCGTTTAATAAGAAGGTCCAAGGGATACAGTAAACCTGGAGTGACGCATCGGAATCTATAACTAGTGTCACAGGAATGGTTCAAAACTAAGTCAGTAAGAAGAGTCAGTCCTCTTGTCCTTAAGACGGCATTGTGCCTTTTGTATTTAATTCCGACGCAATTTCTGTGTTTCATCGTCAATAAGAAGGTCCAAGGGATATAGTAAACCTGGAGTGAAGCATCGGAATCTATAACTAGTGTCACAGGAATGGTTCAAAACAAAGTCAGTAAGAAGAGTCAGTCTTCTTGTCCTTAAGTCGGCATTGTGCCTTTTGTATTTACTTCCGATGCAATTTCTGTGTTTCATCGTCAATAAGAAGGTCTAAGGGATACAGTAAACCTGAAGTGAAGCTTCGAAATCTATAACTAGTGTCACAGGAATGGTTCAAACCATAGTCAGTAAGAAAAGTCAGTCTTCATGACCTTAAGTCGGCATTGTGCCTTTTGTAACTAATTCCGATGCAATTTCTGTGTTTCATCGTCAATAAGAATGTCAGAGGGATACAGTAATCCTGAAGTGAAGCATCGGAATCGATAACTAGTGTCACAGGATTGGTTCAAAACATAGACAGTAAGAAGAGTCAGTCTTCTTGTACTTACGTCGACATTGTGCCTTTTCTATTTAATTCCGATGCAATTTCTGTGTTTCATCGTCAATAAGAAGGTCAGAGGGATACAATAAACCTGAAGTGAAGCATCGGAATCTATAACTAGTGTCACAGGAATGGTTCAAAACAAAGTCAGTAAGAAGAGTCAGTCTTCTTGTACTTAAGTCGGCATTGTGCCTTTTCTATTTAATTCCGGAGCAATTTCTGTGTTTCATCGTCAATAAGAATGTCAGAGGGATACAGTAATCCTGAAGTGAAGCATCGGAATCGATAACTAGTGTCACAGGAATGTTTCAAAACATAGTCAGTAAGAAGGGACAGTCTTGTTGTACATAAGTCGGCATTGTGCCTTTTCTATTTAATTCCGATGCAATTTCTGTGTTTCATCGTCAATAAGAATGTCAGAGGGATACAATACACCTGAAGCGAAGCATCGGAATCTATAACTAGAGTCACAGAAATGGTTCAAAACAAAGTCAGTAACAAGAGTCAGTCTTCTTGTCCTTAAGTCGGCATTGTGCCTTTTGTATTTAATTCTGATGCAATTTCTGTGTTTCATCGTTTAATAAGAAGGTCCAAGGGATACAGTAAACCTGGAGTGACGCATCGGAATCTATAACTAGTGTCACAGGAATGGTTCGAAACTAAGTCAGTAAGAAGAGTCAGTCTTCTTGTTCTTAAGTCGGCATTGTGCCTTTTGTATTTAATTCCGTTGCAATTTCTGTGTTTCATCGTCACTAAGAACGTCCACGGGATACAGTAAACCTGGAGTGATGCATCGGAATCTGTAACTAGTGTCACAGTACTGGTTCAAAACATAGACAGTAAGAAGAGTCAGTCTTCTTGTACTTAATTCGGCATTGTGCCTTTAGTATTTAATTCCGATGCTATTACTCTGTTTCATCGTCAATAAGAAGTTCCAAGGGATACAGTAAACATCAAGTGAAACGTCGGAATCTATTACGGGTGTCACAGGAATGGTTCAAAGCATAGTCAGTGGGAAGAGTCGGTCTTGTTGTACTTAAGTCGGCGTTGTGCCTTTTGTATTTAATTCCGATGCATTTTCTGTGTTTCATCGTCAATACGAAGGTCCAAGGGATACAGTAAACCTGAAGTGAAGTATCGGAATTTATAACTAGTGTCACAGGAATGGTTCAAAACATAGTCAGTAAGGAGAGTCAGTCTTCTTGTACTTAAGTCGGCATTGTGCCTTTTGTATTTAATTCCGATGCAATTTCTGTGTTTCATCGTAAATAAGAAGGACCAAGGGATACAGTAACCCTGGAGTGAAGCATTGGAATCTATAACTAGTGTCGAAGGGATGGTTCAAAACCTAGACAGTCAGGAGAGTCAGTCTTCTTGTACTTAAGGCGGCATTGCGCCTTTTCTATTTAATTCCGGAGCAATTTCTGTGTTTCATCGTCAATAAGAATGTCAGAGGGATACCGTAATCCTGAAGTGAAGCATCGGAATCGATAACTAGTGTCACAGGAATGGTTCGAAACATAGTCAGTAAGAAGAGTCAGTCTTGTTGTAATTTAGTCGGCATTGTGCCTTTTGTATTTAATTCCGATGCTATTTCTGTGTTTCATCGTCAATAAGATGGTCCAAGGGATACAGTAAACCTGGAGTGACGCATCGGAATCTATAACTAGTGTCACAGGAATGGTTCAAAACTAAGTCAGTAAGAAGAGTCAGTCCTCTTGTCCTTAAGACGGCATTGTGCCTTTTGTATTTAATTCCGACGCAATTTCTGTGTTTCATCGTCAATAAGAAGGTCCAAGGGATATAGTAAACCTGGAGTGAAGCATCGGAATCTATAACTAGTGTCACAGGAATGGTTCAAAACAAAGTCAGTAAAAAGAGTCAGTCTTCTTGTCCTTAAGTCGGCATTGTGCCTTTTGTATTTACTTCCGATGCAATTTCTGTGTTTCATCGTCAATAAGAAGGTCCAAGGGATACAGTAAACCTGAAGTGAAGCTTCGAAATCTATAACTAGTGTCACAGGAATGGTTCAAACCATAGTCAGTAAGAAAAGTCAGTCTTCATGACCTTAAGTCGGCATTGTGCCTTTTGTAACTAATTCCGATGCAATTTCTGTGTTTCATCGTCAATAAGAATGTCAGAGGGATACAGTAATCCTGAAGTGAAGCATCGGAATCGATAACTAGTGTCACAGGATTGGTTCAAAACATAGACAGTAAGAAGAGTCAGTCTTCTTGTACTTACGTCGACATTGTGCCTTTTCTATTTAATTCCGATGCAAATTCTGTGTTTCATCGTCAATAAGATGGTCAGAGGGATACAATAAACCTGAAGTGAAGCATCGGAATCTATAACTAGTGTCACAGGAATGGTTCAAAACAAAGTCAGTAAGAAGAGTCAGTCTTCTTGTACTTAAGGCGGCATTGTGCCTTTTGTATTTAATTCCGGAGCAATTTCTGTGTTTCATCGTCAATAAGAATGTCAGAGGGATACAGTAATCCTGAAGTGAAGCATCGGAATCGATAACTAGTGTCACAGGAATGTTTCAAACATAGTCAGTAAGAAGAGTTGGTCTTCGTGTACTTTAGTCGGCATTTTGCCTTTTCTATTTAATTCCGATGCAATTTCTGTGTTTCATCGTCAATAAGAATGTCAGAGGGATACAATACACCTGAAGCGAAGCATCGGAATCTATAACTAGAGTCACAGAAATGGTTCAAAACAAAGTCAGTAACAAGAGTCAGTCTTCTTGTCCTTAAGTCGGCATTGTGCCTTTTGTATTTAATTCTGATGCAATTTCTGTGTTTCATCGTTTAATAAGAAGGTCCAAGGGATACAGTAAACCTGGAGTGACGCATCGGAATCTATAACTAGTGTCACAGGAATGGTTCGAAACTAAGTCAGTAAGAAGAGTCAGTCTTCTTGTTCTTAAGTCGGCATTGTGCCTTTTGTATTTAATTCCGTTGCAATTTCTGTGTTTCATCGTCACTAAGAACGTCCACGGGATACAGTAAACCTGGAGTGATGCATCGGAATCTGTAACTAGTGTCACAGTACTGGTTCAAAACATAGACAGTAAGAAGAGTCAGTCTTCTTGTACTTAATTCGGCATTGTGCCTTTAGTATTTAATTCCGATGCAATTGCTCTGTTTCATCGTCAATAAGAAGTTCCAAGGGATACAGTAAACATCAAGTGAAACGTCGGAATCTATTACGGGTGTCACAGGAATGGTTCAAAGCATAGTCAGTGGGAAGAGTCGGTCTTGTTGTACTTAAGTCGGCGTTGTGCCTTTTGTATTTAATTCCGATGCATTTTCTGTGTTTCATCGTCAATACGAAGGTCCAAGGGATACAGTAAACCTGAAGTGAAGTATCGGAATTTATAACTAGTGTCACAGGAATGGTTCAAAACATAGTCAGTAAGGAGAGTCAGTCTTCTTGTACTTAAGTCGGCATTGTGCCTTTTGTATTTAATTCCGATGCAATTTCTGTGTTTCATCGTAAATAAGAAGGACCAAGGGATACAGTAAACCTGGAGTGAAGCATTGGAATCTATAACTAGTGTCGAAGGGATGGTTCAAAACGTAGACAGTCAGGAGAGTCAGTCTTCTTGTACTTAAGGCGGCATTGTGCCTTTTCTATTTAATTCCGGAGCAATTTCTGTGTTTCATCGTCAATAAGAATGTCAGAGGGATACAGTAATCCTGAAGTGAAGCATCGGAATCGATAACTAGTGTCACAGGAATGGTTCGAAACATAGTCAGTAAGAAGAGTCAGTCTTGTTGTAATTTAGTCGGCATTGTGCCTTTTGTATTTAATTCCGATGCTATTTCTGTGTTTCATCGTCAATAAGATGGTCCAAGGAATACAGTAAACCTGGAGTGACGCATCGGAATCTATAACTAGTGTCACAGGAATGGTTCAAAACTAAGTCAGTAAGAAGAGTCAGTCCTCTTGTCCTTAAGACGGCATTGTGCCTTTTGTATTTAATTCCGACGCAATTTCTGTGTTTCATCGTCAATAAGAAGGTCCAACGGATATAGTAAACCTGGAGTGAAGCATCGGAATCTATAACTAGTGTCACAGGAATGGTTCAAAACAAAGTCAGTAAGAAGAGTCAGTCTTCTTGTCCTTAAGTCGGCATTGTGCCTTTTGTATTTACTTCCGATGCAATTTCTGTGTTTCATCGTC
Source organism: Schistocerca piceifrons (assembly GCF_021461385.2). Lineage (NCBI taxonomy): Eukaryota > Metazoa > Arthropoda > Insecta > Orthoptera > Acrididae > Schistocerca > Schistocerca piceifrons. Next base: position 544,946 of record NW_025727602.1, on the reverse strand, counting down.
AATAAGAAGGTCCAAGGGATACAGTAAACCTGAAGTGAAGCTTCGAAATCTATAACTAGTGTCACAGGAATGGTTCAAACCATAGTCAGTAAGAAAAGTCAGTCTTCATGACCTTAAGTCGGCATTGTGCCTTTTGTAACTAATTCCGATGCAATTTCTGTGTTTCATCGTCAATAAGAATGTCAGAGGGATACAGTAATCCTAAAGTGAAGCATCGGAATCGATAACTAGTGTCACAGGATTGGTTCAAAACATAGACAGTAAGAAGAGTCAGTCTTCTTGTACTTACGTCGACATTGTGCCTTTTCTATTTAATTCCGATGCAATTTCTGTGTTTCATCGTCAATAAGAAGGTCAGAGGGATACAATAAACCTGAAGTGAAGCATCGGAATCTATAACTAGTGTCACAGGAATGGTTCAAAGCAAAGTCAGTAAGAAGAGTCAGTCTTCTTGTACTTAAGGCGGCATTGTGCCTTTTCTATTTAATTCCGGAGCAATTTCTGTGTTTCATCGTCAATAAGAATGTCAGAGGGATACAGTAATCCTGAAGTGATGCATCGGAGTCGATAACTAGTGTCACAGGAATGTTTCAAAACATAGTCAGTAAGAAGAGACAGTCTTGTTGTACATAAGTCGGCATTGTGCCTTTTCTATTTAATTGCGATGCAATTTCTGTGTTTCATCGTCAATAAGAATGTCAGAGGGATACAATACACCTGAAGCGAAGCATCGGAATCTATAACTAGAGTCACAGAAATGGTTCAAAACAAAGTCAGTAACAAGAGTCAGTCTTCTTGTCCTTAAGTCGGCATTGTGCCTTTTGTATTTAATTCTGATGCAATTTCTGTGTTTCATCGTTTAATAAGAAGGTCCAAGGGATACAGTAAACCTGGAGTGACGCATCGGAATCTATAACTAGTGTCACAGGAATGGTTCGAAACTAAGTCAGTAAGAAGAGTCAGTCTTCTTGTTCTTAAGTCGGCATTGTGCCTTTTGTATTTAATTCCGTTGCAATTTCTGTGTTTCATCGTCACTAAGAACGTCCACGGGATACAGTAAACCTGGAGTGATGCATCGGAATCTGTAACTAGTGTCACAGTACTGGTTCAAAACATAGACAGTAAGAAGAGTCAGTCTTCTTGTACTTAATTCGGCATTGTGCCTTTAGTATTTAATTCCGATGCAATTACTCTGTTTCATCGTCAATAAGAAGTTCCAAGGGATACAGTAAACATCAAGTGAAACGTCGGAATCTATTACGGGTGTCACAGGAATGGTTCAAAGCATAGTCAGTGGGAAGAGTCGGTCTTGTTGTACTTAAGTCGGCGTTGTGCCTTTTGTATTTAATTCCGATGCATTTTCTGTGTTTCATCGTCAATACGAAGGTCCAAGGGATACAGTAAACCTGAAGTGAAGTATCGGAATTTATAACTAGTGTCACAGGAATGGTTCAAAACATAGTCAGTAAGGAGAGTCAGTCTTCATGTACTTAAGTCGGCATTGTGCCTTTTGTATTTAATTCCGATGCAATTTCTGTGTTTCATCGTAAATAAGAAGGACCAAGGGATACAGTAAACCTGGAGTGAAGCATTGGAATCTATAACTAGTGTCGAAGGGATGGTTCAAAACGTAGACAGTCAGGAGAGTCAGTCTTCTTGTACTTAAGGCGGCATTGTGCCTTTTCTATTTAATTCCTTAGCAATTTCTGTGTTTCATCGTCAATAAGAATGTCAGAGGGATACAGTAATCCTGAAGTGAAGCATCGGAATCGATAACTAGTGTCACAGGAATGGTTCGAAACATAGTCAGTAAGAAGAGTCAGTCTTGTTGTAATTTAGTCGGCATTGTGCCTTTTGTATTTAATTCCGATGCTATTTCTGTGTTTCATCGTCAATAAGATGGTCCAAGGGATACAGTAAACCTGGAGTGAAGCATCGGAGTCTATCACTAGTGTCACAGGACTGGTTCAAAAATAGACAGTAAGAAGAGTCAGTCTTCTTGAACTTAATTCGGCATTGTGCCTTTTGTATTTAATTCCGATGCAATTTCTGTGTTTCATCATCAATACGAAGGTCAGAGGGATACAGTAAACCTGAAGTGAAGCATCGGAATCCATAACTAGTGTCACAGGAATGGTTCAAAACATAGTCAGTAAGAAGAGTTAGTGTTCTTGTACTTAAGTCGGCGTTGTGCCTTTTGTATTTAATTCCGATGCAATTTCTGTGTTTCATCGTCAATAAGAAGGTCCGAGGGATACAGTAAACATGGAGTGAAGCATCGGAATCTGTAACTAGTGTCACAGGAATGGTTCAAATCATAGACAGTAAGAAGAGTTGGTCTTCGTGTACTTTAGTCGGCATTTTGCCTTTTCTATTTAATTCCGATGCAATTTCTGTGTTTCATCGTCAATACGAAGGTCCAAGGGATACAGTAAACCTGGAGTGAAGCATCGGAATCTATAAATAGTGTCAATGGTATGTTCAAAACATAGACAGTAAGAAGAGTCAGTCTTCTTGTACTTAAGTCGGCATTGTGCCTTTTGTATTTAATTCCGATGCAATTTCTGTGTTTCATCGTCAATAAAAAGGTCAGAGGGATACAGTAAACCTGAAGTGAAGCATCAGAATCTATAGCTAGTGTCACAGGAATGGTTTAAAACATAGTCAGTAAGAAGAGTCAGTCTTCTTGTCCTTAAGTCGGCATTGTGCCTTTTGTATATAATTCCGATGCAATTTCTGTGTTTCATCGTCAATAAGAAGATCCAAGGGATACAGTAAACCTGGAGTGAGCATCGGAATCTGTAACTAGTGTCACAGTAATGGTTCAAAACATAGACAGTAAGAAGAGTCAGTCTTCTTGTACTTAATTCGGCATTGTGCCTTTAGTATTTAATTCCGATGCAATTTCTGTGTTTCATCGTCAATAAGAAGGTCGGAGGGATACAGTAAACCGGAAGTGAAGCATCAGAATCTATAGCTAGTGTCACAGGAATGGTTCAAAACATAGTCAGTAAGAAGAGTCAGTCTTCTTGTCCTTAAGTCGGCATTGTGCCTTTTGTATATAATTCCGATGCAATTTCTGTGTTTCATCGTCATTAAGAAGATCCAAGCGATACAGTAAACCTGGAGTGTAGCATCGGAATCTGTAACTAGTGTCACAGTAATGGTTCAAAACATAGACAGTAAGAAGGGTCAGTCTTCTTGTACTTAATTCGGCATTGTGCCTTTAGTATTTAATTCCGATGCAATTACTGTGTTTCATCGTCAATAAGAAGTTCCAAGGGATACAGTAAAGATCAAGTGAAGCGTCGGAATCTATTACGGGTGTCACAGGAATGGTTCAAAACATAGTCAGTGGGAAGAGTCGGTCTTGTTGTACTTAAGTCGGCGTTGTGCCTTTTGTATTTAATTCCGATGCATTTTCTGTGTTTCATCGTCAATAAGAAGGTCCAAGGGATACAGTAAACCTGAAGTGAAGTATCGGAATTTATAACTAGTGTCACAGGAATGGTTCAAAACATAGTCAGTAAGGAGAATCAGTCTTCTTGTACTTAAGTCGGCATTGTGCCTTTTGTATTTAATTCCGACGCAATTTCTGTGTTTCATCGTAAATAAGAAGGACCAAGGGATACAGTAAACCTGGAGTGAAGCATTGGAATCTATAACTAGTGTCACAGGGATGGTTCAAAACGTAGACAGTCAGAAGAGTCAGTCTTCTTGTACTTAAGGCGGCATTGTGCCTTTTCTATTTAATTCCGGAGCAATTTCTGTGTTTCATCGTCAATAAGAATGTCAGAGGGATACAGTAATCCTGAAGTGAAGCATCGGAATCGATAACTAGTGTCACAGGAATGGTTCAAAACATAGTCAGTAAGAAGAGTCAGTCTTGTTGTACTTAAGTCGGCATTGTCTATTAAATTCCGATGCATTTTCTGTGTTTCATCGTCAATAAGAAGGTCCAAGGGATACAGTAAACCTGAAGTGAAGTATCGGAATTTATAACTAGTGTCACAGGAATGGTTCAAAACATAGTCAGTAAGGAGAGTCAGTCTTCTTGTACTTAAGTCGGCATTGTGCCCTTTGTATTTAATTTCGATGCAATATCTGTGTTTCATCGTCAATAAGAAGGTCCAAGATATACAGTAAACCTAGAGTGAAGCATCGGAATCTATAACTAGTGTCACAGGAATGTTTCAAATCATAGACAGTAAGAAGAGTCAGTCTTCTTGTACTTAATTCTGCTTTGTGCATTTTGTATTTAATTCCGATGCTATTTCTGTGTTTCATCGTCAATAAGAAGGTCCAAGGGATACAGTAAACCTGGAGTGAGGCATCGGAGTCTATCACTAGTGTCACAGGACTGGTTCAAAAATAGACAGTAAGAAGAGTCAGTCTTATTGAACTTAATTCGGCATTGTGCCTTTTGTATTGAATTCCGATGCAATTTCTGTGTTTCATCATCAATAACAAGGTCAGAGGGATATAGTAAACCTGAAGTGAAGCATCGGAATCCATAACTAGTGTCACAGGAATGGTTCAAAACATAGTCAGTAAGAAGAGTTAGTCTTCTTGTACTTAAGTCGGCGTTGTGCCTTTTGTTTTTAATTCCGATGCAATTTCTGTGTTTCATCGTCAATAAGAAGGTCCAAGGGATACAGTAAACCTGGAGTGACGCATCGGAATCTATAACTAGTGTCACAGGAATGGTTCAAAACTAAGTCAGTAAGAAGAGTCAGTCCTCTTGTCCTTAAGACGGCATTGTGCCTTTTGTATTTAATTCCGACGCAATTTCTGTGTTTCATCGTCAATAAGAAGGTCCAAGGGATATAGTAAACCTGGAGTGAAGCATCGGAATCTATAACTAGTGTCACAGGAATGGTTCAAAACAAAGTCAGTAAGAAGAGTCAGTCTTCTTGTCCTTAAGTCGGCATTGTGCCTTTTGTATTTACTTCCGATGCAATTTCTGTGTTTCATCGTCAATAAGAAGGTCCAAGGGATACAGTAAACCTGAAGTGAAGCTTCGAAAGCTATAACTAGTGTCACAGGAATGGTTCAAACCATAGTCAGTAAGAAAAGTCAGTCTTCATGACCTTAAGTCGGCATTGTGCCTTTTGTAACTAATTCCGATGCAATTTCTGTGTTTCATCGTCAATAAGAATGTCAGAGGGATACAGTAATCCTGAAGTGAAGCATCGGAATCGATAACTAGTGTCACAGGATTGGTTCAAAACATAGACAGTAAGAAGAGTCAGTCTTCTTGTACTTACGTCGACATTGTGCCTTTTCTATTTAATTCCGATGCAATTTCTGTGTTTCATCGTCAATAAGAAGGTCAGAGGGATACAATAAACCTGAAGTGAAGCATCGGAATCTATAACTAGTGTCACAGGAATGGTTCAAAACAAAGTCAGTAAGAAGAGTCAGTCTTCTTGTACTTAAGGCGGCATTGTGCCTTTTCTATTTAATTCCGGAGCAATTTCTGTGTTTCATCGTCAATAAGAATGTCAGAGGGATACAGTAATCCTGAAGTGAAGCATCGGAATCGATAACTAGTGTCACAGGAATGTTTCAAAACATAGTCAGTAAGAAGAGACAGTCTTGTTGTACATAAGTCGGCATTGTGCCTTTTCTATTTAATTCCGATGCAATTTCTGTGTTTCATCGTCAATAAGAATGTCAGAGGGATACAATACACCTGAAGCGAAGCATCGGAATCTATAACTAGAGTCACAGAAATGGTTCAAAACAAAGTCAGTAACAAGAGTCAGTCTTCTTGTCCTTAAGTCGGCATTGTGCCTTTTGTATTTAATTCTGATGCAATTTCTGTGTTTCATCGTTTAATAAGAAGGTCCAAGGGATACAGTAAACCTGGAGTGACGCATCGGAATCTATAACTAGTGTCACAGGAATGGTTCGAAACTAAGTCAGTAAGAAGAGTCAGTCTTCTTGTTCTTAAGTCGGCATTGTGCCTTTTGTATTTAATTCCGTTGCAATTTCTGTGTTTCATCGTCACTAAGAACGTCCACGGGATACAGTAAACCTGGAGTGATGCATCGGAATCTGTAACTAGTGTCACAGTACTGGTTCAAAACATAGACAGTAAGAAGAGTCAGTCTTCTTGTACTTAATTCGGCATTGTGCCTTTAGTATTTAATTCCGATGCAATTACTCTGTTTCATCGTCAATAAGAAGTTCCAAGGGATACAGTAAACATCAAGTGAAACGTCGGAATCTATTACGGGTGTCACAGGAATGGTTCAAAGCATAGTCAGTGGGAAGAGTCGGTCTTGTTGTACTTAAGTCGGCGTTGTGCCTTTTGTATTTAATTCCGATGCATTTTCTGTGTTTCATCGTCAATACGAAGGTCCAAGGGATACAGTAAACCTGAAGTGAAGTATCGGAATTTATAACTAGTGTCACAGGAATGGTTCAAAACATAGTCAGTAAGGAGAGTCAGTCTTCTTGTACTTAAGTCGGCATTGAGCCTTTTGTATTTAATTCCGATGCAATTTCTGTGTTTCATCGTAAATAAGAAGGACCAAGGGATACAGTAAACCTGGAGTGAAGCATTGGAATCTATAACTAGTGTCGAAGGGATGGTTCAAAACGTAGACAGTCAGGAGAGTCAGTCTTCTTGTACTTAAGGCGGCATTGTGCCTTTTCTATTTAATTCCGGAGCAATTTCTGTGTTTCATCGTCAATAAGAATGTCAGAGGGAAACAGTAATCCTGAAGTGAAGCATCGGAATCGATAACTAGTGTCACAGGAATGGTTCGAAACATAGTCAGTAAGAAGAGTCAGTCTTGTTGTAATTTAGTCGGCATTGTGCCTTTTGTATTTAATTCCGATGCTATTTCTGTGTTTCATCGTCAATAAGATGGTCCAAGGGATACAGTAAACCTGGAGTGAAGCATCGGAGTCTATCACTAGTGTCACAGGACTGGTTCAAAAATAGACAGTAAGAAGAGTCAGTCTTCTTGAACTTAAATCGGCATTGCGCCTTTTGTATTTAATTCCGATGCAATTTCTGTGTTTCATCATCAATACGAAGGTCAGAGGGATACAGTAAACCTGAAGTGAAGCATCGGAATCCATAACTAGTGTCACAGGAATGGTTCAAAACATAGTCAGTAAGAAGAGTTAGTGTTCTTGTACTTAAGTCGGCGTTGTGCCTTTTGTATTTAATTCCGATGCAATTTCTGTGTTTCATCGTCAATAAGAAGGTCCGAGGGATACAGTAAACATGGAGTGAAGCATCGGAATCTGTAACTAGTGTCACAGGAATGGTTCAAATCATAGACAGTAAGAAGAGTTGGTCTTCGTGTACTTTAGTCGGCATTTTGCCTTTTCTATTTAATTCCGATGCAATTTCTGTGTTTCATCGTCAATACGAAGGTCCAAGGGATACAGTAAACCTGGAGTGAAGCATCGGAATCTATAAATAGTGTCAATGGTATGTTCAAAACATAGACAGTAAGAAGAGTCAGTCTTCTTGTACTTAAGTCGGCATTGTGCCTTTTGTATATAATTCCGATGCAATTTCTGTGTTTCATCGTCAATAAGAAGATCCAAGGGATACAGTAAACCTGGAGTGAGCATCGGAATCTGTAACTAGTGTCACAGTAATGGTTCAAAACATAGACAGTAAGAAGAGTCAGTCTTCTTGTACTTAAGTCGGCATTGTGCCTTTAGTATTTAATTCCGATGCAATTTCTGTGTTTCATCGTCAATAAGAAGGTCAGAGGGATACAGTAAACCTGAAGTGAAGCATCAGAATCTATAGCTAGTGTCACAGGAATGGTTCAAAACATAGTCAGTAAGAAGAGTCAGTCTTCTTGTCCTTAAGTCGGCGTTGTGCCTTTTGTATATAATTCCGATGCAATTTCTGTGTTTCATCGTCAATAAGAAGATCCAAGCGATACAGTAAACATGGAGTGTAGCATCGGAATCTGTAACTAGTGTCACAGTAATGGTTCAAAGCATAGACAGTAAGAAGGGTCAGTCTTCTTGTACTTAATTCGGCATTGTGCCTTTAGTATTTAATTCCGATGCAATTACTGTGTTTCATCGTCAATAAGAAGTTCCAAGGGATACAGTAAAGATCAAGTGAAGCGTCGGAATCTATTACGGGTGTCACAGGAATGGTTCAAAACATAGTCAGTGGGAAGAGTCGGTCTTGTTGTACTTAAGTCGGCGTTGTGCCTTTTGTATTTAATTCCGATGCATTTTCTGTGTTTCATCGTCAATAAGAAGGTCCAAGGGATACAGTAAACCTGAAGTGAAGTATCGGAATTTATAACTAGTGTCACAGGAATGGTTCAAAACATAGTCAGTAAGGAGAATCAGTCTTCTTGTACTTAAGTCGGCATTGTGCCTTTTGTATTTAATTCCGATGCAATTTCTGTGTTTCATCGTAAATAAGAGGGACCAAGGGATACAGTAAACCTGGAGTGAAGCATTGGAATCTATAACTAGTGTCACAGGGATGGTTCAAAACGTAGACAGTCAGAAGAGTCAGCCTTCTTGTACTTAAGGCGGCATTGTGCCTTTTCTATTTAATTCCGTAGCAATTTCTGTGTTTCATCGTCAATAAGAATGTCAGAGGGATACAGTAATCCTGAAGTGAAGCATCGGAATCGATAACTAGTGTCACAGGAATGGTTCAAAACATAGTCAGTAAGAAGAGTTAGTCTTCTTGTACTTAAGTCGGCGTTGTGCCTTTTGTTTTTAATTCCGATGCAATTTCTGTGTTTCATCGTCAATAAGAAGGTCCGAGGGATACAGTAAACATAGAGTGAAGCATCGGAATCTGTAACTAGTGTCACAGGAATGGTTCAAATCATAGACAGTAAGAAGAGTTGGTCTTCGTGTACTTTAGTCGGCATTTTGCCTTTTCTATTTAATTCCGATGCAATTTCTGTGTTTCATCGTCAATACGACGGTCCAAGGGATACAGTAAACCTGGAGTGAAGCATCGGAATCTATAAATAGTGTCAATGGTATGGTTCAAAACATAGACAGTAAGAAGAGTCAGTCTTCTTGTACTTAAGTCGGCATTGTGCCTTTTGTATTTAATTCCGATGCAATTTCTGTGTTTCATCGTCAATAAAAAGGTCAGAGGGATACAGTAAACCTGAAGTGAAGCATCAGAATCTATAGCTAGTGTCACAGGAATGGTTTAAAACATAGTCAGTAAGAAGAGTCAGTCTTCTTGTCCTTAAGTCGGCATGTGCCTTTTGTATATAATTCCGATGCAATTTCTGTGTTTCATCGTCAATAAGAAGATCCAAGGGATACAGTAAACCTGGAGTGAGCATCGGAATCTGTAACTAGTGTCACAGTTATGGTTCAAAACATAGACAGTAAGAAGAGTCAGTCTTCTTATACTTAATTCGGCATTGTGCCTTTAGTATTCAATTCCGATGCAATTTCTGTGTTTCATCGTCAATAAGAAGGTCAGAGGGATACAGTAAACCTGAAGTGAAGCATCAGAATCTATAGCTAGTGTCACAGGAATGGTTCAAAGCATAGTCAGTAAGAAGAGTCAGTCTTCTTGTCCTTAAGTCGGCATTGTGCCTTTTGTATATAATTCCGATGCAATTTCTGTGTTTCATCGTCAATAAGAAGATCCAAGGGATACAGTAAACCTGGAGTGTAGCATCGGAATCTGTAACTAGTGTCACAGTAATGGTTCAAAACATAGACAGTAAGAAGGGTCAGTCTTCTTGTACTTAATTCGGCATTGTGCCTTTAGTATTTAATTCCGATGCAATTACTGTGTTTCATCGTCAATAAGAAGTTCCAAGGGATACAGTAAACATCAAGTGAAGCGTCGGAATCTATTACGGGTGTCACAGGGATGGTTCAAAACATAGTCAGTGGGAAGAGTCGGTCTTGTTGTACTTAAGTCGGCGTTGTGCCTTTTGTATTTAATTCCGATGCATTTTCTGTGTTTCATCGTCAATAAGTAGGTCCAAGGGATACAGTAAACCTGAAGAGAAGTATCGGAATTTATAACTAGTGTCACAGGAATGGTTCAAAACATAGTCAGTAAGGAGAATCAGTCTTCTTGTACTTAAGTCGGCATTGTGCCTTTTGTATTTAATTCCGATGCAATTTCTGTGTTTCATCGTAAATAAGAAGGACCAAGGGATACAGTAAACCTGGAGTGAAGCATTGGAATCTATAACTAGTGTCACAGGGATGGTTCAAAACGTAGACAGTCAGAAGAGTCAGTCTTCTTGTACTTAAGGCGGCATTGTGCCTTTTCAATTTAATTCCGGCGCAATTTCTGTGTTTCATCGTCAATAAGAATGTCAGAGGGATACAGTAATCCTGAAGTGAGGCATCGGAATCGATAACTAGTGTCACAGGAATAGTTCAAAGCATAGTCAGTAAGAAGAGTCAGTCTTGTTGTACTTAAGTCGGCATTGTGCCTTTTGCATTTAATTCCGATGCTATTTCTGTGTTTCATCATCAATAAGAAGGTCCAAGGGATACAGTAAACCTGGAGTGAAGCATCGGAGTCTATCACTAGTGTCACAGGACTGGTTCAAAAATAGACAGTAAGAAGAGTCAGTCTTCTTGAACTTAATTCGGCATTGTGCCTTTTGTATTTAATTCCGATGCAATTTCTGTGTTTCATCATCAATTAGAAGGTCAGAGGGATACAGTAAACCTGAAGTGAAGCATCGGAATCCATAACTAGTGTCACAGGAATGGTTCAAAACATAGTCAGTAAGAAGAGTCAGTCTTCTTGTACTTAAGTCGGCGTTGTGCCTTTTGTATTTAATTCCGATGCAATTTCTGTGTTTCACCGTCAATAAGAAGGTCCGAGGGATACAGTAAACCTGGAGTGAAGCATCGGAATCTATAAATAGTGTCAATGGTATGGTTCAAAACATAGACAGTAAGAAGAGTCAGTCTTCTTGTACTTAAGTCGGCATTGTGCCTTTTGTATTTAATTCCGATGCAATTTCTGTGTTTCATCGTCAATAAGAAGGTCAGAGGGATACAGTAAACCTGAAGTGAAGCATCAGAATCTATAGCTAGTGTCACAGGAATGGTTCAAAGCATAGTCAGTAAGAAGAGTCAGTCTTCTTGTCCTTAAGTCGGCATTGTGCCTTTTGTATATAATTCCGATGCAATTTCTGTGTTTCATCGTCAATAAGAAGATCCAAGGGATACAGTAAACCTAGAGTGAGCATCGGAATCTATCACTAGTGTCACAGGACTGGTTCAAAAATAGACAGTAAGAAGAGTCAGTCTTCTTGAACTTAATTCGGCATTGTGCCTTTTGTATTTAATTCCGATGCAATTTCTGTGTTTCATCATCAATAAGAAGGTCAGAGGGATACAGTAATCCTGAAGTGAAGCATCGGAATCGATAACTAGTGTCACAGGAATGGTTCAAAGCATAGTCAGTAAGAAGAGTCAGTCTTGTTGTACTTAAGTCGGCATTGTGCCTTTTGTATTTAATTCCAATGCAATTTCTGTGTTTCATCGTCAATAAGAAGGTCCAAGGGATACAGTAAACCTGGAGTGAAGCATCGGAGTCTATCACTAGTGTCACAGGACTGGTTCAAAAATAGACAGTAAGAAGAGTCAGTCTTCTTGAACTTAATTCGGCATTGTGCCTTTTGTATTTAATTCCGATGCAATTTCTGTGTTTCATCATCAATAAGAAGGTCAGAGGGATACAGTAAACCTGAAGTGAAGCATCGGAATCCATAACTAGTGTCACAGGAATGGTTCAAAACATAGTCAGTAAGAAGAGTCAGTCTTCTTGTACTTAAGTCGGCGTTGTGCCTTTTGTATTTAATTCCGATGCAATTTCTGTGTTTCATCGTCAATAAGAAGGTCCGAGGGATACACTAAACCTGGAGTGAAGCATCGGAATCTATAAATAGTGTCAATGGTATGGTTCAAAACATAGACAGTAAGAAGAGTCAGTCTTCTTGTACTTAAGTCGGCATTGTGCCTTTTGTATTTAATTCCGATGCAATTTCTGTGTTTCATCGTCAATAAGAAGGTCAGAATGATACAGTAATCCTGAAGTGAAGCATCGGAATCGATAACTAGTGTCACAGGAATGGTTCAAAGCATAGTCAGTAAGAAGAGTCAGTCTTGTTGTACTTAAGTCGGCATTGTGCCTTTTGTATTTAATTCCGATGCTATTTCTGTGTTTCATCGTCAATAAGAAGGTCCAAGGGATACAGTAAACCTGGAGTGAAGCATCGGAGTCTATCACTAGTGTCACAGGACTGGTTCAAAAATAGACAGTAAGAAGAGTCAGTCTTCTTGAACTTAATTCGGCATTGTGCCTTTTGTATTTAATTCCGATGCAATTTCTGTGTTTCATCATCAATAGGAAGGTCAGAGGGATACAGTAAACCTGAAGTGAAGCATCGGAATCCATAACTAGTGTCACAGGAATGGTTCAAAACGTAGTCAGTAAGAAGAGTCAGTCTTCTTGTACTTAAGTCGGCGTTGTGCCTTTTGTATTTAATTCCGATGCAATTTCTGTGTTTCATCGTCAATAAGAAGGTCCGAGGGATACAGTAAACCTGGAGTGAAGCATCGGAATTTATAAATAGTGTCAATGGTATGGTTCAAAACATAGACAGTAAGAAGAGTCAGTCTTCTTGTACTTAAGTCGGCATTGTGCCTTTTGTATTTAATTCCGATGCAATTTCTGTGTTTCATCGTCAATAAGAAGGTCAGAGGGATACAGTAAACCTGAAGTGAAGCATCAGAATCTATAGCTAGTGTCACAGGAATGGTTCAAAACATAGTCAGTAAGAAGAGTCAGTCTTCTTGTCCTTAAGTCGGCATTGTGCCTTTTGTATATAATTCCGATGCAATTTCTGTGTTTCATCGTCAATAAGAAGATCCAAGGGATACAGTAAACCTGGAGTGAGCATCGGAATCTGTAACTAGTGTCACAGTAATGGTTCAAAACATAGACACTAAGAAGAGTCAGTCTTCTTGTACTTAATTCGGCATTGTGCCTTTAGTATTTAATTCCGATGCAATTTCTGTGTTTCATCGTCAATAAGAAGTTCCAAGGGATACAGTAAACATCAAGTGAAGCGTCGGAATCTATTACGGGTGTCACAGGAATGGTTCAAAACATAGTCAGTGGGAAGAGTCGGTCTTGTTGTACTTAAGTCGGCGTTGTGCCTTTTGTATTTAATTCCGATGCATTTTCTGTGTTTCATCGTCAATAAGAAGGTCCAAGGGATACAGTAAACCTGAAGTGAAGTATCGGAATTTATAACTAGTGTCACAGGAATGGTTCAAACATAGTCAGTAAGGAGAGTCAGTCTTCTTGTACTTAAGTCGGCATTGTGCCTTTTGTATTTAATTCCGATGCAATTTCTGTGTTTCATCGTCACTAAGAAGGACCAAGGGATACAGTTAACCTGGAGTGAAGCATTGGAATCTATAACTAGTGTCACAGGGATGGTTCAAAACGTAGACAGTCAGAAGGGTCAGTCTTCTTGTACTTAAGGCGGCATTGTGCCTTTTCTATTTAATTCCGGAGCAATTTCTGTGTTTCATCGTCAATAAGAATGTCAGAGGGATACAGTAATCCTGAAGTGAAGCATCGGAATCGATAACTAGTGTCACAGGAATGGTTCAAAACATAGTCAGTAAGAAGAGTCAGTCTTGTTGTACTTAAGTCGGCATTGTCCCTTTTCTATTAAATTCCGATGCATTTTCTGTGTTTCATCGTCAATAAGAAGGTCCAAGGGATACAGTAAACCTGAAGTGAAGTATCGGAATTTATAACTAGTGCCACAGGAATGGTTCAAAACATAGTCAGTAAGGAGAGTCAGTCTTCTTGTACTTAAGTCGGCATTGTGCCCTTTGTATTTAATTTCGATGCAATTTCTGTGTTTCATCGTCAATAAGAAGGTCCAAGATATACAGTAAACCTGGAGTGAAGCATCTGAATCTATAACTAGTGTCACAGGAATGTTTCAAATCATAGACAGTAAGAAGAGTCAGTCTTCTTGTACTTAATTCTGCTTTGTGCATTTTGTATTTAATTCCGATGCAATTTCTGTGTTTCAACGTCAATAAGAAGGTCCAAGCGATACAGTAAACCTGAAGTAAAGCATCGGAGTTTATAACTAGTGCCACAGGAATGGTTCAAAACATAGTCAGTAAGGAGTGTCAGTCTTCTTGTACTTAAGTCGGCATTGTGCCTTTTGTATTTAATTCCCATGCAATTTCTATGTTTCATCGTCAATAAGAAGGACCAAGGGATACAGTAAACCTTTAGTGAAGCATCGGAATCTATAACTAGTGTCACAGGACTGGTTCAAAACATAGTCAGTAAGAAGAGTCAGTCTTCTTGTACTTAAGTCGGTATTGTGCATTTTCTATTTAATTCCGATGCAATTTCTGTGTTTCATCGTCAATAAGAAGGTCCAAGGTATACAGTAAACCTGGAGTGAAGCATCGGAATCTATAACTAGTGTCAATGGAATGGTTCAAAACATAGTCAGTAAGAAGAGTCAGTCTTCTTGTACTTAAGTAGGCATTGTGCCTTTTCTATTTAATTCCGATGCAATTTCTGTGTTTCATCGTCAATAAGAAGGTCCAAGGGATATAGTAATCCTGGAGTGAAGCATCGGAATCTATAACTAGTGTCACAGGAATGGCTCGAAACATAGACAGTAAGAAGAGTCAGTCTTCTCGTGCTTACGTCGACATTGTGCCTATTCTATTTATTTCCGATGCAATTTCTGTGTTTCATCGTCAATAAGAAGGTCAGAGGGATACAATAAACCTGAAGTGAAGCATCGGAATCTATAACTAGTGTCACAGGAATGGTTCAAAACAAAGTCAGTAAGAAGAGTCAGTCTGTTTGTCCTTAAGTCGGCATTGTGCCTTTTGTATTTAATTCCGATGCAATTTCTGTGTTTCATCGTCAATAAGAAGGTCCAAGGGATACAGTAAACCTGGAGTGAAGCTTCGAAATCTATAACTAGTGTCACAGGAATGGTTCAAAACATAGACAGTAAGAAGAGTCAGTCTTCTTGTACTTACGTCGACATTGTGCCTTTTCTATTTAATTCCGATGCAATTTCTGTGTTTCATCGTCAATACGAAGGTCAGAGGGATACAATAAACGTGTAGTGAAGCATCGGAATCTATAGCTAGTGTCACAGGAATGGTTCAAAACATAGTCAGTAAGAAAAGTCAGTCTTCATGTCCTTAAGTCGGCATTGTGCCTTTTGTATTTAATTCCGATGCAATTTCTGTGTTTCATCATCAATAAGAAGGTCAGAGGGATACAGTAAACCTGAAGTGAAGCATCGGAATCCATAACTAGTGTCACAGGAACGGTTCAAAACATAGTCAGTAGGAAGAGTTAGTCTTCTTGTACTGAAGTCGGCGTTGTGCCTTTTGTATTTAATTCCGATGCAATTTCTGTGTTTCATCGTCAAAAAGAGGGTCCAAGGGATACAGTAAACCTGGAGTGAATCATCGGAATCTGTAACTAGTGTCACAGGAATAGTTCAAATCATGCACAGTAAGAAGAGTCGGTCTTCGTGTACTTCAGCCGGCATTTTGCCTTTTGTACTTAATTCCGATGCAATTTTTGTGTTTCATCGTCAATTAGAAGGTCCAAGGGATACAGTAAACCTGAAGTGAAGCATCGGAATCCATAACTAGTGTCACAGGAATGGTTCAAAACATAGTCAGTAAGAAGAGTCAGTCTTCTTGTACTTAAGTCGGCATTGTGCATTTTCTATTTAATTCCGATGCAATTTCTGTGTTTCATCGTCAATAAGAAGGTCCAAGGGATGCAGTAAACCTGGAGTGAAGCATCGGAATCTATAACTAGCGTCAATGGAATGGTTCAAAACATAGTCAGTAAGAAGAGTGAGTCCTCTTGTACTTAGGTCGGCATTGTGCCTTTTCTATTTAATTCCGACGCAATTTCTGTGTTTCATCGTCAATAAGAAGGTCCAAGGGATATAGTAAACCTGGAGTGAAGCATCGGAATCTATAACTAGTGTCACAGGAATGGTTCAAAACAAAGTCAGTAAGAAGAGTCAGTCTTCTTGTCCTTAAGTCGGCATTGTGCCTTTTGTATTTACTTCCGATGCTATTTCTGTGTTTCATCGTCAATAAGATGGTCCAAGGGATACAGTAAACCTGAAGTGAAGCTTCGAAATCTATAGCTAGTGTCACAGGAATGGTTCAAACATAGTCAGTTAGAAGAGTCAGTCTTCTTGTACTTAAGTCGGCATTGTGCCTTTTGTAATTAATTCTGATGCAATTTCTGTGTTTCATCGTTTAATAAGAAGGTCCAAGGGATACAGTAAACCTGGAGTGACGCATCGGAATCTATAACTAGTGTCACAGGAATGGTTCAAAACTAAGTCAGTAAGAAGAGTCAGTCCTCTTGTCCTTAAGACGGCATTGTGCCTTTTGTATTTAATTCCGATCTTATTTCTGTGTATCATCGTCAATACGAATGTCCAAGGGATATAGTAAACCTGGAGTGAAGCATCGGAATCTATAACTAGTGTCACAGGAATGGTTCAAAACATAGACAGTAAGAAGAGTCAGTCTTCTTGTACTTAAGTCGGCATTGTGCCTTTTGTATTTAATTCCGATGCAATTTCTGTGTTTCATCGTCAATAAGAAGGACCAAGGGATACAGTTAACCTGGAGTGAAGCATTGGAATCTGTAACTAGTGTCACAGTAATGGTTCAAAACATAGACACTAAGAAGAGTCAGTCTTCTTGTACTTAATTCGGCATTGTGCCTTTAGTATTTAATTCCGATGCAATTTCTGTGTTTCATCGTCAACAAGAAGTTCCAAGGGATACAGTAAACATCAAGTGAAGCGTCGGAATCTATTACGGGTGTCACAGGAATGGTTCAAAACATTGTCAGTGGGAAGAGTCGGTCTTGTTGTACTTAAGTCGGCGTTGTGCCTTTTGTATTTAATTCCGATGCATTTTCTGTGTTTCATCGTCAATAAGAAGGTCCAAGGGATACAGTAAACCTGAAGTGAAGTATCGGAATTCATAACTAGTGTCACAGGAATGGTTCAAACATAGTCAGTAAGGAGAGTCAGTCTTCTTGTACTTAAGTCGGCATTGTGCCTTTTGTATTTAATTCCGATGCAATTTCTGTGTTTCATCGTCAATAAGAAGGACCAAGGGATACAGTTAACCTGGAGTGAAGCATTGGAATCTATAACTAGTGTCACAGGGATGGTTCAAAACGTAGACAGTCAGAAGGGTCAGTCTTCTTGTACTTAAGGCGGCATTGTGCCTTTTCTATTTAATTCCGGAGGAATTTCTGTGTTTCATCGTCAATAAGAATGTCAGAGGGATACAGTAATCCTGAAGTGAAGCATCGGAATCGATAACTAGTGTCACAGGAATGGTTCAAAACATAGTCAGTAAGAAGAGTCAGTCTTGTTGTACTTAAGTCGGCATTGTCCCTTTTCTATTAAATTCCGATGCATTTTCTGTGTTTCATCGTCAATAAGAAGGTCCAAGGGATACAGTAAACCTGAAGTGAAGTATCGGAATTTATAACTAGTGTCACAGGAATGGTTCAAAACATAGTCAGTAAGGAGAGTCAGTCTTCTTGTACTTAAGTCGGCATTGTGCCCTTTGTATTTAATTTCGATGCAATTTCTGTGTTTCATCGTCAATAAGAAGGTCCAAGATATACAGTAAACCTGGAGTGAAGCATCGGAATCTATAACTAGTGTCACAGGAATGTTTCAAATCATAGACAGTAAGAAGAGTCAGTCTTCTTGTACTTAATTCTGCTTTGTGCATTTTGTATTTAATTCCGATGCAATTTCTGTGTTTCAACGTCAATAAGAAGGTCCAAGCGATACAGTAAACCTGAAGTAAAGCATCGGAGTTTATAACTAGTGCCACAGGAATGGTTCAAAACATAGTCAGTAAGGAGTGTCAGTCTTCTTGTACTTAAGTCGGCATTGTGCCTTTTGTATTTAATTACCATGCAATTTCTATGTTTCATCGTCAATAAGAAGGACCAAGGGATACAGTAAACCTTTAGTGAAGCATCGGAATCTATAACTAGTGTCACAGGACTGGTTCAAAACATAGTCAGTAAGAAGAGTCAGTCTTCTTGTACTTAAGTCGGTATTGTGCATTTTCTATTTAATTCCGATGCAATTTCTGTGTTTCATCGTCAATAAGAAGGTCCAAGGTATACAGTAAACCTGGAGTGAAGCATCGGAATCTATAACTAGTGTCAATGGAATGGTTCAAAACATAGTCAGTAAGAAGAGTCAGTCTTCTTGTACTTAAGTAGGCATTGTGCCTTTTCTATTTAATTCCGATGCAATTTCTGTGTTTCATCGTCAATAAGAAGGTCCAAGGGATATAGTAATCCTGGAGTGAAGCATCGGAATCTATAACTAGTGTCACAGGAATGGCTCGAAACATAGACAGTAAGAAGAGTCAGTCTTCTCGTACTTACGTCGACATTGTGCCTATTCTATTTATTTCCGATGCAATTTCTGTGTTTCATCGTCCATAAGAAGGTCAGAGGGATACAATAAACCTGAAGTGAAGCATCGGAATCTATAACTAGTGTCACAGGAATGGTTCAAAACAAAGTCAGTAAGAAGAGTCAGTCTGTTTGTCCTTAAGTCGGCATTGTGCCTTTTGTATTTAATTCCGATGCAATTTCTGTGTTTCATCGTCAATAAGAACGTCCAAGGGATACAGTAAACCTGGAGTGAAGCTTCGAAATCTATAACTAGTGTCACAGGAATGGTTCAAAACATAGACAGTAAGAAGAGTCAGTCTTCTTGTACTTACGTCGACATTGTGCCTTTTCTATTTAATTCCGATGCAATTTCTGTGTTTCATCGTCAATAAGAAGGTCAGAGGGATACAATAAACGTGTAGTGAAGCATCGGAATCTATAGCTAGTGTCACAGGAATGGTTCAAAACATAGTCAGTAAGAAAAGTCAGTCTTCATGTCCTTAAGTCGGCATTGTGCCTTTTGTATTTAATTCCGATGCAATTTCTGTGTTTCATCATCAATAAGAAGGTCAGAGGGATACAGTAAACCTGAAGTGAAGCATCGGAATCCATAACTAGTGTCACAGGAACGGTTCAAAACATAGTCAGTAGGAAGAGTTAGTCTTCTTGTACTGAAGTCGGCGTTGTGCCTTTTGTATTTAATTCCGATGCAATTTCTGTGTTTCATCGTCAAAAAGAGGGTCCAAGGGATACAGTAAACCTGGAGTGAATCATCGGAATCTGTAACTAGTGTCACAGGAATAGTTCAAATCATGCACAGTAAGAAGAGTCGGTCTTCGTGTACTTCAGCCGGCATTTTGCCTTTTGTACTTAATTCCGATGCAATTTTTGTGTTTCATCGTCAATTAGAAGGTCCAAGGGATACAGTAAACCTGAAGTGAAGCATCGGAATCCATAACTAGTGTCACAGGAATGGTTCAAAACATAGTCAGTAAGAAGAGTCAGTCTTCTTGTACTTAAGTCGGCATTGTGCATTTTCTATTTAATTCCGATGCAATTTCTGTGTTTCATCGTCAATAAGAAGGTCCAAGGGATACAGTAAACCTGGAGTGAAGCATCGGAATCTATAACTAGCGTCAATGGAATGGTTCAAAACATAGTCAGTAAGAAGAGTGAGTCCTCTTGTACTTAAGTCGGCATTGTGCCTTTTCTATTTAATTCCGACGCAATTTCTGTGTTTCATCGTCAATAAGAAGGTCCAAGGGATATAGTAAACCTGGAGTGTAGCATCGGAATCTATAACTAGTGTCACAGGAATGGTTCAAAACAAAGTCAGTAAGAGGAGTCAGTCTTCTTGTCCTTAAGTCGGCATTGTGCCTTTTGTATTTACTTCCGATGCTATTTCTGTGTTTCATCGTCAATAAGATGGTCCAAGGGATACAGTAAACCTGAAGTGAAGCTTCGAAATCTATAGCTAGTGTCACAGGAATGGTTCAAACATAGTCAGTTAGAAGAGTCAGTCTTCTTGTACTTAAGTCGGCATTGTGCCTTTTCTATTTAATTCCGGCGCAATTTCTGTGTTTCATCGTCAATAAGAAGGTCCAAGGGATATAGTAAACCTGGAGTGAAGCATCGGAATCTATAACTAGTGTCACAGGAATGGTTCAAAACATAGACAGTAAGAAGAGTCAGTATTCTTGTACTTACGTCGACATTGTGCCTTTTCTATTTAATTCCGATGCAATTTCTGTGTTTCATGGTCAATAAGAAGGTCAGAGGGATACAATAAACCTGTAGTGAAGCATCGGAATCTATAGCTAGTGTCACAGGAATGGTTCAAAACATAGTCAGTAAGAAAAGTCAGTCTTCTTGTTCTTAAGTCGGCATTGTGCCTTTTGTATTTAATTCCGATGCAATTTCTGTGTTTCATCATCAATAAGAAGGTCAGAGGGATACAGTAAACCTGAAGTGAAGCATCGGAATCCATAACTAGTGTCACAGGAATGGTTCAAAACATAGTCAGTAGGAAGAGTTAGCCTACTTGTACTGAAGTCGGCGTTGTGCCTTTTGTATTTAATTCCGATGCAATTTCTGTGTTTCATCGTCAATAAGAGGGTCCAAGGGTTACAGTAAACCTGGAGTGAAGTATCGGAATCTGTAACTAGTGTCACAGGAATAGTTCAAATCATGCACAGTAAGAAGACTCGGTCTTCGTGTACTTCAGTCGGCATTTTGCCTTTTGTATTTAATTCCGATGCAATTTTTGTGTTTCATCGTCAATTAGAAGGTCCAAGGGATACAGTAAACCGGAAGTGAAGCATCGGAATCCATAACTAGTGTCACAGGAATGGTTCAAAACATTGTCAGTAAGAAGAGTTAGTCTTCTTGTACTTAAGTCGGCGTTGAGCCATTTGTATTTAATTCCGATGCATTTTCTGTGTTTCATCGTCACTAAGAACGTCCACGGGATACAGTAAACCTGGAGTGATGCATCGGAATCTATAACTAGTGTCACAGTACTGGTTCAAAACATAGACAGTAAGAAGAGTCAGTCTTCTTGTACTTAATTCGGCATTGTGCCTTTTGAATTTATTCCGATGCAATTTCTGTGTTTCATCGTCAATAAGAAGGTCCAAGGGATACTGTAAACATCAAGTGAAGCGTCGGAAACTATAAAGGGTGTCACAGGAATGGTTCAAATCATAGTCTGTAGGAAGAGTCGCTCTTCTTGTACTTAAGTCGGCATTGTGCCTTTTGTATTTAATTCCGATGCATTTTCTGTGTTTCATCGTCAATAAGAAGGTCCAAGGGATACCGTAAACCTGAAGTGAAGCATCGGAATTTATAACTAGTGTCACAGGAATGGTTCAAAACATAGTCAGTAAGGAGAGTCAGTCTTCTTGTACTTAAGTTGGCTTTGTGCCTTTTGTATTTAATTCCGATGCAATTTCTGTGTTTCATCGTCAATAAGAAGGACCAAGGGATACAGTAGACCTGGAGTGAAGCATCGGAATCTATAGCTAGTGTCACAGGAATGGTTCAAAACATAGTCAGTATGAAGAGTCAGTCTTCTTGTCCTTAAGTCGGCATTGTGCCTTTTGTATTTAATTCCGATGCAATTTCTGTGTTTCATCGTCAATAAGAAGTTCCAAGGGATACAGTAAACCTGGAGTGAAGCAACGGAATCTGTAACTAGTGTCATAGGAATGGTTCAAATCATAGACAGTAAGAAGAGTCAGTCTTCTTGTACTTAATTCTGCATTGTGCCTTTTGTATTTAATTCCGATGCATTTTCTGTGTTTCATCGTCAATAAGAAGGTCCAAGGGATACAGTAAACCTGAAGTGAAGCATCGGAATTTATAACTAGTGTCACAGGAATGGTTCAAACATAGTCAGTAAGGAGAGTCAGACTTCTTGTACTTAAGTCAGCATTGTGCCTTTTCTATTTAATTCCGATGCAATTTCTGTGTTTCATCGTCAATAAGAAGGACCAAGGGATACAGTTAACCTGGAGTGAAGCATGGGAATCTATAACTAGTGTCGCAGGGATGGTTCAGAACATTGACCGTAAGAAGAGTCGGTCTTCTTGTACTTAAGTCGGCATTGTGCCTTTTCTATTTATATTCCGATGCAATTTCTGTGTTTCATCGTCAATATGAAGGTCCCAGGGATACAGTAAACCTGGAGTGTAGCATCGGAATCTATAACTAGTGTCACAGGAATGGTTCAAAACATAGACAGTAAGAAGAGTCAGTCTTCGTGTACTTAAGTCGGCATTTTGCCTTTTGTATTTAATTCCAATGCAATTTCTGTGTTTCATCGTCAATAGGAAGGTCCAAGGTATACAGTAAACCTGAAATGAAGCATCAGAATCTATAACTAGTGTCACAGGAATGGTTCAAAACATAGTCAGTAAGAAGAGTCAGTCCTCTTGTACTTAAGGCGGCAAGGTACCTTTTCACTTTAATTCCGATGCAATTTCTGTGTTTCATCGTCAATGACAAGGTCCAAGGGATACAGTTAACCTGGAGTGAAGCATCGGAATCTATAAGTAGTGTCAATGGAATGGTTCAAAGCATAGACAGTAAGAAGAGTCAGTGTTCTTGTACTTAAGTCGGCATTGTGCCTTTTGTATTTAATTCCGATGCTATTTCTGTGTTTCTTAGTCAATAAGAAGGTCAGAGGGGTTCAGTAAACCTGAAGTGAATCATTGGAATCTATAGCAAGTGTCACAGGAATGGTTCAAAACATAGTCAGTATGAAGAGTCAGTCTTCTTGTCCTTAAGTCGGCATTGTGCCTTTTGTATTTAATTCCGATGCAATTTCTGTGCTTCATCGTCAATAAGAAGGTCCAAGGGATACAGTAAACCTGGAGTGAAGCATCAGAATCTATAACTAGTGTCACAGCAATGGTTCAAACATAGTCAGTAAGAAGAGTCAGTCTTCTTGTACTTAGGTCGGCATTGTGCCATTTGTATTTAATTCCGATGCAATTTCTGTTTCATCGTCAATAAGAAGGACCAAGGGATACAGTAAACCTAGAGTGAAGCATCGGAATCTATAACTAGTGACACAGGGATGGTTCAAAGCATAGACAGTAAGAAGAGTCAGTCTTCTTGTACTTAAGTCGGCATTGTGCCTTTGTATTTAATTCCGATGCAATGTCTGTGTTTCATCGTCAATAAGAATGTCCAAGGGAAACAGAAATCGTGAAGTGAAGCATCGGAATCTATAACTAGTGTCACAGGAATGGTTCAAACATAGTCAGGAAGGTGTGTCCGTCTTCTTGTACTTAAATCGGCATTGTGCCTTTTCTATTTAATTCCGATGCAATTTCTGTGTTTCATCGTCAATAAGAAGGTCCAAGGGATATAGTAAACCTGGAGAGAAGCATCGGAATCTATAACTAGTGTCACAGGAATGGTTCAAAACATAGACAGTAAGAAGAGTCAGTCTTCTTGTACTTACGTCGACATTGTGCCTATTCTATTTATTTCCGATGCAATTTCTGTGTTTCATCGTCAATAAGAAGGTCAGAGGGATACAATAAACCTGAAGTGAAGCATCGGAATCTATAACTAGTGTCACAGGAATGGTTCAAAACATAGTCAGTAAGAAGAGTCAGTCTTCTTGTCCTTAAGTCGGCATTGTGCCTTTTGTATTTAATTCCGATGCAATTTCTGTGTTTCATCGTCAATAAGAAGGTCCAAGGGATACAGTAAACCTGAAGTGAAGCTTCGGAATCTATAGCCAGTGTCATAGGAATGGTTCAAACATAGTCAGTTAGAAGAGTCAGTCTTCTTGTACTTAAGTCTGCATTGTGCCTTTTGTAATTAATTCCGATGCAATTTCTGTGTTTCATCGTTTAATAAGAAGGTCCAAGGGATACAGTAAACCTGGAGTGACGCATCGGAATCTATAACTAGTGTCACAGGAATGGTTCAAAACAAAGTCAGTAAGAAGAGTCAGTCCTCTTGTCCTTAAGACGGCATTGTGCCTTTTGTATTTAATTCCGATGCAATTTCTGTGTTTCATCGTCAATAAGAATGTCCAAGGGATATAGTAAACCTGGAGTGAAGCATCGGAATCTATAACTAGTGTCACAGGAATGGTTCAAAACATAGACAGTAAGAAGAGTCAGTCTTCTTGTCCTTAAGTAGGCATTGTGCCTTTTGTATTTAATTCCGATGCAATTTCTGTGTTTCATCGTCAATAAGAAGGTCCAAGGGATACAGTAAACCTGAAGTGAAGCTTCGGAATCTATAGCCAGTGTCACAGGAATGGTTCAAACATAGTCAGTTAGAAGAGTCAGTCTTCTTGTACTTAAGTCGGCATTGTGCCTTTTATAATTAATTCCGAGCAATTTCTGTGTTTCATCGTTTAATAAGAAGGTTCAAGGGATACAGTAAACCTGGAGTGACGCATCGGAATCTATAACTAGTGTCACAGGAATGGTTCAAAACTAAGTCAGTAAGAAGAGTCAGTCCTCTTGTCCTTAAGACGGCATTGTGCCTTTTGTATTTAATTCCGATGCAATTTCTGTGTTTCATCGTCAATAAGAATGTCCAAGGGATATAGTAAACCTAGAGTGAAGCATCGGAATCTATAACTAGTGTCACAGGAATGGTTCAAAACATAGACAGTAAGAAGAGTCAGTCTTCTTGTACTTACGTCGACATTGTGCCTTTTCTATTTAATTCCGATGCAATTTCTGTGTTTCATCGTCAATAAGAAGGTCAGAGGGATACAATAAACCTGTGGTGAAGCATCGGAATCTACAGCTAGTGTCACAGGAATGGTTCAAAGCATAGACAGTAAGAAGAGTCAGTCTTCTTGTCCTTAAGTCGGCATTGCGCCTTTTGTAATTAATTCCGATGCAATTTCTGTGTTTCATCGTCAATAAGAAGGTCCAAGGGATACAGTAAACCTGGAGTGAAGCATCGGAATCTATAACTAGTGTCACACGAATGGTTCAAAACTTAGTCAGTAAGAGTAGTCATTCTTATTGTACTTAAGTCATCATTGTGCATTTTCTATTTAATTCTGATGCAATTACTGTGTTTCATCGTCAATATGAAAGTCCAACCGATACAGTAAACCTGGAGTGAAGCATCGGAATCTATAACTATTGTCACAGGAATGGTTCAAATCATAGACAGCAAGAAGAGTCAGACTTCTTTTACTTATGTCGGCATTGTGCCTTTTGTATTTAATTCCGATGCTATTTCTGTGTTTCATCGTCAATAAGAAGGTCCAAGGGATACAGTAAACCTGGAGTGAAGCATCGGAGTCTATCACTAGTGTCACAGGACTGGTTCAAAAATAGACAGTAAGAAGAGTCAGTCATCTTGAACTTAATTCGGCATTGTGCCTTTTGTATTTAATTCCGATGCAATTTCTGTGTTTCATCATCAATAAGAAGGTCAGAGGGATACAGTAAACCTGAAGTGAAGCATCGGAATCCATAACTAGTGTCACAGGAATGGTTCAAAACATAGTCAGTAAGAAGAGTTAGTCTTCTTGTACTTAAGTCGGCGTTGTGCCTTTTGTATTTAATTCCGATGCAATTTCTGTGTTTCATCGTCAATAAGGTCCGAGGGATACAGTAAACATGGAGTGAAGCATCGGAATCTGTAACTAGTGTCACAGGAATGGTTCAAATCATAGACAGTAAGAAGAGTTGGTCTTCGTGTACTTCAGTCGGCATTTTGCCTCTTCTATTTAATTCCGATGCAATTTCTGTGTTTCATCGTCAATATGAAGGTCCAAGGGATACAGTAAACCTGGAGTGAAACATTGGAATCTATAAATAGTGTCAATGGTATGGTTCAAAACATAGACAGTAAGAAGAGTCAGTCTTCTTGTACTTAAGTCGGCATTGTGCCTTTTGTATTTGATTCCGATGCAATTTCTGTGTTTCATCGTCAATAAGAAGGTCAGAGGGATACAGTAAACCTGAAGTGAAGCATCAGAATCTATAGCTAGTGTCACAGTAATGATTCAAAACATAGACAGTAAGAAGAGTCAGTCTTCTTGTACTTAATTCGGCATTGTGCCTTTAGTATTTTATTCCGATGCAATTTCTGTGTTTCATCGTCAATAAGAAGGTCAGAGGGATACAATAAACCTGTAGTGAAGCATCGGAATCTACATCTAGTGTCACAGGAATGGTTCAAAACGTAGTCAGTAAGAAGAGTCAGTCTTCTTGTCCTTAAGTCGGCATTGTGCCTTTTGTAATTAATTCCGATGCAATTTCTGTGTTTCATCGTCAATAAGAAGGTCCAAGGGATACAGTAAACCTGGAGTGAAGCATCGGAATCTATAACTAGTGTCACACGAATGGTTCAAAACTTAGTCAGTAAGAGTAGTCATTCTTATTGTACTTAAGTCATCATTGTCATTTTCTATTAAATTCTGATGCAATTACTGTGTTTCATCGTCAACATGAAAGTCCAACCAATACAGTAAACCTGGAGTGAAGCATCGGAATCTATAACTATTGACACAGGAATGGTTCAAATCATAGACAGTAAGAAGAGTCAGACTTCTTTTACTTAAGTCGGCATTGTGCCTTTTGTATTTAATTCCGATGCTATTTCTGTGTTTCATCGTCAATAAGAAGGTCCAAGGGATACAGTAAACCCGGAGTGAAGCATCGGAGTCTATCACTAGTGTCACAGGACTGGTTCAAAAATAGACAGTAAGAAGAGTCAGTCTTCTTGAACTTAATTCGGCATTGTGCCTTTTGTATTTAATTCCGATGCAATTTCTGTGTTTCATCATCAATAAGAAGGTCAGAGGGATACAGTAAACCTGAAGTGAAGCATCGGAATCCATAACTAGTGTCACAGGAATGGTTCAAAACATAGTCAGTAAGAAGAGTTAGTCTTCTTGTTCTTAAGTCGGCGTTGTGCCTTTTGTATTTAATTCCGATGCAATTTCTGTGTTTCATCTTCAATAAGAAGGTCCGAGGGATACAGTAAACATGTAGTGAAGCATCGGAATCTGTAACTAGTGTCACAGGAATGGTTCAAATCATAGACAGAAAGAAGAGTTGGTCTTCGTGTACTTTAGTCGGCATTTTGCCTTTTCTATTTAATTCCGATGCAATGTCTGTGTTTCATCGTCAATACGAAGGCCCAAGGGATACAGTATACCTGGAGTGAAGCATCGGAATCTATAAATAGGGTCAATGGTATGGTTCAAAACATAGACAGTAAGAAGAGTCAGTCTTCTTGTACTGAAGTCGGCATTGTGCCTTTTGTATTTAATTCCGATGCAAATTCTGTGTTTCATCATCAATAAGAAGGTCAGAGGGATACAGTAAACCTGAAGTGAAGCATCAGAATCTATAGCTAGTGTCACAGGAATGGTTCAAATCATAGTCAGTAAGAAGAGTCAGTCTTCTTGTACTTAATTCGGCATTGTGCCTTTAGTATTTAATTCCGATGCAATTTCTGTGTTTCATCGTCAATAAGAAGTTCCAAGGTATACAGTAAACATCAAGTGAAGCGTCGGAATCTATTACGGGTGTCACAGGAATGGTTCAAAACATAGTCAGTGGGAAGAGTCGGTCTTGTTGTACTTAAGTCGGCATTGTGCCTTTTGTATTTAATTCCGATGCAATTTCTGTGTTTCATCGTCAATAAGAAGGTCCAAGGGATACAGTAAACCTGGAGTGAAGCTTCGAAATCTATAACTAGTGTCACAGGAATGGTTCAAAACATAGACAGTAAGAAGAGTCAGTCTTCTTGTACTTACGTCGACATTGTGCCTTTTCTATTTAATTCCGATGCAATTTCTGTGTTTCATCGTCAATACGAAGGTCAGAGGGATACAATAAACGTGTAGTGAAGCATCGGAATCTATAGCTAGTGTCACAGGAATGGTTCAAAACATAGTCAGTAAGAAAAGTCAGTCTTCATGTCCTTAAGTCGGCATTGTGCCTTTTGTATTTAATTCCGATGCAATTTCTGTGTTTCATCATCAATAAGAAGGTCAGAGGGATACAGTAAACCTGAAGTGAAGCATCGGAATCCATAACTAGTGTCACAGGAACGGTTCAAAACATAGTCAGTAGGAAGAGTTAGTCTTCTTGTACTGAAGTCGGCGTTGTGCCTTTTGTATTTAATTCCGATGCAATTTCTGTGTTTCATCGTCAAAAAGAGGGTCCAAGGGATACAGTAAACCTGGAGTGAATCATCGGAATCTGTAACTAGTGTCACAGGAATAGTTCAAATCATGCACAGTAAGAAGAGTCGGTCTTCGTGTACTTCAGCCGGCATTTTGCCTTTTGTACTTAATTCCGATGCAATTTTTGTGTTTCATCGTCAATTAGAAGGTCCAAGGGATACAGTAAACCTGAAGTGAAGCATCGGAATCCATAACTAGTGTCACAGGAATGGTTCAAAACATAGTCAGTAAGAAGAGTCAGTCTTCTTGTACTTAAGTCGGCATTGTGCATTTTCTATTTAATTCCGATGCAATTTCTGTGTTTCATCGTCAATAAGAAGGTCCAAGGGATGCAGTAAACCTGGAGTGAAGCATCGGAATCTATAACTAGCGTCAATGGAATGGTTCAAAACATAGTCAGTAAGAAGAGTGAGTCCTCTTGTACTTAGGTCGGCATTGTGCCTTTTCTATTTAATTCCGACGCAATTTCTGTGTTTCATCGTCAATAAGAAGGTCCAAGGGATATAGTAAACCTGGAGTGAAGCATCGGAATCTATAACTAGTGTCACAGGAATGGTTCAAAACAAAGTCAGTAAGAAGAGTCAGTCTTCTTGTCCTTAAGTCGGCATTGTGCCTTTTGTATTTACTTCCGATGCTATTTCTGTGTTTCATCGTCAATAAGATGGTCCAAGGGATACAGTAAACCTGAAGTGAAGCTTCGAAATCTATAGCTAGTGTCACAGGAATGGTTCAAACATAGTCAGTTAGAAGAGTCAGTCTTCTTGTACTTAAGTCGGCATTGTGCCTTTTGTAATTAATTCTGATGCAATTTCTGTGTTTCATCGTTTAATAAGAAGGTCCAAGGGATACAGTAAACCTGGAGTGACGCATCGGAATCTATAACTAGTGTCACAGGAATGGTTCAAAACTAAGTCAGTAAGAAGAGTCAGTCCTCTTGTCCTTAAGACGGCATTGTGCCTTTTGTATTTAATTCCGATCTTATTTCTGTGTATCATCGTCAATACGAATGTCCAAGGGATATAGTAAACCTGGAGTGAAGCATCGGAATCTATAACTAGTGTCACAGGAATGGTTCAAAACATAGACAGTAAGAAGAGTCAGTCTTCTTGTACTTAAGTCGGCATTGTGCCTTTTGTATTTAATTCCGATGCAATTTCTGTGTTTCATCGTCAATAAGAAGGACCAAGGGATACAGTTAACCTGGAGTGAAGCATTGGAATCTGTAACTAGTGTCACAGTAATGGTTCAAAACATAGACACTAAGAAGAGTCAGTCTTCTTGTACTTAATTCGGCATTGTGCCTTTAGTATTTAATTCCGATGCAATTTCTGTGTTTCATCGTCAACAAGAAGTTCCAAGGGATACAGTAAACATCAAGTGAAGCGTCGGAATCTATTACGGGTGTCACAGGAATGGTTCAAAACATTGTCAGTGGGAAGAGTCGGTCTTGTTGTACTTAAGTCGGCGTTGTGCCTTTTGTATTTAATTCCGATGCATTTTCTGTGTTTCATCGTCAATAAGAAGGTCCAAGGGATACAGTAAACCTGAAGTGAAGTATCGGAATTCATAACTAGTGTCACAGGAATGGTTCAAACATAGTCAGTAAGGAGAGTCAGTCTTCTTGTACTTAAGTCGGCATTGTGCCTTTTGTATTTAATTCCGATGCAATTTCTGTGTTTCATCGTCAATAAGAAGGACCAAGGGATACAGTTAACCTGGAGTGAAGCATTGGAATCTATAACTAGTGTCACAGGGATGGTTCAAAACGTAGACAGTCAGAAGGGTCAGTCTTCTTGTACTTAAGGCGGCATTGTGCCTTTTCTATTTAATTCCGGAGGAATTTCTGTGTTTCATCGTCAATAAGAATGTCAGAGGGATACAGTAATCCTGAAGTGAAGCATCGGAATCGATAACTAGTGTCACAGGAATGGTTCAAAACATAGTCAGTAAGAAGAGTCAGTCTTGTTGTACTTAAGTCGGCATTGTCCCTTTTCTATTAAATTCCGATGCATTTTCTGTGTTTCATCGTCAATAAGAAGGTCCAAGGGATACAGTAAACCTGAAGTGAAGTATCGGAATTTATAACTAGTGTCACAGGAATGGTTCAAAACATAGTCAGTAAGGAGAGTCAGTCTTCTTGTACTTAAGTCGGCATTGTGCCCTTTGTATTTAATTTCGATGCAATTTCTGTGTTTCATCGTCAATAAGAAGGTCCAAGATATACAGTAAACCTGGAGTGAAGCATCGGAATCTATAACTAGTGTCACAGGAATGTTTCAAATCATAGACAGTAAGAAGAGTCAGTCTTCTTGTACTTAATTCTGCTTTGTGCATTTTGTATTTAATTCCGATGCAATTTCTGTGTTTCAACGTCAATAAGAAGGTCCAAGCGATACAGTAAACCTGAAGTAAAGCATCGGAGTTTATAACTAGTGCCACAGGAATGGTTCAAAACATAGTCAGTAAGGAGTGTCAGTCTTCTTGTACTTAAGTCGGCATTGTGCCTTTTGTATTTAATTACCATGCAATTTCTATGTTTCATCGTCAATAAGAAGGACCAAGGGATACAGTAAACCTTTAGTGAAGCATCGGAATCTATAACTAGTGTCACAGGACTGGTTCAAAACATAGTCAGTAAGAAGAGTCAGTCTTCTTGTACTTAAGTCGGTATTGTGCATTTTCTATTTAATTCCGATGCAATTTCTGTGTTTCATCGTCAATAAGAAGGTCCAAGGTATACAGTAAACCTGGAGTGAAGCATCGGAATCTATAACTAGTGTCAATGGAATGGTTCAAAACATAGTCAGTAAGAAGAGTCAGTCTTCTTGTACTTAAGTAGGCATTGTGCCTTTTCTATTTAATTCCGATGCAATTTCTGTGTTTCATCGTCAATAAGAAGGTCCAAGGGATATAGTAATCCTGGAGTGAAGCATCGGAATCTATAACTAGTGTCACAGGAATGGCTCGAAACATAGACAGTAAGAAGAGTCAGTCTTCTCGTACTTACGTCGACATTGTGCCTATTCTATTTATTTCCGATGCAATTTCTGTGTTTCATCGTCAATAAGAAGGTCAGAGGGATACAATAAACCTGAAGTGAAGCATCGGAATCTATAACTAGTGTCACAGGAATGGTTCAAAACAAAGTCAGTAAGAAGAGTCAGTCTGTTTGTCCTTAAGTCGGCAGTGTGCCTTTTGTATTTAATTCCGATGCAATTTCTGTGTTTCATCGTCAATAAGAAGGTCCAAGGGATACAGTAAACCTGGAGTGAAGCTTCGAAATCTATAACTAGTGTCACAGGAATGGTTCAAAACATAGACAGTAAGAAGAGTCAGTCTTCTTGTACTTACGTCGACATTGTGCCTTTTCTATTTAATTCCGATGCAATTTCTGTGTTTCATCGTCAATAAGAAGGTCAGAGGGATACAATAAACGTGTAGTGAAGCATCGGAATCTATAGCTAGTGTCACAGGAATGGTTCAAAACATAGTCAGTAAGAAAAGTCAGTCTTCATGTCCTTAAGTCGGCATTGTGCCTTTTGTATTTAATTCCGATGCAATTTCTGTGTTTCATCATCAATAAGAAGGTCAGAGGGATACAGTAAACCTGAAGTGAAGCATCGGAATCCATAACTAGTGTCACAGGAACGGTTCAAAACATAGTCAGTAGGAAGAGTTAGTCTTCTTGTACTGAAGTCGGCGTTGTGCCTTTTGTATTTAATTCCGATGCAATTTCTGTGTTTCATCGTCAAAAAGAGGGTCCAAGGGATACAGTAAACCTGGAGTGAATCATCGGAATCTGTAACTAGTGTCACAGGAATAGTTCAAATCATGCACAGTAAGAAGAGTCGGTCTTCGTGTACTTCAGCCGGCATTTTGCCTTTTGTACTTAATTCCGATGCAATTTTTGTGTTTCATCGTCAATTAGAAGGTCCAAGGGATACAGTAAACCTGAAGTGAAGCATCGGAATCCATAACTAGTGTCACAGGAATGGTTCAAAACATAGTCAGTAAGAAGAGTCAGTCTTCTTGTACTTAAGTCGGCATTGTGCATTTTCTATTTAATTCCGATGCAATTTCTGTGTTTCATCGTCAATAAGAAGGTCCAAGGGATACAGTAAACCTGGAGTGAAGCATCGGAATCTATAACTAGCGTCAATGGAATGGTTCAAAACATAGTCAGTAAGAAGAGTGAGTCCTCTTGTACTTAAGTCGGCATTGTGCCTTTTCTATTTAATTCCGACGCAATTTCTGTGTTTCATCGTCAATAAGAAGGTCCAAGGGATATAGTAAACCTGGAGTGTAGCATCGGAATCTATAACTAGTGTCACAGGAAT
This sequence comes from Schistocerca piceifrons, assembly GCF_021461385.2. Taxonomy (NCBI): domain Eukaryota; kingdom Metazoa; phylum Arthropoda; class Insecta; order Orthoptera; family Acrididae; genus Schistocerca; species Schistocerca piceifrons. The sequence goes on along the minus strand of NW_025727602.1, from coordinate 512,404 downwards.
GGTTCAAACAAAGTCAGTAAGAGGAGTCAGTCTTCTTGTCCTTAAGTCGGCATTGTGCCTTTTGTATTTACTTCCGATGCTATTTCTGTGTTTCATCGTCAATAAGATGGTCCAAGGGATACAGTAAACCTGAAGTGAAGCTTCGAAATCTATAGCTAGTGTCACAGGAATGGTTCAAACATAGTCAGTTAGAAGAGTCAGTCTTCTTGTACTTAAGTCGGCATTGTGCCTTTTCTATTTAATTCCGGCGCAATTTCTGTGTTTCATCGTCAATAAGAAGGTCCAAGGGATATAGTAAACCTGGAGTGAAGCATCGGAATCTATAACTAGTGTCACAGGAATGGTTCAAAACATAGACAGTAAGAAGAGTCAGTATTCTTGTACTTACGTCGACATTGTGCCTTTTCTATTTAATTCCGATGCAATTTCTGTGTTTCATGGTCAATAAGAAGGTCAGAGGGATACAATAAACCTGTAGTGAAGCATCGGAATCTATAGCTAGTGTCACAGGAATGGTTCAAAACATAGTCAGTAAGAAAAGTCAGTCTTCTTGTTCTTAAGTCGGCATTGTGCCTTTTGTATTTAATTCCGATGCAATTTCTGTGTTTCATCATCAATAAGAAGGTCAGAGGGATACAGTAAACCTGAAGTGAAGCATCGGAATCCATAACTAGTGTCACAGGAATGGTTCAAAACATAGTCAGTAGGAAGAGTTAGCCTACTTGTACTGAAGTCGGCGTTGTGCCTTTTGTATTTAATTCCGATGCAATTTCTGTGTTTCATCGTCAATAAGAGGGTCCAAGGGTTACAGTAAACCTGGAGTGAAGTATCGGAATCTGTAACTAGTGTCACAGGAATAGTTCAAATCATGCACAGTAAGAAGACTCGGTCTTCGTGTACTTCAGTCGGCATTTTGCCTTTTGTATTTAATTCCGATGCAATTTTTGTGTTTCATCGTCAATTAGAAGGTCCAAGGGATACAGTAAACCGGAAGTGAAGCATCGGAATCCATAACTAGTGTCACAGGAATGGTTCAAAACATTGTCAGTAAGAAGAGTTAGTCTTCTTGTACTTAAGTCGGCGTTGAGCCATTTGTATTTAATTCCGATGCATTTTCTGTGTTTCATCGTCACTAAGAACGTCCACGGGATACAGTAAACCTGGAGTGATGCATCGGAATCTATAACTAGTGTCACAGTACTGGTTCAAAACATAGACAGTAAGAAGAGTCAGTCTTCTTGTACTTAATTCGGCATTGTGCCTTTTGAATTTATTCCGATGCAATTTCTGTGTTTCATCGTCAATAAGAAGGTCCAAGGGATACTGTAAACATCAAGTGAAGCGTCGGAAACTATAAAGGGTGTCACAGGAATGGTTCAAATCATAGTCTGTAGGAAGAGTCGCTCTTCTTGTACTTAAGTCGGCATTGTGCCTTTTGTATTTAATTCCGATGCATTTTCTGTGTTTCATCGTCAATAAGAAGGTCCAAGGGATACCGTAAACCTGAAGTGAAGCATCGGAATTTATAACTAGTGTCACAGGAATGGTTCAAAACATAGTCAGTAAGGAGAGTCAGTCTTCTTGTACTTAAGTTGGCTTTGTGCCTTTTGTATTTAATTCCGATGCAATTTCTGTGTTTCATCGTCAATAAGAAGGACCAAGGGATACAGTAGACCTGGAGTGAAGCATCGGAATCTATAGCTAGTGTCACAGGAATGGTTCAAAACATAGTCAGTATGAAGAGTCAGTCTTCTTGTCCTTAAGTCGGCATTGTGCCTTTTGTATTTAATTCCGATGCAATTTCTGTGTTTCATCGTCAATAAGAAGTTCCAAGGGATACAGTAAACCTGGAGTGAAGCAACGGAATCTGTAACTAGTGTCATAGGAATGGTTCAAATCATAGACAGTAAGAAGAGTCAGTCTTCTTGTACTTAATTCTGCATTGTGCCTTTTGTATTTAATTCCGATGCATTTTCTGTGTTTCATCGTCAATAAGAAGGTCCAAGGGATACAGTAAACCTGAAGTGAAGCATCGGAATTTATAACTAGTGTCACAGGAATGGTTCAAACATAGTCAGTAAGGAGAGTCAGACTTCTTGTACTTAAGTCAGCATTGTGCCTTTTCTATTTAATTCCGATGCAATTTCTGTGTTTCATCGTCAATAAGAAGGACCAAGGGATACAGTAAACCTGGAGTGAAGCATGGGAATCTATAACTAGTGTCGCAGGGATGGTTCAGAACATTGACCGTAAGAAGAGTCGGTCTTCTTGTACTTAAGTCGGCATTGTGCCTTTTCTATTTATATTCCGATGCAATTTCTGTGTTTCATCGTCAATATGAAGGTCCCAGGGATACAGTAAACCTGGAGTGTAGCATCGGAATCTATAACTAGTGTCACAGGAATGGTTCAAAACATAGACAGTAAGAAGGGTCAGTCTTCGTGTACTTAAGTCGGCATTTTGCCTTTTGTATTTAATTCCAATGCAATTTCTGTGTTTCATCGTCAATAGGAAGGTCCAAGGTATACAGTAAACCTGAAATGAAGCATCAGAATCTATAACTAGTGTCACAGGAATGGTTCAAAACATAGTCAGTAAGAAGAGTCAGTCCTCTTGTACTTAAGGCGGCAAGGTACCTTTTCACTTTAATTCCGATGCAATTTCTGTGTTTCATCGTCAATGACAAGGTCCAAGGGATACAGTTAACCTGGAGTGAAGCATCGGAATCTATAAGTAGTGTCAATGGAATGGTTCAAAGCATAGACAGTAAGAAGAGTCAGTGTTCTTGTACTTAAGTCGGCATTGTGCCTTTTGTATTTAATTCCGATGCTATTTCTGTGTTTCTTAGTCAATAAGAAGGTCAGAGGGGTTCAGTAAACCTGAAGTGAATCATTGGAATCTATAGCAAGTGTCACAGGAATGGTTCAAAACATAGACAGTAAGAAGAGTCAGTCTTCTTATCCTTAAGTCGGCATTGTGCCTTTTCTATTTAATTCCGATTCAATTTCTGTGTTTCATCGTCAATAAGAAGGTCCAAGGGATACAGTGAACCTGGAGTGAAGCATCAGAATCTATAACTAGTGTCACAGCAATGGTTCAAACATAGTCAGTAAGAAGAGTCAGTCTTCTTGTACTTAGGTCGGCATTGTGCCATTTGTATTTAATTCCGATGCAATTTCTGTTTCATCGTCAATAAGAAGGACCAAGGGATACAGTAAACCTAGAGTGAAGCATCGGAATCTATAACTAGTGACACAGGGATGGTTCAAAGCATAGACAGTAAGAAGAGTCAGTCTTCTTGTACTTAAGTCGGCATTGTGCCTTTGTATTTAATTCCGATGCAATGTCTGTGTTTCATCGTCAATAAGAATGTCCAAGGGAAACAGAAATCGTGAAGTGAAGCATCGGAATCTATAACTAGTGTCACAGGAATGGTTCAAACATAGTCAGGAAGGTGTGTCCGTCTTCTTGTACTTAAATCGGCATTGTGCCTTTTCTATTTAATTCCGATGCAATTTCTGTGTTTCATCGTCAATAAGAAGGTCCAAGGGATATAGTAAACCTGGAGAGAAGCATCGGAATCTATAACTAGTGTCACAGGAATGGTTCAAAACATAGACAGTAAGAAGAGTCAGTCTTCTTGTACTTACGTCGACATTGTGCCTATTCTATTTATTTCCGATGCAATTTCTGTGTTTCATCGTCAATAAGAAGGTCAGAGGGATACAATAAACCTGAAGTGAAGCATCGGAATCTATAACTAGTGTCACAGGAATGGTTCAAAACATAGTCAGTAAGAAGAGTCAGTCTTCTTGTCCTTAAGTCGGCATTGTGCCTTTTGTATTTAATTCCGATGCAATTTCTGTGTTTCATCGTCAATAAGAAGGTCCAAGGGATACAGTAAACCTGAAGTGAAGCTTCGGAATCTATAGCCAGTGTCATAGGAATGGTTCAAACATAGTCAGTTAGAAGAGTCAGTCTTCTTGTACTTAAGTCTGCATTGTGCCTTTTGTAATTAATTCCGATGCAATTTCTGTGTTTCATCGTTTAATAAGAAGGTCCAAGGGATACAGTAAACCTGGAGTGACGCATCGGAATCTATAACTAGTGTCACAGGAATGGTTCAAAACAAAGTCAGTAAGAAGAGTCAGTCCTCTTGTCCTTAAGACGGCATTGTGCCTTTTGTATTTAATTCCGATGCAATTTCTGTGTTTCATCGTCAATAAGAATGTCCAAGGGATATAGTAAACCTGGAGTGAAGCATCGGAATCTATAACTAGTGTCACAGGAATGGTTCAAAACATAGACAGTAAGAAGAGTCAGTCTTCTTGTCCTTAAGTAGGCATTGTGCCTTTTGTATTTAATTCCGATGCAATTTCTGTGTTTCATCGTCAATAAGAAGGTCCAAGGGATACAGTAAACCTGAAGTGAAGCTTCGGAATCTATAGCCAGTGTCACAGGAATGGTTCAAACATAGTCAGTTAGAAGAGTCAGTCTTCTTGTACTTAAGTCGGCATTGTGCCTTTTATAATTAATTCCGAGCAATTTCTGTGTTTCATCGTTTAATAAGAAGGTTCAAGGGATACAGTAAACCTGGAGTGACGCATCGGAATCTATAACTAGTGTCACAGGAATGGTTCAAAACTAAGTCAGTAAGAAGAGTCAGTCCTCTTGTCCTTAAGACGGCATTGTGCCTTTTGTATTTAATTCCGATGCAATTTCTGTGTTTCATCGTCAATAAGAATGTCCAAGGGATATAGTAAACCTAGAGTGAAGCATCGGAATCTATAACTAGTGTCACAGGAATGGTTCAAAACATAGACAGTAAGAAGAGTCAGTCTTCTTGTACTTACGTCGACATTGTGCCTTTTCTATTTAATTCCGATGCAATTTCTGTGTTTCATCGTCAATAAGAAGGTCAGAGGGATACAATAAACCTGTGGTGAAGCATCGGAATCTACAGCTAGTGTCACAGGAATGGTTCAAAGCATAGACAGTAAGAAGAGTCAGTCTTCTTGTCCTTAAGTCGGCATTGCGCCTTTTGTAATTAATTCCGATGCAATTTCTGTGTTTCATCGTCAATAAGAAGGTCCAAGGGATACAGTAAACCTGGAGTGAAGCATCGGATTCTATAACTAGTGTCACACGAATGGTTCAAAACTTAGTCAGTAAGAGTAGTCATTCTTATTGTACTTAAGTCATCATTGTGCATTTTCTATTTAATTCTGATGCAATTACTGTGTTTCATCGTCAATATGAAAGTCCAACCGATACAGTAAACCTGGAGTGAAGCATCGGAATCTATAACTATTGTCACAGGAATGGTTCAAATCATAGACAGCAAGAAGAGTCAGACTTCTTTTACTTATGTCGGCATTGTGCCTTTTGTATTTAATTCCGATGCTATTTCTGTGTTTCATCGTCAAAAAGAAGGTCCAAGGGATACAGTAAACCTGGAGTGAAGCATCGGAGTCTATCACTAGTGTCACAGGACTGGTTCAAAAATAGACAGTAAGAAGAGTCAGTCTTCTTGAACTTAATTCGGCATTGTGCCTTTTGTATTTAATTCCGATGCAATTTCTGTGTTTCATCATCAATAAGAAGGTCAGAGGGATACAGTAAACCTGAAGTGAAGCATCGGAATCCATAACTAGTGTCACAGGAATGGTTCAAAACATAGTCAGTAAGAAGAGTTAGTCTTCTTGTACTTAAGTCGGCGTTGTGCCTTTTGTATTTAATTCCGATGCAATTTCTGTGTTTCATCGTCAATAAGGTCCGAGGGATACAGTAAACATGGAGTGAAGCATCGGAATCTGTAACTAGTGTCACAGGAATGGTTCAAATCATAGACAGTAAAAAGAGTTGGTCTTCGTGTACTTCAGTCGGCATTTTGCCTCTTTTATTTAATTCCGATGCAATTTCTGTGTTTCATCGTCAATATGAAGGTCCAAGGGATACAGTAAACCTGGAGTGAAACATCGGAATCTATAAATAGTGTCAATGGTATGGTTCAAAACATAGACAGTAAGAAGAGTCAGTCTTCTTGTACTTAAGTCGGCATTGTGCCTTTTGTATTTGATTCCGATGCAATTTCTGTGTTTCATCGTCAATAAGAAGGTCAGAGGGATACAGTAAACCTGAAGTGAAGCATCAGAATCTATAGCTAGTGTCACAGTAATGATTCAAAACATAGACAGTAAGAAGAGTCAGTCTTCTTGTACTTAATTCGGCATTGTGCCTTTAGTATTTTATTCCGATGCAATTTCTGTGTTTCATCGTCAATAAGAAGGTCAGAGGGATACAATAAACCTGTAGTGAAGCATCGGAATCTACATCTAGTGTCACAGGAATGGTTCAAAACGTAGTCAGTAAGAAGAGTCAGTCTTCTTGTCCTTAAGTCGGCATTGTGCCTTTTGTAATTAATTCCGATGCAATTTCTGTGTTTCATCGTCAATAAGAAGGTCCAAGGGATACAGTAAACCTGGAGTGAAGCATCGGAATCTATAACTAGTGTCACACGAATGGTTCAAAACTTAGTCAGTAAGAGTAGTCATTCTTATTGTACTTAAGTCATCATTGTCATTTTCTATTAAATTCTGATGCAATTACTGTGTTTCATCGTCAACATGAAAGTCCAACCAATACAGTAAACCTGGAGTGAAGCATCGGAATCTATAACTATTGACACAGGAATGGTTCAAATCATAGACAGTAAGAAGAGTCAGACTTCTTTTACTTAAGTCGGCATTGTGCCTTTTGTATTTAATTCCGATGCTATTTCTGTGTTTCATCGTCAATAAGAAGGTCCAAGGGATACAGTAAACCCGGAGTGAAGCATCGGAGTCTATCACTAGTGTCACAGGACTGGTTCAAAAATAGACAGTAAGAAGAGTCAGTCTTCTTGAACTTAATTCGGCATTGTGCCTTTTGTATTTAATTCCGATGCAATTTCTGTGTTTCATCATCAATAAGAAGGTCAGAGGGATACAGTAAACCTGAAGTGAAGCATCGGAATCCATAACTAGTGTCACAGGAATGGTTCAAAACATAGTCAGTAAGAAGAGTTAGTCTTCTTGTTCTTAAGTCGGCGTTGTGCCTTTTGTATTTAATTCCGATGCAATTTCTGTGTTTCATCTTCAATAAGAAGGTCCGAGGGATACAGTAAACATGTAGTGAAGCATCGGAATCTGTAACTAGTGTCACAGGAATGGTTCAAATCATAGACAGAAAGAAGAGTTGGTCTTCGTGTACTTTAGTCGGCATTTTGCCTTTTCTATTTAATTCCGATGCAATGTCTGTGTTTCATCGTCAATACGAAGGCCCAAGGGATACAGTATACCTGGAGTGAAGCATCGGAATCTATAAATAGGGTCAATGGTATGGTTCAAAACATAGACAGTAAGAAGAGTCAGTCTTCTTGTACTGAAGTCGGCATTGTGCCTTTTGTATTTAATTCCGATGCAAATTCTGTGTTTCATCATCAATAAGAAGGTCAGAGGGATACAGTAAACCTGAAGTGAAGCATCAGAATCTATAGCTAGTGTCACAGGAATGGTTCAAATCATAGTCAGTAAGAAGAGTCAGTCTTCTTGTACTTAATTCGGCATTGTGCCTTTAGTATTTAATTCCGATGCAATTTCTGTGTTTTCATCGTCAATAAGAAGTTCCAAGGTATACAGTAAACATCAAGTGAAGCGTCGGAATCTATTACGGGTGTCACAGGAATGGTTCAAAACATAGTCAGTGGGAAGAGTCGGTCTTGTTGTACTTAAGTCGGCATTGTGCCTTTTGTATTTAATTCCGATGCAATTTCTGTGTTTCATCGTCAATAAGAAGGACCAAGGGATACAGTAAACCAGGAGTGAAGCATTGGAATCTATAACTAGTGTCACAGGGATGGTTCAAAACGTAGACAGTCAGAAGAGTCAGTCTTCTTGTACTTAAGGCGGCATTGTGCCTTTTCTATTTAATTCCGGAGCAATTTCGGTGTTTCATCGTCAATAAGAATGTCAGAGGGATACAGTAATCCTGAAGTGAAGCATCGGAATCGATAACTAGTGTCACAGGAATGGTTCAAAACATAGTCAGTAAGAAGAGTCAGTCTTGTTGTACTTAAGTCGGCATTGTCCCTTTTCTATTAAATTCCGATGCATTTTCTGTGTTTCATCGTCAATAAGAAGGTCCAAGGGATACAGTAAACCTGAAGTGAAGTATCGGAATTTATAACTAGTGTCACAGGAATGGTTCAAAACAATGTCAGTAAGGAGAGTCAGTCTTCTTGTACTTAAGTCGGCATTGTGCCCTTTGTATTTAATTTCGATGCAATTTCTGTGTTTCATCGTCAATAAGAAGGTCCAAGATATACAGTAAACCTGGAGTGAAGCATCGGAATCTATAACTAGTGTCACAGGAATGTTTCAAATCATAGACAGTAAGAAGATTCAGTCTTCTTGTACTTAATTCTGCTTTTGTGCATTTTGTATTTAATTGCGATGCAATTTCTGTGTTTCAACGTCAACAAGAAGGTCCAAGCGATACAGTAAACCTGAAGTAAAGCATCGGAGTTTATAACTAGTGTCACAGGAATGGTTCAAAACATAGTCAGTAAGGAGTGTCAGTCTTCTTGTACTTAAGTCGGCATTGTGCCTTTTGTATTTAATTCCCATGCAATTTCTGTGTTTCATCGTCAATAAGAAGGACCAAGGGATACAGTAAACCATTAGTGAAGCATCGGAATCTATAACTAGTGTCACAGGACTGGTTCAAAACATAGTCAGTAAGAAGAGTCAGTCTTCTTGTACTTAAGGTGGCATTGTGCCTTTTCTATTTAATTCCGGAGCAATTTCTGTGTTTCATAAACAATAAGAATGTCAGAGGGATACAGTAATCCTGAAGTGAAGCATCGAAATCTATAACTAGTGTCACAGGAATGGTTCAAAGCATAGTCAGTAAGGAGTGTCAGTCTTCTTGAACTTAAATCGGAATTGTGCCTTTTGTATTTAATTCCGATGCAATTTCTGTGTTTCATCGTCAATAAGAAGGACCAAGGGATACAGTAAACCTATAGTGAAGCATCGGAATCTATAACTAGTGTCACAGGGATGGTTCAAAACATAATCAGTAAGAAGAGTCAGTCTTCTTGTACTTAAGTCGGCATTGTGCATTTTCTATTTAATTCCGATGCAATTTCTGTGTTTCATCGTCAATAAGAAGGTCCAAGGGATACAGTAAACCTGGAGTGAAGCATCGGAATCTATAACTAGTGTCAATGGAATGGTTCAAAACATAGTCAGTAAGAAGAGTGAGTCTTCTTGTACTTAAGTCGGCATTGTGCCTTCTCTATTTAATTCCGACGCAATTTCTGTGTTTCATCGTCAATAAGAAGGTCCAAGGGATATAGTAAACCTGGAGTGAAGCATCGGAATCTATAACTAGTGTCACAGGAATGGTTCAAAACTAAGTCAGTAAGAAGAGTCAGTCCCTCTTGTCCTTAAGACGGCATTGTGCATTTTGTATTTAATTCCGATGCTATTTCTGTGTTTCATCGTCAATAAGAATGTCCAAGGGATATAGTAAACCTGGAGTGAAGCATCGGAATCTATAACTAGTGTCACAGGAATGGTTCAAAACATAGACTGTAAGAAGAGTCAGTCTTCTTGTACTTACATCGACATTGTGGCTTTTCTATTTAATTCCGATGCAATTTCTGTGTTTCATCGTCAATAAGAAGGTCAGAGGGATACAATAAACCTGTAGTGAAGCATCGGAATCTATAGCTAATGTCACAGGAATGGTTCAAAACATAGTCAGTAAGAAAAGTCAGTCTTCTTGTTCTTAAGTCGGCATTGTGCCTTTTGTATTTAATTCCGATGCAATTTCTGTGTTTCATCATCAATAAGAAGGTCAGAGGGATACAGTAAACCTGAAGTGAAGCATCGGAATCCATAACTAGTGTCACAGGAATGGTTCAAAACATAGTCAGTAGGAAGAGTTAGTCTTCTTGTACTGAAGTCGGCGTTGTGCATTTTGTATTTAATTCCGATTCAATTTCTGTGTTTCATCGTCAATAAGAGGGTCCAAGGGATACAGTAAACCTGGAGTGAAGCATCGGAATCTGTAACTAGTGTCACGGGAATAGTTCAAATCATGCACAGTAAGAAGAGTCGGTCTTCGTGTACTTCAGTCGGCATTTTGCCTTTTGTATTTAATTCCGATGCAATTTTTGTGTTTCATCGTCAATTAGAAGGTCCAAGGGATACAGTAAACCTGGAGTGAAGCATCGGAATCTATAACTAGTGTCACAGGAATGGTACAAAGCAAAGTCAGTAAGATGAGTCAGTCTTCTTGTCCTTAAGTCGGCATTGTGCCGTTTGTAATTAATTCCGATGCAATATCTGTGTTTCGTCGTCAATAAGAAGGTCCAAGGTATAGACTAAACCTTGTGGTGAAGCATCGTAATCTATAGCTAGTGTCACAGGAATGGTTCAAAGCATAGTCAGTATGAAGGGTCAGTCTTCTTGTCCTTAAGTCGGCATTGTGCCTTTTGTATTTAATTCCGATGCAATTTCTGTGTTTCATCGTCAATAAGAAGGTCCAAGGGATACAGTAAACCTGAAGTGAAGCTTCGGAATCTATAGCCCAGTGTCATAGGAATGGTTCAAACATAGTCAGTTAGAAGAGTCAGTCTTCTTGTACTAATTCTGCATTCTGCCTTTTGTATTTAATTCCGATGCAATTTCTGTGTTTCATCGTCAATAAGAAGGTCCCAGGGATACAGTAAACCTGGAGTGTAGCATCGGAATCTATAACTAGTGTCACAGGAATGGTTCAAAACATAGACAGTAAGAAGAGTCAGTCTTCGTGTACCTAAGTCGGCATTTTGCCTTTTGTATTTAATTCCAATGCAATTTCTGTGTTTCATCGTCAATAGGAAAGTCCAAGGTATACAGTAAACCTGAGGTGAAGCATCAGAATCTATAACTAGTGTCACAGAAATGGTGCAAAACATAGTCAGTAAGAAGAGTCAGTCTTCTTGTACTTAAGTCGGCATTGTACCTTTTCACTTTAATTCCGATGCAATTTCTGTGTTTCATTGTCAATAACAAGGTCCAAGGGATACAGTAAACCTAGAGTGAAGCATCGGAATCTATAAGTAGTGTCAATGGAATGGTTCAAAGCATAGACAGTAAGAAGAGTCAGTGTTCTTGTACTTAAGTCGGCATTGTGCCTTTTGTATTTAATTCCGATGCTATTTCTGTGTTTCTTAGTCAATAAGAAGGTCCAAGGGATACAGTAAACCTGGAGTGAAGCATCAGAATCTATAACTAGTGTCACAGCAATGGTTCAAACATAGTCAGTAAGAAGAGTCAGTCTTCTTGTACTTAGGTCGGCATTGTGCCATTTGTATTTAATTCCGATGCAATTTCTGTTTCATCGTCAATAAGAAGGACCAAGGGATACAGTAAACCTAGAGTGAAGCATCGGAATCTATAACTAGTGACACAGGGATGGTTCAAAGCATAGACAGTAAGAAGAGTCAGTCTTCTTGTACTTAAGTCGGCATTGTGCCTTTTGTATTAAACTCCGATGCAATTTCTGTGTTTCATCGTCAATAAGAAGGTTCAAGCGATACAGTAAACCTGAAGTGAAGCATCGGAATTTATAACTAGTGTCACAGGAATGGTTCAAACATAGTCAGGAAGTTGTGTCAGTCTTCTTGTACTTAAATCGGCATTGTGCCTTTTGTATTTAATTCCGATGCAATTTCTGTGTTTCATCGTCAATAAGAAGGTCCAAGAGATACTGTAAACCCGGAGTGAAGCATCGGAATCTATAACTAGTATCACAGGAATGGTTCAAAACATAGACAGTAAGAAGAGTCAGTCTTCTTGTACTTACGTCGACATTGTGCTTTTTCTATTTAATTCCGATGCAATTTCTGTGTTTCATCGTCAATAAGAAGGTCAGAGGTATACAATAAACCTGAAGTGAAGCATCGGAATCTATAACTAGAGTCACAGGAATATTTCAAGGCAAAGTCAGTAAGAAGAGTCAGTCTTGTTGTACTTAAGTCGGCATTGTGCCTTTCGTAATTAATTCCGATGCAATTTCTATGTTTCATCGTCAATAAGAAGGTCGAAGTGATACACTAATCCTGGAGTGTAGCATCGGAATCTATAACTAGTGTCACAGGAATGGTTCAAAACATAGAGAGTAAGTAGAGTCAGTCTTCGTGTACTTAAGTCGGCATTTTGCCTTTTGTATTTAATTCCGATGCAATTTCTGTGTTTCGTCGTCAATAAGAAGGTCCAAGGTATACAGTAAACCTGAGGTGAAGCATCGGAATCTATAGCTAGTGTCACAGGAATGGTTCAAAACATAGTCAGTAAGATAAGTCAGTCTTCTTGTCCTTATGTCGGCATTCTACCGTTTGTATTTAATTCCGATGCAATTTCTGTGTTTCATCGTAAATAAGAAGTTCCAAGGGATACAGTAAACCTGGAGTGAAGCAACGGAATCTATAACTAGTGTCATAGGAATGGTTCAAATCATAGACAGTGAGAACAGTCAGTCTTCTTGTACTTAATTCTGCATTGTGCCTTTTGTATTTAATTCCGATGCAATTTCTGTGTTTCATCGTCAATAAGAAGGACCAAGGGATACAGTAAACCTGGAGTGAAGCATCGGAATCTATAACTAGTGCCACAGGGATGGTTCAGAACATAGACCGTAAGAAGAGTCAGTCTTCTTGTACTTAAGTCGGCATTGTGCCTTTTCTATTTATATTCCGATGCAATTTCTGTGTTTCATCGTCAATAAGAAGATCAGAGGGATACAGTAATCCTGAAGTGAAGCATCGGAATCTATAACTAGTGTCACAGGAATGGTTCAAAACATAGGAAGTAAGAAGAGTCAGTCTTGTTGTACTTAAGTCGGCATTGTGCCTTTTCTATTTAATTCCGATGCAATTTCTGTGTTTCATCGTCAATAAGAATGTCAGAGGGATACAATAAACCTGAAGCGAAGCATCGGAATCTATAACTAGAGTCACAGAAATGGTTCAAAACAAAGTCAGTAACTAGAGTCAGTCTTCTTGTCCTTAAGTCGGCATTGTGCCTTTTGTATTTAATTCCGATGCAATATCTGTGTTTCAACGTCAATATGAAGGTCCAAGGGATACAGTAAACCTGAAGTGAAGCTTCGAAATCTATAGCTAGTGTCACAGGAATGGTTCAAACATAGTAAGTTAGAAGAGTCAGTCTTCTTGTACTTAAGTCGGCATTGTGATTTTTGTAATTCATTCCGATGCAATTTCTGTGTTTCATCGTTTAATAAGAAGGTCCAAGGGATACAGTAAACCTGGAGTGACGCATCGGAATCTATAACAAGTGTCACAGGAATGGTTCAAAGCTAAGCCAGTAAGAAGAGTCAGTCCTCTTGTCCTTAAGACGGCATTGTGGCTTTTGTATTTAATTCCGATGCTATTTCTGTGTTTCATCGTCAATAAGAAAGTCCAAGGGATATAGTAAACCTGGAGTGAAGCATCGGAATCTATAACTAGTGTCACAGGAATGGTTCAAAACATAGACAGTAAGAAGAGTCAGTCTTCTTGTACTTACGTCGACATTGTGCCTTTTCTATTTAATTCCGATGCAATTTCTGTGTTTCATCGTCAATAAGAAAGTCAGAGGGATACAGTAATCCAGATGTGAAGCATCGGAATTTATAAGTAGTGTCACAGGGACGGTACAAAATATAGACAGTAAGATGAGCCAGTATTCTTGTACTTAAGTCGACATTGTGCTTTTTGTATTTATTTCCGATGCAATTTCTGTGTTTCATCGTCAATAAGAAGGTCCAAGGGATACAGTAAACCTCAAGTGAAGCATCGGAATCTATAACTAGTGTCACGGGAATGGTTCAAATCATAGTCAGTAGTAAGAGTCGGTCTTCATGTACTTAAGTCGGCATTGTGCCTTTTAATATGTAATTACGATGCAATTTCAGTGTTTCATCGTCAATAAGAAGGTAGAAGGGATACAGTAGACCTGATGTGAAACATCGGAATCTATAACTAGTGTCACAGGAATGGTTCAAAACATAGGCAGTAAGAAGAGTCAGTCTTCTTGTACTTAAGTGTGCATTGTGCCTTTTGTATTTAATTCCGATGCAATTTCTGTGTTTCATCGTCAATAAGAAGGTGAGAGGGATACAGAAAACCTGAAGTGTAGCATCGGAATCTATAGCTAGTGTCACAGGAATGGTTCAAAACATAGGCAGTAATAAGAGTCAGTCTTCTTGTCCTTAAGTCGGCATAGTGCCTTTTGTATTTAATTCCGATGCAATTTCTGTGTTTCATCGTCAATAAGAAGGTCCAAGGGATACAGTAAACCTGGAGTGAAGCATCGGAATCTATCACTAGTGTCACAGGAATGGTTCAAAACATAGACAGTGAGAAGAGTCAGTCTTCTTGTACTTAATTCTGCTTTGTGCATTTTGTATTTAATTCCAATGCAATTTCTGTGTTTCATCGTCAATAAGAAGTTCCAAGGGATACAGTAAAACTGAAGTGAATCATCGGATTTTATAACTAGTGCCACAGGAATGGTACAAAACAAAGTCAGTAAGGAGAGTCGGTCTTCTTGTACTTAATTCTGCATTGTGCCTTTTGTATTTAATTCCGATGCAATATCTGTGTTTCATCGTCAATAAGAAGGTCCAAGGGATACAATAAACCTGAAGTGAAGCATCGGAATTTATAACTAGTGTCACAGGGATGGTTCAAAACATAGACAGTAAGAAGAGTCAGTCTTCTTGTACTTAAGTCGGCATTGTTCCTTTTCTATTTAATTCCGATGCAATTTCAGTGTTTCATCGTCAATAACAAGTTCCAAGGGATACAGTAAACCTGGAGTGAAGCATCGGAATCTATAACTAGTGTCAATGGAATGGTTCAAAACATAGACAGTAAGAAGAGTCAGTCTTCTTGTACTTAAGTCGGCATTGTGCCTTTTGTATTTAATTCCGATGCAGTTTCTGTGTTTCATCGTCAATAAGAAGGTCAGAGGGGTACAGCAAACCTGAAGTGAAGCATCGAAATCTATAGCTAGTGTCACAGGAATGGTTCAAAACATAGTCAGTAAGAAGAGTCAGTCTTCTTGTCCTTCAGTCGTCATTGGGCCTTTTCTATTTAATTCCGATGCAATTTGTGTGTTTCATCGTCAATAAGAAAGTCCAACGGATAAAGTAAACCTGGAGTGTAGCATCGGAATCTATAACTAGTGTCACAGGAATGGTTCAAAACATAGACAGTAAGAAGAGTCAGTCTTCATGTACTTAAGTCGGCATTTTGCCTTTTGTATTTAATTCCGATGCAATTTCTGTGTTTACTCGTCAATAAGAAGATCCAAGGGATACAGTAAACCTGAAGTGAAGCATCGGAATCTATAACTAGTGTCACAGGAATGGTTCAAAACATAGTCAGTAAGAAGAGTCAGTCTTCTTGTACTTATGTCGGCATTGTACCTTTTCTATTTAATTCCGATGATATTTCTGTGTTTCATCGTCAAAAACAAGGCCTAAGGGATACAGTAGACCTGGAGTGAAGCATCGGAATCTATAACTAGTGTCAATGGAATATTTCAAAACATAGACTGTAAGATGAGTCAGTCTTCTTGTACTTAAGTCGGCATTGTGCCTTTTGTTTTTAATTCCGATGCAGTTTCTGTGTTTCATCGTCAATAAGAAGGTCAGATGGGTACAGTAAACCTGAAGTGAAGCATAGAATCTATAGCTAGTGTCACAGGAATGGTTCAAAACATAGTCAGTAAGAAGAATCAGTCTTCTTGTCCTTAAGTCGGCATTGTGCCTTTTGTATTTAATTCCGATGCAATTTCTGTGTTTCATCATCAATTAGAAGGTCCAGGGGATACAGTAAACCTGGAGTGAAGCATTGGAATCTATAACTAGTGTCACAAGAATGGTTCAAAACATAGACAGTAAGAAGAGTCAGTCTCCTTGTACTTAATTCTGCGCTGTGCCTTTTGTATTTAATTCCAATTCAATTTCTGTGTTTCATCGTCAATAAGAATGTCCAAGGGATTCAGTAAACCTGAAGTGTAGCATCGGAATTGATAACTAGTGTCACAGGAATGGTTCAAAACAAAGTCAGTAAGAAGAGTCAGTCTTCTTGTACTTAAGTCGGCATTGTGCCTTTTCTATTTAATTCCGATGCAATTTCTGCGTTTAATCGTCAATAAGAAGGACCAAGGGATACAGTAAACCTGGAGTGAAGCATCGGAGTCTATAACTAGTGTCAGAGGACTGGTTCAAAAATAGACAGTAAGAAGAGTCAGTCTTCTTGAACTTAATTCGGCATTGTGCCTTTTGTATTCAATTCCGATGCAATTTCTGTGTTTCATGGTCAATAAGAAGGTCAGAGGGATACAGTGAACCTGAAGTGAAGCATTGGAATCCATAACTAGTGTCACAGGATTGGTTCAAAACATAGTCAGTAAGAAGAGTTAGTCTTCTTGTACCTAAGTCGGCATTGTGCCTTTTGTATTTAATTCCGATGCAATTTCTGTGTTTCATCGTCAATAAGAAGGTCCAAGGGATACAGTGAACCTGGAGTGAAGCATCGGAATCTATAACTAGTGTCACAGGAATGGTTCAAATCATAGACTGTAAGAAGAGTCAGTCTTCGTGCACTTCAGTCGGCATGTTGCCTTTTGTATTTAATTCCGATGCAATTTTTGTGTTTCATAGTCAATAAGAAGGTCCAAGGGATACAGTAAACCTGAAGTGAAGCATCGGAATCTATAACTAGTGTCAATGGTATGGTTCAAAACACGGACGGTAAGAAGAGTCAGTCTTCTTGTACTTAAGTCGGCATTGTGCCTTTTGTATTTAATTACGGTGCAATGTCTGTGTTTCATCGGCATTAAGAAGGTCAGAGGGATACAGTAAACCTGAAGCGAAGCATCGGAATCTATAGCTACTGTCACAGGAATGGTTCAAAGCATAGTCAGTAAGAAGAGTCAATCTTGTTGTCCTTAAGTCGGCATTGTGCCTTTTGTATTTAATTCAAATGCAATTTCTGTGTTTCATCGTCAATAAGAAGGTCCAAGGGATGCAGTAAACCAGGAGTGAAGCATCGGAATCTATAACTAGTGTCACAGAAATGGCTCAAAACATAGACAGTAAGAAGAGTCAGTCTTCTTGTACTTAATTCGGCATTGTGCCTTTTGTATTTAATTCCGCTGCAATTTCTGTGTTTCATCGTCAATAACAAGGTCCAAGGGATACAGTAAACCTCAAGTGAAGCATCGGAATGTATAACGGGTGTCACAGGAATGGTTCAAAACATAGTCAGTAGGAAGAGTAGGTCTTCATGTACTTAAGTCGGCATTGTGCCTTTTGTATTAAATTCCAATGCATTTTCTGTGTTTCATCGTCAATAAGAAGGTCCAAGGAATACAGTAAACCTGAAGTGAAGCATCGAAATCTATAACTAGTGTCACAGGAATGGTTCAAAACATAGACAGTAGGAAGAGTCAGTCTTCTTGTACTTAAGTCGGCATTGTGCCGTTTGTATTTAATTCCGATGCAATTTCTGTGTTTCATCGTCAATAAGAAGGTCCAAGGTATACAGTAAACCTGAAGTGAAGCATCGGATCTATGACTAGTGTCACAGGAATGGTTCAAAACATAGTCAGTAAGAAGAGTCAGTCTTCTTGTACTTCAGTCGGCATTGTGCCTTTTCTATTTTATTCCGATGCAATTTCTGTGTTTCATCGTCAATAAGAAAGTCCAAGGGATACAGTAAACATGAAGTGAAGTATCGGGATTTATAACTAGTGTCAATTGAATGGTTCAAAACATTGTCAGTAAGAAGAGCCAGTCTTCTTGTACTTAAGTCGGCATTGTGCCTTTTCTATTTATTTCCGATGCAATTTCTGTGTTTCATCGTCAATAAGAAGGTCCATGGGATATAGTAAACCTGGAGTGAAGCATCGGAATCTATTACTAGTGTCACAGGAATGGTTCAAAGCATAGACAGTAAGAGGAGTCAGTCTTCTTGTACTTACGTCGACATTGTGCCCTTTCTATTTAAATCCGATGCAATTTCTGTGTTTCATCGTCAATATGAAGGTCCAAGGGATACAGTAAACCTGAAGTGAAGCTTCGGAATCTATAGCTAGTGTCACAGGAATGGTTCAAATCATAGACAGTAAGAAGTGTCAGTCTTCTTGTCCTTAAGTCGGCATTGTGCCTTTTGTAATTAATTCCGATGCAATTTCTGTGTTTCATCCTCAATAAGAAGGTCCAAGGGATACAGTAAACCTGGAGTGAAGCATCGGAATCTATAACTAGTGTCACAGGAATGGTTAAAAACATAGACAGTAAAAAGAGTCAGTCTTCTTGTACTTACGTCGGCATTGTGCCTTTTCTTTTTAATTCCGATGCAATTTCTGTGTCTCATCGTCAATAAGAAGGTCCAAGGTATACAGTAAACCTGAAGTGAAGCATCGGAATTTATAACTAGTGTCAATGGAATGGTTCAAAACATTGTCAGTAAGAAGAGTCAGTCTTCTTGTACTTAAGTCGGCATTGTGCCTTTTCTATTTATTTCCGATGCAATTTCTGTGTTTCATCGTCAATAAGAAGGTCCATGGGATATAGTAAACCTGGAGTGAAGCATCGGAATCTATTACTAGTGTAACAGGAATGGTTCAAAGCATAGACAGTAAGAAGAGTCAGTCTTCTTGTACTTACGTCGACATTGTGCCCTTTCTATTTAAATCCGATGCAATTTCTGTGTTTCATCGTCAATATGAGGGTCCAAGGGATACAGTAAACCTGAAGTGAAGCTTCGGAATCTATAGCTAGTGTCACAGGAATGGTTCAAAACATAGACAGTAAGAAGTGTCAGTCTTCTTGTCCTTAAGTCGGCATTGTGCCTTTTGTAATTAATTCCGATGCAATTTCTGTGTTTCATCCTCAATAAGAAGGTCCAAGTGATACAGTAAACCTGGAGTGAAGCATCGGAATCTATAACTAGTGTCACAGCAATGGTTAAAAACATAGACAGTAAGAAGAGTCAGTCTTCTTGTACTTAAGTCGGCATTGTGCCTTTTCTTTTTAATTCCGATGCAATTTCTGTGTTTCATCGTCAATAAGAAGGTCCAAGGTATACAGTAAACCTCAAGTGAAGCATCGGAATTTATAACTAGTGTCACAGGAATGGTTCAAATCATAGTCAGTAAGGTGAGTCAGTCTTCTTGTACTTAAGTCGGCATTGTGCCTTTTGTATTTAATTCCGATGCAATTTCTGTGTTTCATCGTCAATAAGAAGGTCCAAGGGATACAGTAAACCTGGAGTGAAGAATCGGAATCTATAACTAGTGTCACAGGAATGGTTCAATACATAGTCAGTAAGAAGATTAAGTCTTCTTGTACTTAAGTCGGCATTGTACCTTTTCTATTTAATTCCGACGCAATTTCTGTGTTTCATCGTCAATAACAAGTTCCAAGGGATACAGTAAACCTGGAGTGAAGCATCGGAATCTATAACTAGAGTCAATGGAATGGTTCAAAACGTAGACAGTAAGAAGAGTCAGTCTTCTTGTACTTAAGTCGGCATTGTGCCTTTTGTATTTAATTCCGATGCAGTTTCTGTGTTTCATCGTCAATAAGAAGGTCAGAGGGGTACAGTAAACCTGGAGTGAAGCATCGAAATCTATAGCTAGCGTCACAGGAATGGTTTCAAAACATAGTCAGTAAGAAGAGTCAGTCTTCTTGTCCTTAAGGCGTCATTGTGCCTCTTGTATTTAATTCCGATGCAATTTCTGTGTATCATCGTCAATAAGAAGGACCAAGGGATACAGTAAACCTTGAGTGAAGGATCGGAGTCTATAACTAGTGTCACAGGAATGGTTCAAAACATAGTCAGTAAGAAGAGTCAGTCTTCTTGTAGTTAAGTCGTCATTGTGCCTTTTCTATTTCATTCCGATGCAATTTCTGTGTTTCATCGTCAATAAGAAGGTCCCAGGTATACAGTAAAATGGAGTGAAGCATCGGAAACTATAACTAGTGTCACAGGAATGGTTCAAAACATAGACAGTAAGAAGAGTCAGTCTCCTTGTACTTACGTCGGCATAGTGCCTTTTCTATTTAATTCCGATGCGATTTGTGTGTTTCATCGTCAATAAGAAGGTCCAACGGATACTGTAAACCTGGAGTGTAGCATCGGAATCTATAACTAGTGTCACAGGAATGGTTCAAAACATAGACAGTAAGAAGAGTCAGTCTTCATGTACTTAAGTCGGCATTTTGCCTTTTGTATTTAATTCCGATGCAATTTCTGTGTTTAATCGTCAATAAGAAGGTCCAAGGGATACAGTAAACCTGAAGTGAAGCATCGGAATCTATAACTAGAGTCACAAGAATGGTTCAAAACATAGACATTAAGAAGAGTCAGTCTCCTTGTACTTAATTCTGCACTGTGCCTTTTGTATTTAATTCCGATTCAATTTTTGTGTTTCATCGTCAATAAGAATGTCCAAGGGATACAGTAAACCTGAAGTGTAGCATCGGAATTTATAACTAGTGTCACAGGAATGGTTCAAAACATAGTCAGTAAGAAGAGTCAGTATTCTTGTACTTAAGTCGGCATTGTGCCTTTTCTTATTAATTCCGATGCAATTTCTGTGTTTAATTGTCAATAAGAAGGACCAAGGGATACAGTAAACCTGGAGTGAAGCATCGGAGTCTATAACTAGTGTCAGAGGACTGGTTCCAAAATAGACAGTAAGAAGAGTCAGTCTTCTTGAACTTAATTCGGCATTGTGCCTTTTGTATTCAATTCCGATGCAATTTCTGTGTTTCATCGTCAATAAGAAGGTCAGAGGGATACAGTAAACCTGAAGTGAAGCATTGGAATCCATAACTAGTGTCACAGGAATGGTTCAAAACATAGTCAGTAAGAAGAGATAGTCTTCTTGTACCTAAGTCGGCACTGTGCCTTTTGTATTTAATTCCGATGCAATTTCTGTGTTTCATCGTCAATAAGAAGGTCCAAGGTATACAGTAAACCTGAAGTGAAGCATCGGAATTTATAACTAGTGTCACAGGAATGGTTCAAATCATAGTCAGTAAGGTGAGTCAGTCTTCTTGTACTTAAGTCGGCATTGTGCCTTTTGTATTTAATTCCGATGAAATTTCTGTGTTTCTTCGTCAATAAGAAGGTCAGAGGGGTACAGTAAACCTGAAACTTGAAGTAAAGCATCGTTATCTATAGGTAGTGTCACAGGAATGGTTCAAAACGTAGACAGTAAGAAGAGTCAGTCTTCTTGTACTTAATTCTGCTTTGTGCCTATTGTATTTAATTCCGATGCAATTTCTGTGTTTCATCGTCAATAAGAAGGTCCAAGGGATACAGTAAACCTGAAGTGAAGCATCGGAATTTATAACTAGTGTCACAGGAAAGGTTATCGTATTTAATTCCGACGCAATTTCTGTGTTTCATCGTCAATAAGAAGGTCCAAGGGATACAGTAAACCTGAAGTGAAGCATCGGAATTTATAACTAGTGTCACAGGGATGGGTCAAAACATAGACAGTAAGAAGAGTCAGTCTTCTTGTACTTAAGTCGGCATTGTTCCTTTTCTATTTAATTCCGATGCAATTTCAGTGTTTCATCGTCAATAAGAAGGTCGGAGGGATACAGAAATCCTGAAGTGAAGCATCGGAATCTATAAGTAGTGTCACAGGAATGGTTCAAAACATAGTCAGTAAGAAGAGTCAGTCTACTTGTACTTAAGTAGGCATTGTTCCTTTTCTATTTAATTCCGATGCAAATTTCTGTGTTTCATCGTCAATAAGAAGGTCCAAGGGATACAGTAAACCTGAGGTAAAGCATCGGAATCTATAACTAGTGTCACAGGAATGGTTCAAAACATAGTCAGTAAGAAGATTAAGTCTTCTTGTACTTAAGTCGGCATTGTACCTTTTCTATTTAATTCCGATGCAATTTCTGTGTTTCATCGTCAATAACAAGTTCCAAGGGATACAGTAAACCTGGAGTGAAGCGTCGGAATCTATAACTAGTGTCAATGGAATGGTTCAAAACATAGACAGTAAGCAGAGTCAGTCTTCTTGTACTTAAGTCGGCATTGTGCCTTTTGTATTTAATTCCGATGCAGTTTCTGTGTTTTTTCGTCAATAAGAAGGTCAGAGGGGTACAGTAAACCTGGAGTGAAACAACGAAATCTATAGCTAGCGTCACAGGAATGGTTCAAAACATAGTCAGTACGAAGAGTCAGTCTTCTTGTCCTTAAGTCGTCATTGTGCCTATTGTATTTAATTCCGATGCAATTTCTGTGTATCATCGTCAATAAGAAGGTCCAAGGGATACAGTAACCCTGGAGTGAAGGATCGGAGTCTATAACTAGTGTCACAGGAATGGTTCAAAACATAGTCAGTAAGAAGAGTCAGTCTTCTTGTAGTTAAGTCGTCATTGTGCCTTTTCATATTTCATTCCGATGCAATTTCTGTGTTTCATCGTCAATAAGAAGGTCCCAGGGATACAGTAAAATGGAGTGAAGCATCGGAAACTATAACTAGTGTCACAGGAATGGTTCAAAACATAGACAGTAAGAAGAGTCAGTCTCCTTGTACTTACGTCGGCATAGTGCCTTTTCTATTTAATTCCGATGCGATTTGTGTGTTTCATCGTCAATAAGAAGGTCCAACGGATACAGTAAACCTGGAGTGTAGCATCGGAATCTATAACTAGTGTCACAGGAATGGTTCAAAAGATAGACAGTAAGAAGAGTCAGTCTTCATGTACTTAAGTCGGCATTTTGCCCTTTGTATTTAATTCCGATGCAATTTCTGTGTTTAATCGTCAATAAGAAGGTCCAAGGGATACAGTAAACCTGAAGTGAAGCATCGGAATCTATAACTAGTGTCACAGGAATGGTTCAAAACATAATCAGTAAGAAGAGTCAGTCTTCTTGTACTTAAGTCGGCATTGTACCTTTTCTATTTAATTCCGATGATATTTCTGTGTTTCATCGTCAATAACAAGGTCTAAGGGATACAGTAAACCTGGAGTGAAGCATCGGAATCTATAACTAGTGTCAATGGAATATTTCAAAACATAGGTTGTAAGATGAGTCAGTCTTCTTGTACTTAAGTCGGCATTATGCCTTTTGTATTTAATTCCGATGCAGTTTCTGTGTTTCATCGTCAATAAGAAGGACAGATGGGTACAGTAAACCTGAAGTGAAGCATAGAATCTATAGCTAGTGTCACAGGAATGGGTCAAAACATAGTCAGTAAGAAGAGTCAGTCTTCTTGTCCTTAAGTCGGCATTGTGCCTTTTGTATTTAATTCCGATGCAATTTCTGTGTTTCATCATCAATAAGAAGGTCCAAGGGATATAGTAAACCTGGAGTGAAGCATTGGAATCTACAACTAGTGTCACAAGAATGGTTCAAAACATAGACAGTAAGAAGAGTCAGTCTCCTTGTACTTAATTCTGCACTGTGCCTTTTGTATTTAATTCCGATTCAATTTCTGTGTTTCATCGTCAATAAGAATGTCCAAGGGATACAGTAAACCTGAAGTGTAGCATCGGAATTTATAACTAGTGTCACAGGAATGGTTCAAAACATAGTCAGTAAGAAGAGTCAGTCTTCTTGTACTTAAGTCGGCATTGTGCCTTTTCTATTTAATTCCGATGCAATTTCTGTGTTTAATCGTCAATAAGAAGGACCAAGGGATACAGTAAACCTGGAGTGAAGCATCGGAGTCTATAACTAGTGTCAGAGGACTGGTACAAAAATAGACAGTAAGAAGAGACAGTCGTCTTGAACTTAATTCGGCATTGTGCCTTTTGTATTCAATTCCGATGCAATTTCTGTGTTTCATCGTCAATAAGAAGGTCAGAGGGATACAGTAAACCTGAAGTGAAGCATTGGAATCCAATACTAGTGTCAAAGGAATGGTTCAAAACATAGTCAGTAAGAAGAGTTAGTCTTCTTGTACCTAAGTCGGCATTGTGCCTTTTGTATTTAATTCCGATGCAATTTCTGTGTTTCATCGTCAATAAGAAGGTCCAAGGGATACAGTGAACCTGGAGTGAAGCATCGTAATCTATAACTAGTGTCACAGGAATGGTTCAAATCATAGACTGTAAGAAGAGTCAGTCTTCGTGCACTTCAGTCGGCATTTTGCCTTTTGTATTTAATTCCGACGCAATTTTTGTGTTTCATAGTCAATAAGAAGGTCCAAGGGATAGAGTAAACCTGAGGTAAAGCATCGGAATCTATAACTAGTGTCACAGGAATGGTTCAAAACATAGTCAGTAAGAAGATTAAGTCTTCTTGTACTTAAGTCGGCATTGTACCTTTTCTATTTAATTCCGATGCAATTTCTGTGTTTCATCGTCAATAACAAGTTCCAAGGGGTACAGTAAACCTGGAGTGAAGCGTCGGAATCTATAACTAGTGTCAATGGAATGGTTCAAAACATAGACAGTAAGCAGAGTCAGTCTTCTTGTACTTAAGTCGGCATTGTGCCTTTTGTATTTAATTCCGATGCAGTTTCTGTGTTTCATCGTCAACAAGAAGGTCAGAGGTGTACAGTAAACCTGAAGTGAAGCATCGAAATCTATAGCTAGTGTCACAGGAATGGTTCAAAACATAGTCAGTAAGAAGAGTCAGTCTTCTTGTCCTTAAGTCGTCACTGTGCCTTTTGTATTTAATTCCGATGCTATTTCTGTGTTTCATCATCAATAAGAAGGTCCAAGGGATACAGTAAACCTGGAGTGAAGAATCGGAATCTATAACTAGTGACACAGGAATGGTTCAATACATAGTCAGTAAGAAGATTAAGTCTTCTTGTACTTAAGTCGGCATTGTACCTTTTCTATTTAATTCCGATGCAATTTCTGTGTTTCATCGTCAATAACAAGTTCCAAGGGATACAGTAAACCTGGAGTGAAGCATCGGAATCTATAACTAGAGTCAATGGAATGGTTCAAAACATAGACTGTAAGAAGAGTCAGTCTTCTTGTACTTAAGTCGGCATTGTGCCTTTTGTATTTAATTCCGATGCAGTTTCTGTGTTTTTTCGTCAATAAGAAGGTCAGAGGGTTACAGTAAACCTGGAGTGAAACATCGAAATCTATAGCTAGCGTCACAGGAATGGTTCAAAACATAGTCAGTACGAAGAGTCAGTCTTCTTGTCCTTAAGTCGTCATTGTGCCTATTGTATTTAATTCCGATGCAATTTCTGTGTATCATCGTCAATAAGAAGGTCCAAGGGATACAGTAACCCTGGAGTGACGGATCGGAGTCTATAACTAGTGTCACAGGAATGGTTCAAAACATAGTCAGTAAGAAGAGTCAGTCTTCTTGTAGTTAAGTCGTCATTGTGCCTTTTCATATTTCATTCCGATGCAATTTCTGTGTTTCATCGTCAATAAGAAGGTCCCAGGGATACAGTAAAATGGAGTGAAGCATCGGAAACTATAACTAGTGTCACAGGAATGGTTCAAAACATAGACAGTAAGAAGAGTCAGTCTCCTTGTACTTACGTCGGCATAGTGCCTTTTCTATTTAATTCCGATGCGATTTGTGTGTTTCATCGTCAATAAGAAGGTCCAACGGATACAGTAAACCTGGAGTGTAGCATCGGAATCTATAACTAGTGTCACAGGAATGGTTCAAAAGATAGACAGTAAGAAGAGTCAGTCTTCATGTACTTAAGTCGGCATTTTGCCCTTTGTATTTAATTCCGATGCAATTTCTGTGTTTAATCGTCATTAAGAAGGTCCAAGGGATACAGTAAACCTGAAGTGAAGCTTCGGAATCTATAACTAGTGTCACAGGAATGGTTCAAAACATAATCAGTAAGAAGAGTCAGTCTTCTTGTACTTAAGTCGGCATTGTACCTTTTCTATTTAATTCCGATGATATTTCTGTGTTTCATCGTCAATAACAAGGTCTAAGGGATACAGTAAACCTGGAGTGAAGCATCGGAATCTATAACTAGTGTCAATGGAATATTTCAAAACATAGGCTGTAAGATGAGTCAGTCTTCTTGTACTTAAGTCGGCATTATGCCTTTTGTATTTAATTCCGATGCAGTTTCTGTGTTTCATCGTCAATAAGAAGGACAGATGGGTACAGTAAACCTAAAGTGAAGCATAGAATCTATAGCTAGTGTCACAGGAATGGGTCAAAACATAGTCAGTAAGAAGAGTCAGTCTTCTTGTCCTTAAGTCGGCATTGTGCCTTTTGTATTTAATTCCGATGCAATTTCTGTGTTTCATCATCAATAAGAAGGTCCAAGGGATATAGTAAACCTGGAGTGAAGCATTGGAATCTACAACTAGTGTCACAAGAATGGTTCAAAACATAGACAGTAAGAAGAGTCAGTCTCCTTGTACTTAATTCAGCACTGTGCCTTTTGTATTTAATTCCGATTCAATTTCTGTGTTTCATCGTCAATAAGAATGTCCAAGGGATACAGTAAACCTGAAGTGTAGCATCGGAAATTATAACTAGTGTCACAGGAATGGTTCAAAACATAGTCAGTTAGAAGAGTCAGTCTTCTTGTACTTAAGTCGGCGTTGTGCCTTTTCTATTTAATTCCGATGCAATTTCTGTGTTTAATCATCAATAAGAAGGACCAAGGGATACAGTAAACCTGGAGTGAAGCATCGGAGTCTATAACTAGTGTCAGAGGACTGGTTCAAAAATAGACAGTAAGAACACACAGTCTTCTTGAACTTAATTCGGCATTGTGCCTTTTGTATTCAATTCCGATGCAATTTCTGTGTTTCATCGTCAATAAGAAGGTCAGAGGGATACAGTAAACCTGAAGTGAAGCATTGGAATCCATAACTAGTGTCAAAGGAATGGTTCAAAACATAGTCAGTAAGAAGAGTTAGTCTTCTTGTACCTAAGTCGGCATTGTGCCTTTTGTATTTTATTCCGATGCAATTTCTGTGTTTCATCGTCAATAAGAAGGTCCAAGGGATACAGTGAACCTGGAGTGAAGCATCGGAATCTATAACTAGTGTCACAGGAATGGTTCAAATCATAGACTGTAAGAAGAGTCAGTCTTCGTGCACTTCAGTCGGCATTTTGCCTTTTGTATTTAATTCCGATGCAATTTTTGTGTTTCATAGTCAATAAGAAGGTCCAAGGGATACAGTAAACCTGAAGTGAAGCATCGGGATCCATAACTAGTGTCAAAGGAATGGTTCAAAACATAGTCGGTAAGAAGAGTTAGTCTTCTTGTACTTAAGTCGGCATAGTGCATTTTCTATTTAATTCCGATGCAATTTGTGTGTTTCATCGTCAATAAGAAGGTCCAAGGGATACAGTAAACCCGGAGTGAAGCATCGGAATCTATAACTAGTGTCAATGGTATGGTTCAAAACATGGACGGTAAGAACATTCAGTCTTCTTTTACATAAGTCGGCATTGTGCCTTTTGTATTTAATTACGGTGCAATGACTGTGTTTCATCGTCATTAAGAAGGTCAGAGGGATACACTAAACCTGAAGTGAAGCATCGGAATATATAGCCACTGTCACAGGAATGGTTCAAAGCATAGTCAGTAAGAAGAGTCAATCTTGTTGTCCTTAAGTCGGCATTGCGCCTTTTGTATTTAATTCCGATGCAATTTCTGTGTTTCATCGTCAATAAGAAGGTCCAAGGGATGCAGTAAACCAGGAGTGAAGCATCGGAATCTATAACTAGTGTCACAGAAATGGTTCAAAGCATAGACAGTAAGAAGAGTCAGTCTTCTTGTACTTAATTCGGCATTGTGCCTTTTGTATTTAATTCCGCTGCAATTTCTGTGTTTCATCGTCAATAACAAGGTCCAAGGGATACAGTAAACCTCAAGTGAAGCATCGGAATGTATAACGGGTGTAAAAGGAATGGTTCAAAACATAGTCAGTAGGAAGAGTCGGTCTTCATGTACTTAAGTCGGCATTGTGCCTTTTGTATTTAATTCCGATGCAATTTCTGTGTTTCTTCGTCAATAAGAAAGTCCAAGGGATACAGTAAACATGAAGTGAAGCATCGGAATTTATAACTAGTGTCAATGGAATGGTTCAAAACATTGTCAGTAAGAAGAGTCAGTCTATTTGTACTTAAGTCGGCATTGTGCCTTTTCTATTTAATTCCGATGCAATTTCTGTGTTTCATCGTCAATAACAAGTTCCAAGGGGTACAGTAAACCTGGAGTGAAGCGTCGGAATCTATAACTAGTGTCAATGGAATGGTTCAAAACACAGACAGTAAGCAGAGTCAGTCTTCTTGTACTTAAGTCGGCATTGTGCCTTTTGTATTTAATTCCGATGCAGTTTCTGTGTTTCATCGTCAACAAGAAGGTCAGAGGTGTACAGTAACCCTGAAGTGAAGCATCGAAATCTATAGCTAGTGTCACAGGAATGGTTCAAAACATAGTCAGTAAGAAGAGTCAGTCTTCTTGTCCTTAAGTCGTCACTGTGCCTTTTGTATTTAATTCCGATGCTATTTCTGTGTTTCATCATCAATAAGAAGGTCCAAGGGATACAGTAAACCTGGAGTGAAGAATCGGAATCTATAACTAGTGTCACAGGAATGGTTCAATACATAGTCAGTAAGAAGATTAAGTCTTCTTGTACTTAAGTCGGCATTGTACCTTTTCTATTTAATTCCGATGCAATTTCTGTGTTTCATCGTCAATAACAAGTTCCAAGGGATACAGTAAACCTGGAGTGAAGCATCGGAATCTATAACTAGAGTCAATGGAATGGTTCAAAACATAGACTGTAAGAAGAGTCAGTCTTCTTGTACTTAAGTCGGCATTGTGCCTTTTGTATTTAATTCCGATGCAGTTTCTGTGTTTTTTCGTCAATAAGAAGGTCAGAGGGTTACAGTAAACCTGGAGTGAAACATCGAAATCTATAGCTAGCGTCACAGGAATGGTTCAAAACATAGTCAGTACGAAGAGTCAGTCTTCTTGTCCTTAAGTCGTCATTGTGCCTATTGTATTTAATTCCGATGCAATTTCTGTGTATCATCGTCAATAAGAAGGTCCAAGGGATACAGTAACCCTGGAGTGAAGGATCGGAGTCTATAACTAGTGTCACAGGAATGGTTCAAAACATAGTCAGTAAGAAGAGTCAGTCTTCTTGTAGTTAAGTCGTTATTGTGCCTTTTCATATTTCATTCCGATGCAATTTCTGTGTTTCATCGTCAATAAGAAGGTCCCAGGGATACAGTAAAATGGAGTGAAGCATCGGAAACTATAACTAGTGTCACAGGAATGGTTCAAAACATAGACAGTAAGAAGAGTCAGTCTCCTTGTACTTACGTCGGCATAGTGCCTTTTCTATTTAATTCCGATGCGATTTGTGTGTTTCATCGTCAATAAGAAGGTCGAACGGATACAGTAAACCTGGAGTGTAGCATCGGAATCTATAACTAGTGTCACAGGAATGGTTCAAAAGATAGACAGTAAGAAGAGTCAGTCTTCATGTACTTAAGTCGGCATTTTGCCCTTTGTATTTAATTCCGATGCAATTTCTGTGTTTAATCGTCATTAAGAAGGTCCAAGGGATACAGTAAACCTGAAGTGAAGCTTCGGAATCTATAACTAGTGTCACAGGAATGGTTCAAAACATAATCAGTAAGAAGAGTCAGTCTTCTTGTACTTAAGTCGGCATTGTACCTTTTCTATTTAATTCCGATGATATTTCTGTGTTTCATCGTCAATAACAAGGTCTAAGGGATACAGTAAACCTGGAGTGAAGCATCGGAATCTATAACTAGTGTCAATGGAATATTTCAAAACATAGGCTGTAAGATGAGTCAGTCTTCTTGTACTTAAGTCGGCATTATGCCTTTTGTATTTAATTCCGATGCAGTTTCTGTGTTTCATCGTCAATAAGAAGGACAGATGGGTACAGTAAACCTAAAGTGAAGCATAGAATCTATAGCTAGTGTCACAGGAATGGGTCAAAACATAGTCAGTAAGAAGAGTCAGTCTTCTTGTCCTTAAGTCGGCATTGTGCCTTTTGTATTTAATTCCGATGCAATTTCTGTGTTTCATCATCAATAAGAAGGTCCAAGGGATATAGTAAACCTGGAGTGAAGCATTGGAATCTACAACTAGTGTCACAAGAATGGTTCAAAACATAGACAGTAAGAAGAGTCAGTCTCCTTGTACTTAATTCAGCACTGTGCCTTTTGTATTTAATTCCGATTCAATTTCTGTGTTTCATCGTCAATAAGAATGTCCAAGGGATACAGTAAACCTGAAGTGTAGCATCGGAATTTATAACTAGTGTCACAGGAATGGTTCAAAACATAGTCAGTAAGAAGAGTCAGTCTTCTTGTACTTAAGTCGGCATTGTGCCTTTTCTATTTAATTCCGATGCAATTTCTGTGTTTAATCGTCAATAAGAAGGACCAAGGGATACAGTAAACCTGGAGTGAAGCATCGGAGTCTATAACTAGTGTCAGAGGACTGGTTCAAAAATAGACAGTAAGAAGAGACAGTCTTCTTGAACTTAATTCGGCATTGTGCCTTTTGTATTCAATTCCGATGCAATTTCTGTGTTTCATCGTCAATAAGAAGGTCAGAGGGATACAGTAAACCTGAAGTGAAGCATTGGAATCCATAACTAGTGTCAAAGGAATGGTTCAAAACATAGTCAGTAAGAAGAGTTCGTCTTCTTGTACCTAAGTCGGCATTGTGCCTTTTGTATTTTATTCCGATGCAATTTCTGTGTTTCATCGTCAATAAGAAGGTCCAAGGGATACAGTGAACCTGGAGTGAAGCATCGGAATCTATAACTAGTGTCACAGGAATGGTTCAAATCATAGACTGTAAGAAGAGTCAGTCTTCGTGCACTTCAGTCGGCATTTTGCCTTTTGTATTTAATTCCGATGCAATTTTTGTGTTTCATAGTCAATAAGAAGGTCCAAGGGATACAGTAAACCTGAAGTGAAGCATCGGGATCCATAACTAGTGTCAAAGGAATGGTTCAAAACATAGTCGGTAAGAAGAGTTAGTCTTCTTGTACTTAAGTCGGAATAGTGCATTTTCTATTTAATTCCGATGCAATTTGTGTGTTTCATCGTCAATAAGAAGGTCCAAGGGATACAGTAAACCCGGAGTGAAGCATCGGAATCTATAACTAGTGTCAATGGTATGGTTCAAAACATGGACGGTAAGAACAGTCAGTCTTCTTTTACATAAGTCGGCATTGTGCCTTTTGTATTTAATTACGGTGCAATGACTGTGTTTCATCGTCATTAAGAAGGTCAGAGGGATACACTAAACCTGAAGTGAAGCATCGGAATATATAGCCACTGTCACAGGAATGGTTCAAAGCATAGTCAGTAAGAAGAGTCAATCTTGTTGTCCTTAAGTCGGCATTGCGCCTTTTGTATTTAATTCCGATGCAATTTCTGTGTTTCATCGTCAATAAGAAGGTCCAAGGGATGCAGTAAACCAGGAGTGAAGCATCGGAATCTATAACTAGTGTCACAGAAATGGTTCAAAGCATAGACAGTAAGAAGAGTCAGTCTTCTTGTACTTAATTCGGCATTGTGCATTTTGTATTTAATTCCGCTGCAATTTCTGTGTTTCATCGTCAATAACAAGGTCCAAGGGATACAGTAAACCTCAAGTGAAGCATCGGAATGTATAACGGGTGTAAAAGGAATGGTTCAAAACATAGTCAGTAGGAAGAGTCGGTCTTCATGTACTTAAGTCGGCATTGTGCCTTTTGTATTTAATTCCGATGCAATTTCTGTGTTTCATCGTCAATAAGAAAGTCCAAGGGATACAGTAAACATGAAGTGAAGCATCGGAATTTATAACTAGTGTCAATGGAATGGTTCAAAACATTGTCAGTAAGAAGAGTCAGTCTATTTGTACTTAAGTCGGCATTGTGCCTTTTCTATTTATTTCCGATGCAATTTCTGTGTTTCATCGTCAATAAGAAGGTCCATGGGTTATAGTAAACCTGGACTGAAGCATTGGAATCCATAACTAGTGTCACAGGAATGGTTCAAAGCATAGACAGTAAGAAGAGTCAGTCTTCTTGTACTTACGTCGACATTGTGCCCTTTCTATTTAAATCCGATGCAATTTCTGTGTTTCATCGTCAATATGAAGGTCCAAGGGATACAGTAAACCTGAAGTGAAGCTTCGGAATCTATAGCTAGTGTCACAGGAATGGTTCAAACATAGACAGTAAGAAGTGTCAGTCTTCTTGTCTTTAAGTCGGCATTGTGCCTTTTGTAATTAATTCCGATGCAATTTCTGTGTTTCATCCTCAATAAGAAGGTCCAAGGGATACAGTAAACCTGGAGTGAAGCATCGGAATCTATAACTAGTGTCACAGGAATGGTTAAAAACATAGACAGTAAGAAGAGTCAGTCTTCTTGTACTTAAGTCGGCATTGTGCCTTTTCTTTTTAATTCCGATGCAATTTCTGTGTTTCATCGTCAATAAGAAGGTCCAAGGTATACAGTAAACCTGAAGTGAAGCATCGGAATTTATAACTAGTGTCACAGGAATGGTTCAAATCATAGTCAGTAAGGTGAGTCAGTCTTCTTGTACTTAAGTCGGCATAGTGCCTTTTGTATTTAATTCCGATGAAATTTCTGTGTTTCTTCGTCAATAAGAAGGTCAGAGGGGTACAGTAAACCTGAAACTTGAAGTGAAGCATCGTAATCTATAGCTAGTGTCACAGGAATGGTTCAAAACGTAGACAGTAAGAAGAGTCAGTCTTCTTGTACTTAATTCTGCTTTGTGCCTATTGTATTTAATTCCGATGCAATTTGTGTGTTTCATCGTCAATACGAAGGTCCAAGGGATACAGTAAACCCGAAGTGAAGCATCGGAATTTATAACTAGTGTCACAGGAATGGTTATCGTATTTAATTCCGACGCAATTTTGTGTTTCATCGTCAATAAGAAGGTCCAAGGGATACAGTAAACCTGAAGTGAAGCATCGGAATTTATAACTAGTGTCACAGGGATGGTTCAAAACATAGACAGTAAGAAGACTCAGTCTTCTTGTACTTAAGTCGGCACTGTTCCTTTTCTATTTAATTCCGATGCAATTTCAGTGTTTCATCGTCAATAAGAAGGTCGGAGGGATACAGAAATCCTGAAGTGAAGCATCGGAATCTATAAGTAGTGTCACAGGAATGGTTCAAAACATAGTCAGTAAGAAGAGTAAGTCTACCTGTACTTAAGTCGGCATTGTGCTCTTTTCTATTTATTTCTGATGCAATTTCTGTGTTTCATCGTCAATAAGAAGGTCCAAGGGATATAGTAAACCTGGAGTGAAGCATCGGAATCTATAACTAGTGTCACAGGAATGGTTCAAAACATAGACAGTAAGAAGAGTCAGTCTTCTAGTACTTACGTCGACATTGTGCCTTTTCTATTTAATTCCGATTCTATTTCTGTGTTTCTTCGTCAATAAGAAGGTCAGAGGGATACAATAAACCTGAAGTGAAGCATCGGAATCTATAACTAGATTCACAGGAATGGTTCAAAACAAAGTCAGTAAGAAGAGTCAGTCTTCTTGTCCTTAAGTCGGCATTGTGCCTTTTGTATTTAATTCCGCTGCAATTTCTGTGTTTCATCGTCAATAAGAAGGTCCAAGGGATACAGTAAACCTGGAGTGTAGCATCGGAATCTATAACAAGTGTCAGAGGAATGGTTCAAAACATAGACAGTAAGAAGAGTCAGTCTTCTTGTACTTAAGTCGACATTGTGCCTTTTCTATTTAATTCCGATGCAATTTCTATGTTTCATTGTCAATAAGAAGGTCAGAGGGATACAGTAAACCTTGAAGTGAAGCATCGGAATCTATAACTAGTGTCACAGGAATGGTTCAAAGCAAAGTCAGTAAGAAGAGTCAGTCTTCTTGTCCATAAGTCGGCATTGTGCCTTTTGTATTTAATTCCAATGCAATTTCTGTGTTTAATCGTCAATAAGAAGGTCCAAGGGATACACTAAACCTGAAGTGAAGCATCGGAATTCATAACTAGTGTCACAGGAATGGTTCATATCACAGTCAGAAAGGAGAGTCAGTCTTCTTCTACTTAAGTCGGCATTGTGCCTTTTGTTCTTAATTCCGATGCAATTTCTGTTTTTCATCGTCAATAAGAAGGTCCAAGGGATACAGTAAAATGGAGTGAAACATCGGAAACTATAACTAGTGTCACAGGAATGGTTCAAAACATAGACAGTAAGAAGAGTCAGTCTTCTTGTACTTACGTCGGCATAGTGCCTTTTCTATATAATTCCGATGCAATTTGTGTGTTTCATCGTCAATAAGAAGGTCCAACGGATACAGTAAACCTGAAGTGTAGCATCGGAATCTATAACTAGTGGCACAGGAATGGTTCAAAATATAGACAGTAAGAAGAGTCAGTCTTCATGTACTTAAGTCGGCATTTTGCCTTTTGTATTTAATTCTGATGCAATTTCTGTGTTTCATCATCAATAAGAAGGTCCAAGGGATACAGTAAACCTGGAGTGAAGCATTGGAATCTATAACTAGTGTCACAGGAATGGTTCAAAACATAGACAGTAAGAAGAGTCAGTCTACTTGTACTTAATTCTGCACTGTGCATTTTGTATTTAATTCCGATTCAATATCTGTGTTTCATCGTCAATAAGAATGTCCAAGGGATACAGTAAACCTGAAGTGTAGCATCGGAATTTATAACTAGTGTCACAGGGATGGTTCAAAACATAGTCAGTAAGAAGAGTCAGTCTTCTTGTACTTAAGTCGGCATTGTGCCTTTTCTATTTAATTCCGATGCAATTTCTGTGTTTAATCGTCAATAAGAAGGACCAAGGGATACAGTAAACCTGGAGTGAAGCATCGGAGTCTATAACTAGTGTCACAGGACTGGTTCAAAAATAGACAGTAAGAAGAGTCAGTCTTCTTGAACTTAATTCGGCATTGTGCCTTTTGTATTCAATTCCGATGCAATTTCTGTGTTTCATCGTCAATAAGTAGGTCAGAGGGATACAGTAAACCTGAATTGAAGCATCGTAATCCATAACTAGTGTCACAGGAATGGTTCAAAACATAGTCAGTTAGAAGAGTTAGTCTTCTTGTACTTAAGTCGGCATTGTGCCTTTTGTATTTAATTCCGATGCAATTTCTGTGTTTCATCGTCAATAAGAAGGTCCAAGGGATACAGTGAACCTGGAGTGAAGCATCGGAATCTATAACTAGTGTCACAGGAATGGTTCAAATCATAGACTGTAAGAAGAGTCAGTCTTCGTGCACTTCAGTCGGCATTTTGCATTTTGTATTTCATTCCCATGCAATTTTTGTGTTTCATAGTCAATAAGAAGGTCCAAGGGATACAGTAAAGCTGAAGTGAAGCATCGGGATCTATAACTGGTGTCGCAGGAATCGTTCAAAACATAGTCAGTAAGAGGAGTCTGTCTTCTTGTACTTAAGTCGTCATAGTGCCTTTTCTATTTAATTCCGATGCAATTTGTGTGTTTCATCATCAATAAGAAGGTCCAAGGGATACAGTAAACCTGGAGTGAAGCATCGGAATCTATAACTAGTGTCAATGGTATGGTTCAAAACATGGACGGTAAGAAGAGTCAGTCTTCTTGTACTTAAGTCGGCATTGTGCCTTTTGTATTTAATTACGATGCAATGTCTGTGTTTCATCGTCATTAAGAAGGTCAGAGGGATACAGTAAACCTGATGTGAAGCATCGGAATCTATAGCTACTGTCACAGGAATGGTTCAAAACATAGTAAGAAGAGTCAATCTTGTTGTCCTTAAGTCGGCATTGTGCTTTTGTATTTAATTCCGATGCAATTTCTGTGTTTCATCGTCAATAAGAAGGTCCACGGGATGCAGTAAACCAGGAGTGAAGCATCGGAATCTATAACTAGTGTCACAGAAATGGTTCAAATCATAGACAGGAAGAAGAGTCAGTGTTCTTGTACTTAATTCGGCATTGTGCGTTTTGTATTTAATTCCGATGCAATTTCTGTGTTTCATCGTCAATAACAAGGTCCAAGGGATACAGTAAATCCCAAGTGAAGCATCGGAATTTATAACGGGTGTCACAGGAATGGTTCAAAACATAGCCAGTAGGAAGAGTCGGTCTTCATGTACTTAAGTCGGCATTGTGCCTTTTGTATTTAATTCCGATGCATTTTCTGTGTTTCATCGTCAATAAGAAGGTCCAAGGAATACAGTAAACCTGAAGTGAAGCATCGAAATCTATAACTAGTGTCACAGGAATGGTTCAAAACTTAGACAGTTGGAAGAGTCAGTCTTCTTGTAATTAAGTCGGCATTGTGCCGTTTGTATTTAATTCCGATGCAATTTCTGTGTTTCATCGTCAATAAGAAGGTCCAAGGTATACAGTAAACCTGAAGTGAAGCATCGGATCTATACTAGTGTCACAGGAATGGTTCAAAACATTGTCAGTAAGAAGAGTCAGTCTTGTTGTACTTCAGTCGGCATTGTGCCTTTTCTATTTAATTCCGATGCAATATCTGTGTTTAATCGTCAATAAGAAAGTCCGAGGGATACAGTAAACATGAAGTGAAGCATCGGAATTTATAACTAGTGTCAATGGAATGGTTCAAAACATTGTCAGTCTTCTTGTACTTCAGTCGGCATTGTGCCTTTTCTATTTATTTCCGATGCAATTTCTGTGTTTCATCGTCAATAAGAAGGTCCATGGGATATAGTAAACCTGGAGTGAAGCATCGGAATCTGTTACTAGTGTCACAGGAATGGTTCAAAACATAGACAGTAAGAAAAATCAGTCTTCTTGTACTTACGTCGACATTGTGCCCATTCTATTTAAATCCGATGCAATTTCTGTGTTTCATCGTCAATAAGATGGTCCAAGGTATACAGTAAACCTGAAGTGAAGCATTGGAATTTATAACTAGTGTCATAGGAATGGTTCAAATCATAGTCAGTAAGGTGAGTCAGTCTTCTTGTACTTAAGTCGGCATAGTGCCTTTTGTATTTAATTCCGATGAAATTTCTGTGTTTCTTCGTCAATAAGAAGGTCAGAGGGGTACAGTAAACCTGAAACTTGAAGTGAAGCATCGTAATCTATAGCTAGTGTCACAGGAATGGTTCAAAACGTAGACAGTAAGAAGAGTCAGTCTTCTTGTACTTAATTCTGCTTTGTGCCTATTGTATTTAATTCCGATGCAATTTGTGTGTTTCATCGTCAATACGAAGGTCCAAGGGATACAGTAAACCCGAAGTGAAGCATCGGAATTTATAACTAGTGTCACAGGAATAGTTATCGTATTTAATTCCGACGCAATTTTGTGTTTCATCGTCAATAAGAAGGTCCAAGGGATACAGTAAACCTGAAGTGAAGCATCGGAATTTATAACTAGTGTCACAGGGATGGTTCAAAACATAGACAGTAAGAAGAGTCAGTCTTCTTGTACTTAAGTCGGCATTGTTCCTTTTCTATTTAATTCCGATGCAATTTCAGTGTTTCATCGTCAATAAGAAGGTCGGAGGGATACAGAAATCCTGAAGTGAAGCATCGGAATCTATAAGTAGTGTCACAGGAATGGTTCAAAACATAGTCAGTAAGAAGAGTAAGTCTACCTGTACTTAAGTCGGCATTGTGCTTTTTTCTATTTATTTCTGATGCAATTTCTGTGTTTCATCGTCAATAAGAAGGTCCAAGGGCTATAGTAAACCTGGAGTGAAGCATCGGAATCTATAACTAGTGTCACAGGATTGGTTCAAAACATAGACAGTAAGAAGAGTCATTCTTCTAGTACTTACGTCGACATTGTGCCTTTTCTATATAATTCCGATGCAATTTGTGTGTTTCATCGTCAATAAGAAGGTCCAGCGGATACAGTAAACCTGAAGTGTAGCATCGGAATCTATAACTAGTGGCACAGGAATGGTTCAAAATATAGACAGTAAGAAGAGTCAGTCTTCATGTACTTAAGTCGGCATTTTGCCTTTTGTATTTAATTCTGATGCAATTTCTGTGTTTCATCATCAATAAGAAGGTCCAAGGGATACAGTAAACCTGGAGTGAAGCATTGGAATCTATAACTAGTGTCACAGGAATGGTTCAAAACATAGACAGTAAGAAGAGTCAGTCTACTTGTACTTAATTCTGCACTGTGCATTTTGTATTTAATTCCGATTCAATATCTGTGTTTCATCGTCAATAAGAATGTCCAAGGGATACAGTAAACCTGAAGTGTAGCATCGGAATTTATAACTAGTGTCACAGGGATGGTTCAAAACATAGTCAGTTAGAAGAGTTAGTCTTCTTGTACTTAAGTCGGCATTGTGCCTTTTGTATTTAATTCCGATGCAATTTCTGTGTTTCATCGTCAATAAGAAGGTCCAAGGGATACAGTGAACCTGGAGTGAAGCATCGGAATCTATAACTAGTGTCACAGGAATGGTTCAAATCATAGACTGTAAGAAGAGTCAGTCTTCGTGCACTTCAGTCGGCATTTTGCCTTTTGTATTTCATTCCCATGCAATTTTTGTGTTTCATAGTCAATAAGAAGGTCCAAGGGATACAGTAAACCTGAAGTGAAGCATCGGGATCTATAACTGGTGACGCAGGAATCGTTCAAAACATAGTCAGTAAGAGGAGTCTGTCTTCTTGTACTTAAGTCGTCATAGTGCCTTTTCTATTTAATTCCGATGCAATTTGTGTGTTTCATCATCAATAAGAAGGTCCAAGGGATACAGTAAACCTGGAGTGAAGCATCGGAATCTATAACTAGTGTCAATGGTATGGTTCAAAACATGGACGGTAAGAAGAGTCAGTCTTCTTGTACTTAAGTCGGCATTGTGCCTTTTGTATTTAATTACGATGCAATGTCTGTGTTTCATCGTCATTAAGAAGGTCAGAGGGATACAGTAAACCTGATGTGAAGCATCGGAATCTATAGCTACTGTCACAGGAATGGTTCAAAACATAGTAAGAAGAGTCAATCTTGTTGTCCTTAAGTCGGCATTGTGCTTTTGTATTTAATTCCGATGCAATTTCTGTGTTTCATCGTCAATAAGAAGGTCCAAGGGATGCAGTAAACCAGGAGTGAAGCATCGGAATCTATAACTAGTGTCACAGAAATGGTTCAAATCATAGACAGGAAGAAGAGTCAGTGTTCTTGTACTTAATTCGGCATTGTGCGTTTTGTATTTAATTCCGATGCAATTTCTGTGTTTCATCGTCAATAACAAGGTCCAAGGGATACAGTAAATCCCAAGTGAAGCATCGGAATTTATAACGGGTGTCACAGGAATGGTTCAAAACATAGCCAGTAGGAAGAGTCGGTCTTCATGTACTTAAGTCGGCATTGTGCCTTTTGTATTTAATTCCGATGCATTTTCTGTGTTTCATCGTCAATAAGAAGGTCCAAGGAATACAGTAAACCTGAAGTGAAGCATCGAAATCTATAACTAGTGTCACAGGAATGGTTCAAAACTTAGACAGTTGGAAGAGTCAGTCTTCTTGTAATTAAGTCGGCATTGTGCCGTTTGTATTTAATTCCGATGCAATTTCTGTGTTTCATCGTCAATAAGAAGGTCCAAGGTATACAGTAAACCTGAAGTGAAGCATCGGATCTATACTAGTGTCACAGGAATGGTTCAAAACATTGTCAGTAAGAAGAGTCAGTCTTCTTGTACTTCAGTCGGCATTGTGCCTTTTCTATTTAATTCCGATGCAATATCTGTGTTTAATCGTCAATAAGAAAGTCCAAGGGATACAGTAAATATGAAGTGAAGCATCGGAATTTATAACTAGTGTCAATGGAATGGTTCAAAACATTGTCAGTAAGCAGAGTCAGTCTTCTTGTACTTCAGTCGGCATTGTGCCTTTTCTATTTATTTCCGATGCAATTTCTGTGTTTCATCGTCAATAAGAAGGTCCATGGGATATAGTAAACCTGGAGTGAAGCATCGGAATCTGTTACTAGTGTCACAGGAATGGTTCAAAACATAGACAGTAAGAAAAGTCAGTCTTCTTGTACTTACGTCGACATTGTGCCCATTCTATTTAAATCCGATGCAATTTCTGTGTTTCATCGTCAATAAGATGGTCCAAGGTATACAGTAAACCTGAAGTGAAGCATTGGAATTTATAACTAGTGTCACAGGAATGGTTCAAATCATAGTCAGTAAGGTGAGTCAGTCTTCTTGTACTTAAGTCGGCATAGTGCCTTTTGTATTTAATTCCGATGAAATTTCTGTGTTTCTTCGTCAATAAGAAGGTCAGAGGGGTACAGTAAACCTGAAACTTGAAGTGAAGCATCGTAATCTATAGCTAGTGTCACTGGAATGGTTCAAAACGTAGACAGTAAGAAGAGTCAGTCTTCTTGTACTTAATTCTGCTTTGTGCCTATTGTATTTAATTCCGATGCAATTTGTGTGTTTCATCGTCAATACGAAGGTCCAAGGGATACAGTAAACCCGAAGTGAAGCATCGGAATTTATAACTAGTGTCACAGGAATAGTTATCGTATTTAATTCCGACGCAATTTTGTGTTTCATCGTCAATAAGAAGGTCCAAGGGATACAGTAAACCTGAAGTGAAGCATCGGAATTTATAACTAGTGTCACAGGGATGGTTCAAAACATAGACAGTAAGAAGAGTCAGTCTTCTTGTACTTAAGTCGGCATTGTTCCTTTTCTATTTAATTCCGATGCAATTTCAGTGTTTCATCGTCAATAAGAAGGTCGGAGGGATACAGAAATCCTGAAGTGAAGCATTGGAATCTATAAGTAGTGTCACAGGAATGGTTCAAAACATAGTCAGTAAGAAGAGTAAGTCTACCTGTACTTAAGTCGGCATTGTGCTTTTTTCTATTTATTTCTGATGCAATTTCTGTGTTTCATCGTCAATAAGAAGGTCCAAGGGCTATAGTAAACCTGGAGTGAAGCATCGGAATCTATAACTAGTGTCACAGGATTGGTTCAAAACATAGACAGTAAGAAGAGTCAGTCTTCTAGTACTTACGTCGACATTGTGCCTTTTCTATTTAATTCCGATTCTATTTCTGTGTTTCTTCGTCAATAAGAAGGTCAGAGGGATACAATAAACCTGAAGTGAAGCATCGGAATCTATAACTAGATTCACAGGAATGGTTCAAAACAAAGTCAGTAAGAAGAGTCAGTCTTCTTGTCCTTAAGTCGGCATTGTGCCTTTTGTATTTAATTCCGCTGCAATTTCTGTGTTTCATCGTCAATAAGAAGGTCCAAGGGATACAGTAAACCTGGAGTGTAGCATCGGAATCTATAACAATTGTCAGAGGAATGGTTCAAAACATAGACAGTAAGAAAAGTCAGTCTTCTCGTACTTAAGTCGACATTGTGCCTTTTCTATTTAATTCCGATGCAATTTCTATGTTTCATTGTCAATAAGAAGGTCAGAGGGATACAGTAAACCTTGAAGTAAAGCATCGGAATCTATAACTAGTGTCACAGGAATGGTTCAAAGCAAAGTCAGTAAGAAGAGTCAGTCTTCTTGTCCATAAGTCGGCATTGTGCCTTTTGTATTTAATTCCAATGCAATTTCTGTGTTTCATCGTCAATAAGAAGGTCCAAGGGATACACTAAACCTGAAGTGAATCATCGGAATTCATAACTAGTGTCACAGGAATGGTTCAAATCACAGTCAGAAAGGAGAGTCAGTCTTCTTCTACTTAAGTCGGCATTGTGCCTCTTGTATTTAATTCCGATGCAATTTCTGTTTTTCATCGTCAATAAGAAGGTCCAAGGGATACAGTAAAACTGAGGTGAAACATCGTAATCTATAACTAGTGTCACAGGAATGGTTCAAATCACAGTCAGAAAGGAGAGTCAGTCTTCTTGTACTTAAGTCGGCATTGTGCCTTTTGTATTTAATTCCGATGCAATTTGTGTGTTTCATCGTCAATAAGAAGGTCCAACGGATACAGTAAACCTGGAGTGTAGCATCGGAATCTATAACTAGTGGCACAGGAATGGTTCAAAACATAGACATTAAGAAGAGTCAGTCTTCATGTACTTAAGTCGGCATTTTGCCTTTTGTATTTAATTCCGATGCAATTTCTGTGTTTCATCGTCAATAACAAGGTCCAAGGGATACAGTAAACCTGGAGTGAAGCATCGGAAACTAT
Source organism: Schistocerca piceifrons (assembly GCF_021461385.2). Lineage (NCBI taxonomy): Eukaryota > Metazoa > Arthropoda > Insecta > Orthoptera > Acrididae > Schistocerca > Schistocerca piceifrons. Next base: position 470,189 of record NW_025727602.1, on the reverse strand, counting down.
AACTAGTGTCAATGGAATATTTCAAAACATAGACTGCAAGATGAGTCTGTCTTCTTGTACTTAAGTAGGCATTGTGCCTTTTGTATTTAATTCCGATGCAGTTTCTGTGTTTCATCGTCAATAAGAAGGTCAGATGGGTACAGTAAACCTGAAGTGAAGCATAGAATCTATAGCTAGTGTCACAGGAATGGTTCAAAACATAGTCAGTAAGAAGAGTCAGTCTTCTTGTCCTTAAGTCGGCATTGTGCTTTTTGTATTTAATTCCGATGCAATTTCTGTGTTTCATCATCAATAAGAAGGTCCAAGGGATACAGTAAACCTGGAGTGAAGCATTGGAATCTATAACTAGTGTCACAGGAATGGTTCAAAACATAGTCAGTAAGAAGAGTCAGTCTACTTGTACTTAATTCTGCACTGTGCATTTTGTATTTAATTCCGATTCAATATCTGTGTTTCATCGTCAATAAGAATGTCCAAGGGATACAGTAAACCTGAAGTGTAGCATCGGAATTTATAACTAGTGTCACAGGGATGGTTCAAAACATAGTCAGTAAGAAGAGTCAGTCTTCTTGTACTTAAGTCGGCATTGTGCCTTTTCTATTTAATTCCGATGCAATTTCTGTGTTTAATCGTCAATAAGAAGGACCAAGGGATACAGTAAACCTGGAGAGAAGCATCGGAGTCTATAACTAGTGTCACAGGACTGGTTCAAAAATAGACAGTAAGAAGAGTCAGTCTTCTTGAACTTAATTCGGCATTGTGCCTTTTGTATTTAATTCCGATGCAATTTCTGTGTTTCATCGTCAATAAGAAGGTCCAAGGGATACAGTGAACCTGGAGTGAAGCATCGGAATCTATAACTAGTGTCACAGGAATGGTTCAAATCATAGACTGTAAGAAGAGTCAGTCTTCGTGCACTTCAGTCGGCATTTTGCCTTTTGTATTTCATTCCCATGCAATTTTTGTGTTTCATAGTCAATAAGAAGCTCCAAGGGATACAGTAAACCTGAAGTGAAGCATCGGGATCTATAACTAGTGTCGCAGGAATCGTTCAAACATAGTCAGTAAGAAGAGTCTGTCTTCTTGTACTTAAGTCGTCATAGTGCCTTTTCTATTTAATTCCGATGCAATTTGTGTGTTTCATCATCAATAAGAAGGTCCAAGGGATACAGTAAACCTGGAGTGAAGCATCGGAATCTATAACTAGTGTCAATGGTATGGTTCAAAACATTTACGGTAAGAAGAGTCAGTCTTCTTGTACTTAAGTCGGCATCGTGCCTTTTGTATTTAATTACGATGCAATTTCTGTGTTTCATCGTCAATAACAAGATCCAAGGGTTGCAGTAAACCAGGAGTGAAGCATCGGAATCTATAACTAGTGTCACAGAAATGGTTCAAATCATAGACAGGAAGAAGAGTCAGTGTTCTTGTACTTAATTCGGCATTGTGCGTTTTGTATTTAATTCCGATGCAATTTCTGTGTTTCATCGTCAATAACAAGGTCCAAGGGATACAGTAAATCTCAAGTGAAGCATCGGAATTTATAACGGGTGTCACAGGAATGGTTCAAAACATAGCCAGTAGGAAGAGTCGGTCTTCATGTACTTAAGTCGGCATTGTGCCTTTTGTATTTAATTCCGATGCATTTTCTGTGTTTCATCGTCAATAAGAAGGTCCAAGGAATACAGTAAACCTGAAGTGAAGCATCGAAATCTATTACTAGTGTCACAGGAATGGTTCAAAACTTAGACAGTTGGAACAGTCAGTCTTCTTGTAATTAAGTCGGCATTGTGCCGTTTGTATTTAATTCCGATGCAATTTCTGTGTTTCATCGTCAATAAGAAGGTCCAAGGTATACAGTAAACCTGAAGTGAAGCATCAGATCTATGACTAGTGTCACAGGAATGGTTCAAAACATTGTCAGTAAGGAGTGTCAGTCTTCTTGTACTTCAGTCGGCATTGTGCCTTTTCTATTTAATTCCGATGCAATATCTGTGTTTCATCGTCAATAAGAAAGTCCAAGGGATACAGTAAACATGAAGTGAAGCATCGGAATTTATAACTAGTGTCAATGGAATGGTTCAAAACATTGTCAGTAAGAAGAGTCAGTCTTCTTGTACTTAAGTCGGCATTGTGCCTTTTCTATTTATTTCCGATGCAATTTCTGTGTTTCATCGTCAATAAGAAGGTCCATGGGATATAGTAAACCTGGAGTGAAGCATCGGAATCTATTACTAGTGTCACAGGAATGGTTCAAAACACAGACAGTAAGAAAAGTCAGTCTTCTTGTACTTACGTCGACATTGTGCCCTTTCTATTTAAAACCGATGCAATTTCTGTGTTTCATCGTCAATAAGATGGTCCAAGGTATACGGTAAACCTGAAGTGAAGCATTGGAATTTATAACTAGTGTCACAGGAATAGTTCAAAACATAGTCAGTAAGAAGAGTCAGTCTTCTTGTACTTAAGTCGGCATTGTGCATTTTGTATTTAATTCCGATGAAATTACTGTGTTTCATCGTCAATAAGAAGGTTAGAGGGGTACAGTAAACCTGAAACCTGAAGTGAAGCATCGTAATCTATAGCTAGTGTCACAGGAATGGTTCAAAACACAGACAGTAAGAAGAGTCAGTTTTCTTGTACTTAATTCTGCTTTGTGCCTATTGTATTTAATTCCGATGCAATTTCTTTGTTTCATCGTCAATAAGAAGGTCCAAGGGATACAGTAAACCTGAAGTGAAGCAACGGAATTTATAACTAGTGTCACAGGAATGGTTATTGTATTTAATTCCGATGCAATTTCTGTGCTTCATCGTCAATAAGAAGGTCCAAGGGATACAGTAAACCCTGAAGTGAAGCATCGGAATTTATAACTAGTGTCACAGGAATGGTTCAAAACATAGACAGTAAGAAGAGTCAGTCCTCTTGTACTTAAATCGGCATTGTTCCTTTTGTACTTAACTCCGATGCAATTTCAGTGTTTCATCGTCAATAAGAAAGTCCAAGGGATACAAGAAACATGAAGTGAAGCATCGGAATTTGTAACTAGTGTCAAAGGAATGGTTCAAAACATTGTCAGTAAGGAGAGTCAGTCTTCTTGTATTTAAGTCGGCATTGTGATTTTTCTATTTATTTCCGATGCAATTTCTGTGTTTCATCGTCAATAAGAAGGTCAGAGCGATACAGTAATCCTGAAGTGAAGCACCGGAATCTATAACTAGTGTCACAGGAATAGTTTAAAACATAGTCAATAAGAATAGTCAGTCTTATTGTACTTCATTCTGCATTTTCTATTTAATTCTGATGCAATTTCTGTGTTTCATCGTCAATAAGAATGTCCAAGGGATACACTAAACCTGGAGTGAAGCATCGGAATCTATTACTAGTGTCACAGGAATGGTTCAAACATAGTCAGTAAGAAGAGTTAGTCTTCTTGTACTTAAGTCGGCGTTGTTCCTTTTGTATTTAATTCCGAAGCAATTTCTGTGTTTCATCGTCAATAAGAAGGTCCAAGGGATACAGTAAACCTGAAGTGAAGCATCGGAATTTATAACTAGTGTCACAGGAATGGTTATTGTATTTAATTCCGATGCAATTTCTGTGTTTCATCGTCAATAAAAAGGTCCAAGGGATACAGTAAACCAGAAGTGAAGCATCGGAATTTATAACTAGTGTCACAGGAATGGTTCAAAACATAGACAGTAAGAAGAGTCAGTCCTCTTGTACTTAAATCGGCATTGTGTCTTTTGTATTTAACTCCGATGCAATTTCTGTGTTTCATCGTCAATAAGGAAGTCCAAGGGATACAGTAAACCTGAAGTGAAGCATCGGAATCTATAACTAGTGTCACAGGAATAGTTTAAAACATAGTCAGTAAGAATAGTCAGTCTTATTGTAGTTAAGTCGTCATTGTGCATTTTCTATTTAATTCTGATGCAATTTCTGTGTTTCATCGTCAATATGAATGTCCAAGGGATACAGTAAACCTGGAGTGAAGCATCGGAATCTATAACTAGTGTCACAGGAATGGTACAAAACATAGACAGTAAGAAGAGTCAGTCTTCTAGTACTTACGTCGACATTGTGCCTTTTCTATTTAATTCCGATGCTATTTCTGTGTTTCTTCGTCAATAAGAAGGTCAGAGGGATACAATAAACCTGAAGTGAAGCATCGGAATCTATAACTAGTGTCGCAGGAATGTTTCAAAACAAAGTCAGTAAGAAGAGTCAGTCTTCTTGTCCTTAAGTCGGCATTGTGCCATTTGTATTTAATTCCGATGCAATTTCGGTGTTTCATCGTCAATACGAAGGTCCAAGGGATACAGTAAACCTGGAGTGAAGCATCGGAATCTATAACTAGTGTCAGAGGAATGGTTCAAAACATAGACAGTAAGAAGAGTCAGTCTTCTTGTCCTTAAGTCGACATTGTGCCTTTTCTATTTAATTCCGATGCAATTTCTATGTTTCATTGTCAATAAGAAGGTCAGAGGCATACAGTAAACCTTGAAGTGAAGCATCGGAATCTATAACTAGTGTCACAGGAATGGTTCAAAGCAAAGTCAGTAAGAAGAGTCAGTCTTCTTGTCCATAAGTCGGCATTGTGCCTTTTGTATTTAATTCCAATGCAATTTCTGTGTTTCATCGTCAATAAGAAGGTTCAAAGGATACAGTAAACATGGAGTGAAGCATCGGAATTCGTAACTAGTGTCACAGGAATGGTTCAGAACATAGACAGTAAGAAGAGTCAGTCTTCTTGTACTTAATTCTGCATTGTGCCTTTTGTATTTAATTCCGATGCAATTTCTGTGTTTCTTCGTCAATAAGAAGATCCAAGGGATATATTATACCTGAAGTGAAGCATCGGAATTCATAACTAGTGTCACAGGATTGGTTCAAATCACAGTCAGAAAGGAGAGTCAGTCTTCTTGTACTTAAGTCGGCATTGTGCCTTTTGTATTTAATTCCGATGCAATTTCTGTTTTTCAGCGTCAATAAGAAGGTCCAAGGGATTCAGTGAACCTGAGGTGAAGCATCGGAATCTATAACTAGTGTCACAGGAATGGTTCAAAGCATAGTCAGTAAGAAGAGTCAGTCTTCTTGTACTTAAGTCGGCATTGTGCCTTTTCTATTTAATTCCGATCCAATTTCTGTGTTTCATCGTCAATAAGAAGGTCCAAGGGATACCGTAAACCTGAGGTGAAGCATCGGAATCTATAACTAGTGTCACAGGAATGGTTCAAAACATAGTCAGTAAGAAGATTCAGTCTTCTTGTACTTAAGTCGGCATTGTACCTTTTCTATTTAATTCCGATGCAATTTCTGTGTTTTATCGTCAATAACAAGTTCCAAGGGATACAGTAAACCTGGAGTGAAGCATCGGAATCTATAACTAGTGTCAATGGAATGGTTCAAAACATAGACAGTAAGAAGAGTCAGTCTTCTTGTACTTAAGTCGGCATTGTGCCTTTTGTATTTAATTCCGATGCAGTTTCTGTGTTTCATCGTCAATAAGAAGGTCAGAGGGGTACAGTAAACCTGAAGTGAAGCATCGAAATCTATAGCTACTGTCACAGGAATGGTTCAAAACATAGTCAGTAAGAAGAGTCAGTCTTCTTGTCCTTAAGTCGTCATTGTGCTTTTTGTATTTAATTAGGATGCAATTTCTGTGTTTCATCATCAATAAGAAGGTCCAAGGGATACAGCAAACCTTGAGTGAAGCATCGGAATCTGTAACTAGTGTCACAGGAATGGTTCAAAACATAGACAGTAAGAAGAGTCAGTCTCCTTGTACTTAATTCTGCACTGTGCCTTTTGTATTTAATTCCGATGCAATTTCTGTGTTTCATCGTCAATAAGAAGGACCAAGGGATACAGTAAACCTGGAGTGAAGCATCGGAGTCTATAACTAGTGTCACAGGACTGGTTCAAAAATAGACAGTAAGAAGAGTCAGTCTTCTTGAACTTAATTCGGCACTGTGCCTTCTGTATTTAATTCCGATGCAATTTCTGTGTTTCATCGTCAATAAGAAGGTCCGAGTGATACAGTAAACCTGAAGTGAATCATCGGAATCCATAACAAGCGTCACAGGAATGGTTCAAAACATAGTCAGTAAGAAGAGTTAGTCTTCTTGTACTTAAGTCAACATTGTGCCTTTTGTATTTAATTCCGATGCAATTTCTGTGTTTCATCGTCAATAAGAAGGTCCAGGGGATACAGTAAACCTGGAGGGAAACATCGGAATCTGTAACTAGTGTCACAGGAATGGTTCAAATCATAGACAGTAAGAAGAGTCAGTCTTCTTGTACTTCCGTCGGCATTTTGCCTTTTGTATTTAATTCCAATGCAATTTTTGTGTTTCATCGTCAATAAGAAGTTCCAAGGGATACAGTAAACCTGAAGTAAAGCATCGGGTTCTGTAACTAGTGTCACAGGAATCGTTCAAAGCATAGTCAGTAAGAAGAGTCAGTGTTCTTGTACTTAAGTCGGCATTGTGCCTTTTGTATTTAATTCCGATGCAGTTTCTGTGTTTCATCGTCAATAAGAAGGTCAGAGGGGTACAGTAAACCTGGAGTGAAGCATCGGAATCTATAACTAGTGTCACATTAATGGTACAAAACATAGACAGTAAGAAGAGTCAGTCTTCTAGTACTTACGTCGACATTGTGCCTTTTCTATTTAATTCCGATGCTATTTCTGTGTTTCTTCGTCAATAAGAAGGTCAGAGGGATACAATAAACCTGAAGTGAAGCATCGGAATCTATAACTAGTGTCGCAGGAATGTTTCAAAGCAAAGTCAGTAAGAAGAGTCAGTCTTCTTGTCCTTAAGTCGGCATTGTGCCATTTGTATTTAATTCCGATGCAATTTCGGTGTTTCATCGTCAATACGAAGGTCCAAGGGATACAGTAAACCTGGAGTGAAGCATCGGAATCTATAACTAGTGTCAGAGGAATGGTTCAAAACATAGACAGTAAGAAGAGTCAGTCTTCTTGTCCTTAAGTCGACATTGTGCCTTTTCTATTTAATTCCGATGCAATTTCTATGTTTCATTGTCAATAAGAAGGTCAGAGGGATACAGTAAACCTTGAAGTGAAGCATCGGAATCTATAACTAGTGTCACAGGAATGGTTCAAAGCAAAGTCAGTAAGAAGAGTCAGTCTTCTTGTCCATAAGTCGGCATTGTGCCTTTTGTATTTAATTCCAATGCAATTTCTGTGTTTCATCGTCAATAAGAAGGTTCAAAGGATACAGTAAACATGGAGTGAAGCATCGGAATTCGTAACTAGTGTCACAGGAATGGTTCAGAACATAGACAGTAAGAAGAGTCAGTCTTCTTGTACTTAATTCTGCATTGTGCCTTTTGTATTTAATTCCGATGCAATTTCTGTGTTTCATCGTCAATAAGAAGATCCAAGGGATATATTATACCTGAAGTGAAGCATCGGAATTCATAACTAGTGTCACAGGATTGGTTCAAATCACAGTCAGAAAGGAGAGTCAGTCTTCTTGTACTTAAGTCGGCATTGTGCCTTTTGTATTTAATTCCGATGCAATTTCTGTTTTTCAGCGTCAATAAGAAGGTCCAAGGGATACAGTGAACCTGAGGTGAAGCATCGGAATCTATAACTAGTGTCACAGGAATGGTTCAAAGCATAGTCAGTAAGAAGAGTCAGTCTTCTTGTACTTAAGTCGGCATTGTGCCTTTTCTATTTAATTCCGATGCAATTTCTGTGTTTCATCGTCAATAAGAAGGTCCAAGGGATACCGTAAACCTGAGGTGAAGCATCGGAATCTATAACTAGTGTCACAGGAATGGTTCAAAACATAGTCAGTAAGAAGATTCAGCCTTCTTGTACTTAAGTCGGCATTGTACCTTTTCTATTTAATTCCGATGCAATTTCTGTGTTTCATCGTCAATAACAAGTTCCAAGGGATACAGTAAACCTGGAGTGAAGCGTCGGAATCTATAACTAGTGTCAATGGAATGGTTCAAAACATAGACAGTAAGAAGAGTCAGTCTTCTTGTACTTAAGTCGGCATTGTGCCTTTTGTATTTAATTCCGATGCAGTTTCTGTGTTTCATCGTCAATAAGAAGGTCAGAGGGGTACAGTAAACCTGAAGTGAAGCATCGAAATCTATAGCTACTGTCACAGGAATGGTTCAAAACATAGTCAGTAAGAAGAGTCAGTCTTCTTGTCCTTAAGTCGTCATTGTGCTTTTTGTATTTAATTAGGATGCAATTTCTGTGTTTCATCATCAATAAGAAGGTCCAAGGGATACAGCAAACCTTGAGTGAAGCATCGGAATCTGTAACTAGTGTCACAGGAATGGTTCAAAACATAGACAGTAAGAAGAGTCAGTCTCCTTGTACTTAATTCTGCACTGTGCCTTTTGTATTTAATTCCGATGCAATTTCTGTGTTTCATCGTCAATAAGAAGGACCAAGGGATACAGTAAACCAGGAGTGAAGCATCGGAGTCTATAACTAGTGTCACAGGACTGGTTCAAAAATAGACAGTAAGAAGAGTCAGTCTTCTTGAACTTAATTCGGCACTGTGCCTTCTGTATTTAATTCCGATGCAATTTCTGTGTTTCATCGTCAATAAGAAGGTCAGAGTGATACAGTAAACCTGAAGTGAATCATCGGAATCCATAACAAGCGTCACAGGAATGGTTCAAAACATAGTCAGTAAGAAGTGTTAGTCTTCTTGTACTTAAGTCAACATTGTGCCTTTTGTATTTAATTCCGATGCAATTTCTGTGTTTCATCGTCAATAAGAAGGTCCAGGGGATACAGTAAACCTGGAGGGAAACATCGGAATCTGTAACTAGTGTCACAGGAATGGTTCAAATCATAGACAGTAAGAAGAGTCAGTCTTCTTGTACTTCCGTCGGCATTTTGCCTTTTGTATTTAATTCCGATGCAATTTTTGTGTTTCATCGTCAATAAGAAGTTCCAAGGGATACAGTAAACCTGAAGTGAAGCATCGGGTTCTGTAACTAGTGTCACAGGAATCGTTCAAAGCATAGTCAGTAAGAAGAGTCAGTCTTCTTGTACTTAAGTCGGCATAGTGCCTTATCTATTTAATTCCGATGCAATTTGTGTGTTTCATCGTCAATAGGAAGGTCAGAGGGATACACTAAACCTGAAGTGAAGCATCGGAATTCGTAACTAGTGTCACAGGAATGGTTCAAAGCATAGTCAGAAAGGAGAGTCAGTATCCTTGTACTTAAGTCGGCATTGTGCTTTTTGAATTTAATTCCGATGCAATTTCTGTGTATCATCGTCAATAGGAAGGTCCAAGGGATACAGTAAACCTGAGGTGAAGCATCGGAATCTATAACTAGTTTCACAGGAATGGTTCAAAACATAGTCAGTAAGAAGAGTCAGTCTTCTTGTACCTAAGTCGGCATTGTGCCTTTTCTATTTAATTCCGATGCAATTTCTGTGTTTCATCGTCAATAAGAAGGTCAGAGGGATACAGTACTCCTGAAGCGAAGCATCGGAATCTATAACTAGTGTCACAGGAATGGTTCAAAACATAGTCAGTAAGAAGAGTCAGTCTTCTTGTAGTTAAGTCGGCATTGTGCCTTTTCTATTTAATTCCGATGCAATTTCTATGTAACATGGTCAATAAGAAGGTCAGAGGGATACAGAAAACCTTGAAGTGAAGCATCGGAATCCATAACTAGTGTCACAGGAATGGTTCAAAGCAAAGTCAGTAAGAAGAGTCAGTCTTCTTGTCCATAAGTCGGCATTGTGCCTTTTGTATTTAATTCGAATGCAATTTCTGTGTTTAATCGTCAATAAGAAGTTCCTAAGGATACAGTAAACATGGAGTGAAGCATCGGCATCTATAACTAGTTTCACAGGAATGGTTCAAAACATAGACAGTAAGAAGAGTCAGTCTTCTTGTACTTAATTCTGCATTGTGCCTTTTGTATTTAATTCCGATGCAATTTCTGTGTTTCATCGTCAATAAGAAGGTCCAAGGGATACATTAAACCTGAAGTGAAGCATCGGAATTCATAACTAGTGTCACAGGAATGGTTCAAAGCATAGTCAGTAAGAAGAGTCAGTCTTCTTGTACTTAAGTCGGCATTGTGCATTTTCAATTTTATTCCAATGCAATTTCTGTGTTTCATCGTCAATAAGAAGGTCCAAGGGATACAGTAAACCTCAGGTGAAGCATCGGAATCTATAACTAGTGTCACAGGAATGGTTCAAAACATAGTCAGTAAGAAGATTCAGTCTTCTTGTACTTAAGTCGGCATTGTACCTTTTCTATTTAATTCCGATGCAATTTCTGCGTTTCATCGTCAATAACAAGTTCCAATGGATACAGTAAACCTGGAGTGAAGCATCGGAATCTATAACTAGTGTCAATGGTATGGTTCAAAACATAGACAGTAAGAAGAGTCAGTCTTCTTGTAATTAAATCGGCATTGTGCCTTTTGTATTTAATTCCGATGCAGTTTCTGTGTTTCATCGTCAATAAGAAGGTCAGAGGGGTACAGTAAACCTGAAGTGAAGCATCGAAACCTATAGCTAGTGTCACAGGAATGGTTCAAACATAGTCAGTAAGGAGAGTCAGTCTTCTTGTACTTAAATCGGCATTGTGCCTTTTGTATTTAAATCCGATGCAATTTCTGTGTTTCATCGTCAATAACAAAGTCCAAGGGATACAGTAAACATGAAGTGAAGCATCGTAATTTATAACTAGTGTCAATGGAATGGTTCAAAACATTGTCAGTAAGAAGAGTCAGTCTTCTTGTACGTAAATCGGCATTGTGCCTTTTCTATTTATTTCCGATGCAATATCTGTGTTTCATCGTCAATAAGAACGTCAGAGTGATACAGTAATCTTGAAGTGAAGCATCGGAATCTATAACTAGTGTCACAGGAATAGTTCAAAACATAGTCAGTAAGAATAGTCAGTCTTATTGTAGTTAGGTCTTCATTGTGCATTTAATATTTAATTCTGATGCAATTTCTGTGTTTCATCGTCAATATGAATGTCCAAGGGATACAGTAAACCTGGAGTGAAGCATCGGAATCAATAACTAGTGTCACAGGAATGGTTCAAAACATAGACAGTAAGAAGAGTCAATCTTCTAGTACTTACGTCGACATGGTGCCTTTTCTATTTAATTCCGATGCTATTTCTGTGTTTCTTCGTCAATAAGAAGGTCAGAGGGATACAATAAACCTGAAGTGAAGCATCGGAATCTATAACTAGTGTCGCAGGAATGGTTCAAAACAAAGTCAGTAAGAAGAGTCAGTCTTCTTGTCCTTAAGTCGTCATTGTGCCTTTTGCATTTAATTCCGATGCAATTTCTGTGTTTCATCGTCAATACGAAGGTCCAAGGGATACAGTAAACCTGGAGTGAAGCATCGGAATCTATAACTAGTGTCAGAGGAATGGTTCAAAACATAGACAGTAAGAAGAGTTAGTCTTCTTGTACTTAAGTCGACATTGTGCCTTTTCTATTTAATTCCGATGCAGTTTCTATGTTTCATTGTCAATAAGAAGGTCAGAGGGATACAGTAAACCTTGAAGTGAAGCATCGCAATCTATAACTAGTGTCACAGGAATGGTTCAAAGCAAAGTCAGTAAGAAGAGTCAGTCTTCTGGTCCATAAGTCGGCATTGTGCCTTTTGTATTAAATTCCAACGCAATTTCTGTGTTTCATCGTCAATAAGAAGGTCCAAAGGATACAGTAAACATGGAGTGAAGCATCGGAATCTATAACAAGTGTCACAGGAATGGTTCAAAACATAGACAGTAAGAAGAGTCAGTCTTCTTGTACTTAATTCTGCATTGTGCCTTTTGTATTTAATTCCGATGCGATTTCTGTGTTTCATCGTCAATTAGAAGGTCCAAGGGATACATTAAACCTGAAGTGAAGCATCGGAATTCATAACTAGTGTCACAGGAATGGTTCAAATCACAGTCAGAAAGGAGAGTCAGTCTTCTTGTACTTAAGTCGGCATTGTGCCTTTTGTATTTAATTCCGATGCTATTTCTGTTTTTCATCGTCAATAAGAAGGTCCAAGGGATACAGTTAACCTGAGGTGAAGCATCGGAATCTATAACTAGTGTCACAGGAATGGTTCAAAGCATAGTCAGTAAGAAGAGTCAGTCTTCTTGTACTTAAGTCGGCATTGTGCCTTTTCTATTTAATTCCGATGCAATTTCTGTGTTTCATCGTCAACAAGAAGGTCCAAGGGATACAGTAAACCTAAGGTGAAGCATCGGAATCTATAACTAGTGTCACAGGAATGGTTCAAAACATAGTCAGTAAGAAGATTCAGTCTTCTTGTACTTAAGTCGGCATTGTACCTTTTCTATTTAATTCCGATGCAAATTCTGTGTTTCAACGTCAATAACAAGTTCCAAGGGATACAGTAAACCTGGAGTGAAGCATCGGAATCTATAACTAGTGTCAATGGAATGGTTCAAAACATAGACAGTAAGAAGAGTCAGTCTTCTTGTACTTAAGTCGGCATTGTGCCTTTTGTATTTAATTCCGATACAGTTTCTGTGATTCATCGTCATTACGAAGGTCAGAGGGGTACAGTAAACATGAAGTGAAATATCGAAATCTATAGCTAGTGTCACAGGAATGGTTCAAATCATAGTCAGTAAGAAGAGTCAGTCTTCTTGTCCTTAAGCCGTCATTGTGCCTTTTGTATTTAATTCCGATGCAGTTTCTGTGTTTCATCATCAAAAAGAAGGTCCAAGGGATACTGTAAACCTGGAGTGAAGCATCGGAATCTATAACTAGTGTCACAGGAATGGTTCAAAACATAGACAGTAAGAAGAGTCAGTCTCCTTGTACTTAATTCTGCACTGTGCCTTTTGTATTTAATTCCGATGCAATTTCTGTGTTTCATCGTCAATAGGAAGGACCAAAGGATACAGTAAACCTGGAGTGAAGCATCGGAGTCTATAACTAGTGTCACAGGACTGGTTCAAAAATAGACAGTAAGAAGAGTCAGTCTTCTTGAACTTAAATCGGCATTGTGCCTTCTGTATTTAATTCCGATGCAATTTCTGTGTTTCATCGTCAATAAGAAGGTCAGAGGGATACAGTAAACCTGAAGTGAACCATCGGAATCCATAACTAGCGTCACAGGAATGGTTCAAAACATAGTCAGTAAGAAGAGTTAGTCTTCTTGTACTTAAGTCGGCATTGTGCCTTTTGTATTTAATTCCGATGCAATTTCTGTGTTTCATCGTCAATAAGAGGGTCCAAGGGATACAGTAAACCCGGAGGGAAACATCGGAATCTGTAACTAGTGTCACAGGAATGGTTCAAATCATAGACAGTAAGAAGAGTCAGTCTTCTTGTACTTCCGTCGGCATTTTGCCTTTTGTATTTAATACCGATGCAATTTTTGTGTTTCATCGTCAATAAGTAGGTCCAAGGGATACAGTAAACCTGAAGCGAAGCATCGGGATCTGTAACTAGTGTCACAGGAATCGTTCAAATCATAGTCAGTAAGAAGAGTCAGTCTTCTTGTACTTAAGTCGGCATAGTGCCTTATCTATTTAATTCCGATGCAATTTGTGTGTTTCATCGTCAATAAGAAGGTCAGAGGGATACACTAAACCTGAAGTGAAGCATCGGAATTCATAACTAGTGTCACAGGAATGGTTCAAAACATAGTCAGAAAGGAGAGTCAGTCTCCTTGTACTTAAGTCGGCATTGTGCCTTTTGAATTTAATTCCGATGCAATTTCTGTGTTTCATCGTCAGTAGGAAGGTCCAAGGGATACAGTAAACCTGAGGTGAAGCATCGGAATCTATAACTAGTTTCACAGGAATGGTTCAAAACATAGTCAGTAAGAAGAGTCAGTCATCTTGTACCTAAGTCGGCATTGTGCCTTTTCTATTTAATTCCGATGCAATTTCTGTGTTTCATCGTCAATAAGAAGGTCAGAGGGATACAGTAATCCTGAAGCGAAGCATCGGAATCTATAACTAGTGTCACAGGAATGGTTCAAAACATAGTCAGTAAGAAGAGTCAGTCTTCTTGTAGTTATGTCGGCATTGTGCCTTTTCTATTTAATTCCGATGCAATTTCTGTGTTTCATCGTCACAAAGAAGGTCCATAGGATACAGTAAACCTGGAGTGAAGCATCGGAATCTATAACTAGTGTCAATGGAATATTTCAAAACATAGACTGTAAAGTGAGTCAGTCTTCTTGTACTTAAGTCGGCGTTGTACCTTTTGTATTTAATTCCGATGCAGTTCCTGTGTTTCATCGTCAATAAGAAGGACAGAGGGGTACAGTAAACCTGAAGTGAAGCATAGAATGTATAGCTAGTGTCACAGGAATGGTTCAAAGCATAGACAGTAAGAAGAGTCAGTCTCCTTGTACTTAATTCTGCACTGTGCCTTTTGTATTTAAATCCGATTCAATTTCTGTGTTTCATCGTCAATAAGAATGTCCAAGGGATACAGTAAACCTGAAGTGTAGCATCGGATTTTATAACTAGTGTCACAGGACTGGTTCAAACATAGTCAGTAAGAAGAGTCAGGCTTCTTGTACTTAAGTCGGCATTGTGCCTTTTCTATTTAATTCCGATGCAATTTCTGTGTTTAATCGTCAATAAGAAGGACCAAGGGATACAGTAAACCTGGAGTGAAGGATCGGAGTCTATAACTAGTGTCACAGGACTGGTTCAAAACATAGTCAGTAAGAAGAGTTAGTCTTCTTGTACTTAAGTCGGCATTGTGCCTTTTGTATTGAATTCCGATGCAATTTCTGTGTTTCATCGTCAATAAGAAGGTATAAGGGATACAGTCAAGCTGGAGTGAAGCATCGGAATCTGTAACTAGTGTCACAGGAATGGTTCAAATCATTGACTGTAAGAAGAGTCAGTCTTCGTGCACTTCAGTCGGCATTTTGCCTTTTGTATTTAATTCCGATGCAATTTTTGTGTTCCTTAGTCAATAAGAAGGTCCAAGGGATACAGTAAACCTGAAGTGAAGCATCGGGATCTATAACTAGTGTCACAGGAATCGTTCAAAGCATAGACAGTAAGAAGAGTCAGTCTTCTTGTACTTAAGTCGGCATAGTGCCTTTTCTATTTAATTCCGATACAATTTGTGTGTTTCATCGTCAATAAGAAGGTCAGAGGGATACAGTAAACCTGAAGTGAGGCATCGGAATCTATAGCTACTGTCACAGGAATGGTTCAAAACATAGTCAGTAAGAAGAGTCAATCTTGTTGTCCTTAAGTCGGCATTGTGCCTTTTGTATTTAATTCCGATGCAATTTCTGTGTTTCATCGTCAATAACAAGGTCCAAGGGATACAGTAAACCTCAAGTGAAGCATCGGAATTTATAACGGGTGTCACAGGAATGGTTCAAAACATAGTCAGTAGGAAGAGTCGGTCTTCATGTACTTAAGTCGGCATTGTGCCTTTTGTATTTAATTCCGATGCAATTTCTGTGTTTCATCGTCAATAAGAAGGTCCAAGGAATACAGTAAACCTGAAGTGAAGCATCGAAATCTATAACTAGTGTCACAGGGATGGTTGAAAACATTGTCAGTAAGAAGAGTCAGTCTTCTTGTACTTAAGTCAGCATTGAGCCTTTTCTATTTATTTCCGATGCAATTTCTGTGTTTCATCGTCAATAAGAAGGTCCATGGGATATAGTAAACCTGGAGTGAAGCATCGTAATCTATTACTACTGTCAGAGGAGTGGTTCAAAACATAGACAGTAAGAAGAGTCAGTCTTCTTGTACTAACGTCGACATTGTGCCCTTTCTATTTAAATCCGATGCAATTTCTGTGTTTCATCGTCAATATGAAGGTCCAAGGGATACAGTAAACCTGAAGTGAAGCTTCGGAATCTATAGCTAGTGTCACAGGAGTGGATCAAACATAGACAGTAAGAAGTGTCAGTCTTCTTGTCCTTAAGTCGGCATTGTGCCTTTTGTAATTAATTCGGATGATATTTCTGTGTTTCATCGTCAATAAGAAGGTCAGAGGGGTACAGTAAACCTGAAACCTGAATTGAAGCATCGTAATCTATAGCTAGTGTCACAGGAATGGTTCAAAACATAGACAGTAAGAAGAGTCAATCTTCTTGTACTTAATTCTGCTTTGTACCTATTGTATTTAATTCCGATGCAATTTCTGTGTTTCATCGTCAATAAGAAGGCCCAAGGGATACAGTAAATCTGAAGCGAAGCATCGGAATTTATAACTAGTGTCACAGGAATGGTAATTGTATTTATTTCCGATGCAATTTCTGTGTTTCATCGTCAATAAGAAGATCCAAGGGATACAGTAAACCTGAAGTGAAGCATCGGAATTTACAACTAGTGTCACAGGAATGGTTCAAATCATAGACAGTAAGAAGAGTCAGTCCTCTTGTACTTAAATCGGCATTGTACCTTTTGTATTTAACTCCGATGCAATTTCTGTGTTTCATCGTCAATAAGAAAGTCCAAGGGACACAGTAAACCTGAAGTGAAGCATCGGGATCTGTAACTAGTGTCACAGGAATCGTTCAAATATAGTCAGTAAGAAGAGTCAGTCTTCTTGTACTTAAGTCGGAATAGTGCCTTATCTATTTAATTCCGATGCAATTTGTGTGGTTCATCGTCAATAAGAAGGTCAGAGGGATACACTAAACCTGAAGTGAAGCATCAGAATTCATAACTAGTGTCACAGGAATGGTTCAAAACATAGTCAGAAAGGAGAGTCAGTCTTCTGGTACTTAAGTCGGCATTGTGCCTTTTCTTTTTAATTCCGATGCAATTTCTGTGTTTCATCGTCAATAAGAAGGTCCAAGTGATACAGTAAACCTGGAGTGAGCATCGGAATCTGTAACTAGTCTCAATGGTAAGGTTCAAAATATAGACAGTAAGAAGAGTCAGTCTTCTTGTACTTAAGTCGGCAATGTGCCTTTTGTATTTAATTCCGATGCAATTTCTGTGTTTCATCGTCAATAAGAAGGTCATAGGTATACAGTAAACCTGAAGTGAAGCATCGGAATCTATAGCTAGTGTCACAGGAATGGTTCAAACATAGTCAGTAAGAAGAGTCAGTCTTCTTGTCCTTAAGTCGGCATTGTGCCTTTTGTATTTAATTCGGATGCAATTTCTGTGTTTTATCGTCAATAAGAAGGTCCAAGGGATACAGTAAACCTGGAGTAAAGCATCGGAATCTATAACTAGTGTCACAGGAATGGTTCAAAACATAGACAGTAAGAAAAGTCAGTCTTCTTGTACTTAAGTCCGCATTGTGCTTTTCTATTTAATTCCGACGCAATTTCTTTGTTTCATCGTCAATAAGTAGGGTCCAAGGGATACAGCAAACCTGGAGTGAAGCTTCGGAATCTATAACTAGTGTCACAGGAATGGTTCAAAACATAGACAGTAAGAAGAGTCAGTCTTCGTGTACTTAAGCCGGCATTTTGCCTTTTGTATTTAATTCCGATGCAATTTCTGTGTTTCATCGTCAATTAGAAGGTCCAAGGGATACAGTAAACCTGGAGTGAAGCATTGGAATCTATAACTAGTGTCACAGGAATGGTTCAAAACATAGACAGTAAGAAGAGTCAGTCCCCTTGTACTTAATTCTGCACTGTGCCTTTTGTATTTAAATCCGATTCAATTTCTGTGTTTCATCGTCAATAAGAATGTCCAAGGGATACAGTAAACCTGAATTGTAGCATCGGAATTTATAACTAGTGTCACAGGACTGGTTCAAAACATAGTCAGTAAGAAGAGTCAGGCTTCTTGTACTCAAGTCGGCATTGTGCCTTTTCTATTTGATTCCGATGCAATTTCTGTGTTTAATCGTCAATAAGAAGGACCAAGGGATACAGTGAACCTGGAGTGAACCATCGGAGTCTATAACTAGTGTCACAGGACTGGTTCAAAAATAGACAGTAAGAAAAGTCAGTCTTCTTGAACTTAATTCGGCATTGTGCCTTTTGTATTCATTTCCGATGCAATTTCTGTGTTTCATCGTCAATAAGAAGGTCAGAGGGATACAGTAAACCTGAAGTGAAGCATCGGAATCCAAAACTAGTGTCACAGGAATGGTTCAAAACATAGTCAGTAAGAAGAGTTAGTCTTCTTGCACTTAAGTCGGCATTGTGCCTTTTGTATTTAATTCCGATGCAATTTCTGTGTTTCATCGTCAATAAGAAGATCCCAGGGATACAGTGAATCTGGAGTGAAGCATCGGAATCTGTAACTAGTGTCACAGGAATGGTTCAAATCATAGACTGTAAGAAGAGTCAGTCTTCGTGCACTTCAGTCGGCATTTTGCCTTTTGTATTTAATTCCAATGCAATTTTTGTGTTTCATAGTCAATAAGAAGGTGCAAGGGATACAGTAAACCTGAAGTGAAGCATCGGGATCTATAAGTAGTGTCACAGGAAACGTTGAAAACATAGACAGTAAGAAGAGTCAGTCTTCTTGTACTTAAGTCGGCATTGTGCCTTTTCTATTTAATTCCGATGCAATTTGTGTGTTTCATCGTCAATAAGAAGGTCCAAGGGATACAGTAAACCTGGAGTGAAGCATCGGAATTTATAACTTGTGTCAATGGTATGGTTCAAAACATGGACGGTAAGAAGAGTCAGTCTTCTTGTACTTAAGTCGGCATTGTGCCTTTTGTATTTAATTACAATGCAATGTCTGTGTTTCATCGCCATTAAGAAGGTCAGAGGGATACAGTAAACCTGAAGTGAAGCATCGGAATCTATAGCTACTGTCACAGGAATGGTTCAAAACATAGTCAGTAAGAAGAGTCAATCTTGTTGTCCTTAAGTTGGCATTGTGCCTTTTGTATTTAATTCCGATGCAATTTCTGTGTTTCATCGTCAATAAGAAGGTCAGAGAGATACAGTAAACCTGAAGTGAAGCATCGGAATCCAAAACTAGTGTCACAGGAATGGTTCAAAACATAGTCAGTAAGAAGAGTTAGTCTTCTTGCACTTAAGTCGGCATTGTGCCTTTTGTATTTAATTCCGATGCAATTTCTGTGTTTCATCGTCAATAAGAAGGTCCAAGGGATACAGTGAACCTGGAGTGAAGCATCGGAATCTGTAACTAGTGTCACAGGAATGGTTCAAATCATAGACTGTAAGAAGAGTCAGTCTTCGTGCACTTCAGTCGGCATTTTGCCTTTTGTATTTAATTCCGATGCAATTTTTGTGTTTCATAGTCAATAAGAAGGTGCACGGGATACAGTAAACCTGAAGTGAAGCATCGGGATCTATAACTAGTGTCACAGGAATCGTTCAAAACATTGACAGTAAGAAGAGTCAGTCTTCTTGTACTTAAGTCGGCATAGTGCCTTTTCTATTTAATTCCGATGCAATTTGTGTGTTTCATCGTCAATAAGAAGGTCCAAGGGATACAGTAAACCTGGAGTGAAGCATCGGAATTTATAACTTGTGTCAATGGTATGGTTCAAAACATGGACGGTAAGAAGAGTCAGTCTTCTTGTACTTAAGTCGGCATTGTGCCTTTTGTAATTAATTCCGATGATATTTCTGTGTTTTATCGTCAATAAGAAGGTCAGAGGGGTACAGTAAACCTGAAACCTGAAGTGAAGCATCGTAATCTATAGCTAGTGTCACAGGAATGGTTCAAAACATAGACAGTAAGAAGAGTCAGTCTTCTTGTACTTAATTCTGCTTTGTACCTATTGTATTTAATTCCGATGCAATTTCTGTGTTTCAGCGTCAATAAGAAGGTCCAAGGGATACAGTAAACCTGAAGTGAAGCATCGGAATTTATAACTAGTGTCACAGGAATGGTTATTGTATTTATTTCCGATGCAATTTCTGTGTTTCATCGTCAATAACAAGATCCAAGGGATACAGTAAACCTGAAGTGAAGCATCGGAATTTATAACTAGTGTCACAGGAATGGTTAAAAACATAGGCAGTAAGAAGAGTCAGTCCTCTTGTACTTAAATCGGCATTGTGCCTTTTGTATTTAACTCCGATGCAATTTCTATGTTTCATCGTCAATAAGAAAGTCCAAGGGATACAGTAAACCTGAAGTGAAGCATCGGGATCTGTAACTAGTGTCACAGGAATCGTTCAAAACATTGTCAGTAAGAAGAGTCAGTCTTCTTGTACTTAAGTCGGAATAGTGCCTTATCTATTTAATTCCGATGCAATTTGTGTGTTTCATCGTCAATAAGAAGGTCAGAGGGATACACTAAACCTGAAGTGAAGCCTCAGAATTCATAACTAGTGTCACAGGAATGGTTCAAAACATAGTCAGAAAGGAGAGTCAGTCTTCTTGTACTTAAGTCGGCATTGTGCCTTTTCTTTTTATTCCGATGCAATTTCTGTGTTTCATCGTCAATAAGAAGGTCCAAGTGATACAGTAAACTTGGATTGAAGCATCGGAATCTATAACTAGTGTCACAGGAATGGTTCAAAACATAGACAGTAAGAAGAGTCAGCCTTCGTGTACTTAAGTCGGCATTTTGCCTTTTGTATTTAATTCCGATGCAATTTCTGTGTTTCATCGTCAATAATAAGGTCCAAGGGATACAGTAAACCTGAGGTGAAGCATCGGAATCTATAACTAGTGTCACAGGAATGTTTCAAATCATAGTCAGTAAGAAGAGTCAGTCTTCTTGTACTTAAGACGGCATTGTACCTTTCCTATTTAATTCCGATGCAATATCTATGTTTCATCGTCAATAACAAGGTCCAAGGGATACAGTAAACCTGGAGTGAAGCATCGGAATCTATAACTAGTGTCAATGGAATGGTTCAAAACATAGACAGTAAGTAGAGTCAGTCTTCTTGTACTTAATTCTGCACTGTGCCTTTTGTAATTAATTCCGATGCAATTTCTGTGTTTCATCGTCAATATGAAGGTCCAAGGGATATAGTAAACCTGAAGTGAACCATCGGAATTTATAACTAGTGTCACAGGAATGGTTCAAACATAGTCAGTAAGAAGAGTCAATCTTGTTGTCCTAAGGTCGGCATTGTGCCTTTTGTATTTAATTCCGATGCAATTTCTGTGTTTCATCGTCAATAAGAAGGTCCAAGGGATGTAGTAAACCAGGAGTGAAGCATCTGAAACTATAACTAGTGTCACAGAAATGGTTCAAAACATAAACAGTAAGAAGAGTCAGTCTTCTTGTACTTAATACGGCATTGTGCCCTTTGTATTTAATTCCGATGCAATTTCTGTGTTTCATCGTCAATAACAAGGTCCCAGGGATACAGTAAACCTCAAGTGAAGCATCGGAATTTATAACGGGTGTCACAGGAGTTGTTCAAAACATAGTCAGTAGGAAGAGTCGGTCTTCATGTACTTAAGTCGGCATTGTGCCTTTTGTATTTAATTCCGATGCAATTGCTGTGTTTCATCGTCAATAAGAAGGTCCAAGGTATACAATAAACCTGAAGTGAAGCATCGGATCTATGACTAGTGTCACAGGAATGGTTCAAAACATAGTCAGTAAGAAGAGTCAGTCTTCTTGTACTTCAGTCGGCATTGTGCCTTTTCTATTTAATTCCGATGCAATTTCTGTGTTTCATCGTCAATAAGAAAGTCCAAGGGATACAGTAAACATGAAGTGAAGCATCGGAATTTGTAACTAGTGTCAATGGAATGGTTCAAAACATTGTCAGTAAGAAGAGTCAGTCTTCTTGTACTTAAGTCGGCATTGTGCCTTTTCTATTTATTTCCGATGCAATTTCTGTGTTTCATCGTCAATAAGATGGTCCATGGGATATAGTAAACCTGGAGTGAAGCATCGGAATCTATTACTACTGTCACAGGAATGGTTCAAAACATAGACAGTAAGAAGAGTCAGTCTTCTTGTACGTACGTCGACATTGTGCCATTTCTATTTAAATCCGATGCAATATCTGTGTTTCATCGTCAATATGAAGGTCCAAGGGATACAGTAAACCTGAAGTGAAGCTTCGGAATCTGTAGCTAGTGTCACAGGAATGGTTCAAAACATAGACAGTAAGAAGTGTCAGTCTTCTTGTCCTTAAGTCGGCATTGTGCCTTTTGTAATTAATTCCGATGATATTTCTGTGTTTCAACGTCAATAAGAAGGCCAGAGGGGTACAGTAAACCTGAAACCTGAAGTGAAGCATCGTAATCTATAGCTAGTGTCACAGGAATGGTTCAAAACATAGACAGTAAGAAGAGTCAGTCTTCTTGTACTTAATTCTGCTTTGTACCTATTGTATTTAATTCCGATGCAATTTCTGTGTTTCAGCGTCAATAAGAAGGTCCAAGGGATACAGTAAACCTGAAGTGACGCATCGGAATTTATAACTAGTGTCACAGGAATGGTTAAAAACATAGGCAGTAAGAAGAGTCAGTCCTCTTGTACTTAAATCGGCATTGTGCCTTTTGTATTTAACTCCGATGCAATTTCTGTGTTTCATCGTCAATAAGAAAGTCCAAGGGATACAGTAAACCTGAAGTGAAGCATCGGGATCTGTAACTAGTGTCACAGGAATCGTTCAAAACATTGTCAGTAAGAAGAGTCAGTCTTCTTGTACTTAAGTCGGAATAGTGCCTTATCTATTTAATTCCGATGCAATTTGTGTGTTTCATCGTCAATAAGAAGGTCAGAGGGATACACTAAACCTGAAGTGAAGCCTCAGAATTCATAACTTGTGTCACAGGAACGGTTCAAAACATAGTCAGAAAGGAGAGTCAGTCTTCTTGTACTTAAGTCGGCATTGTGCCTTTTCTTTTTAATTCCGATGCAATTTCTGTGTTTCATCGTCAATAAGAAGGTCCAAGTGATACAGTAAACTTGGAGTGAAGCATCGGAATCTATAACTAGTGTCACAGGAATGGTTCAAAACATAGACAGTAAGAAGAGTCAGTCTTCGTGTACTTAAGTCGGCATTTTGCCTTTTGTATTTACTTCCGATGCAATTTCTGTGTTTCATCGTCAATAAGAAGGTCCAAGGGATACAGTAAACCTGAGGTGAAGCATCGGAATCTATATCTAGTGTCACAGGAATGTTTCAAATCATAGTCAGTAAGAAGAGTCAGTCTTCTTGTACTTAAGACGGCTTTGTACCTTTCCTATTTAATTCCGATGCAATATCTATGTTTCATCGTCAATAACAAGGTCCAAGGGATACAGTAAACCTGGAGTGAAGCATCGGAATCTATAACTAGTGTCAATGGAATGGTTCAAAACATAGACAGTAAGTAGAGTCAGTCTTCTAGTACTTAATTCTGCACTGTGCCTTTTGTAATTAATTCCGATGCAATTTCTGTGTTTCATCGTCAATATGAAGGTCCAAGGGATATAGTAAACCTGAAGTGAACCATCGGAATTTATAACTAGTGTCACAGGAATGGTTCAAACATAGTCAGTAAGAAGAGTCAGTCTTCTTGTACTTAAGTCGGCATTGTGCCGTTTCTATTTAATTCCGATGCAATTTCTGTGTTTCATCGTCATTAAGAAGGACCAAGGGATACAGTAACCCTGGAGTGAAGCATCGGAGTCTATAACTAGTGTCACAGGACTGGTTCAAAAATGGACAGTAAGAAGAGTCAGTCTTCTTGAACTGAAATCCTCATTGTGCATTTTGTATTTTATTCCGATGCAATTTCTGTGTTTCATCGTCAATAAGAAGGTCAGAGGGATACAGTAAACCTGAAGTGAAGCATCGGAATCCATAACTAGTGTCACAGGAATGGTTCAAAACATAGTCAGTAAGAAGAGTTAGTCTTCTTGTACTTAAGTCAGCATTGTGCCTTTTGTACTTAATTCCGTTGCAATATCTGTGTGTCATCGTCAACAAGAAGGTCCAAGGGATACAGTAAACCCGGAGTGAAGCATCGGAATCTGTAACTAGTGTCACAGGATTGGTTCAAAACATAGACAGTAGGAAGAGTCGGTCTTCATGTACTTAAGTCGGCATTGTGCCTTATGTATTTAATTCCGATGCATTTTCTGTGTTTCATCGTCAATAAGAAGGTCCAAGGGATACAGTAAACTTGAAGTGAAGCTTCGGAATCTATATCTAGTGTCACAGGAATGGTTCAAAACATAGACAGTGGGAAGAGTCAGTCTTCTTGTACTTAAGTCGGCATTGCGCCGTTTGTATTTAATTCCGATGCAATTTCTGTGTTTCATCGTCAATACGAAGGTCCAAGGTATGCAGTAAACCTGAAGTGAATCATCTGATCTATAACTAGTGTCACAGGAATGGTTCAAAACGTAGTCAGTAAGAAGAGTCAAACTTCTTGTACTTAAGTCGGCATTGTGCCTTTTCTATTTAATTCCGATGCAATTTCTGTGTTTCATCGTCAATAAGAAGGTCCAAGGGATACAGTGAACATGGAGTGAAGTATCGGATTCAATAACTAGTGTCGCAGGAATGGTTCAAAGCATAGACAGTAAGATGAGTCAGTCTTCTTGTACTTATTTCTGCTTTGTGCCTTTTGTATTTAATTCCGATGCAATTTCTGTGTTTCATCGTCAATAAATAAGTCCAAGGGATTCAGTAAACCTGAAGTGAAGCATCGGAGTCTATAACTAGTGTCACAGGACTGGTTCAAAAATAGACAGTAAGATGAGTCAGTCTTCTTGAACTTAATTCGGCATTGTGCCTTTTGTATTTAATTCCGATGCAATTTCTGTGTTTCATCGTCAATAAGAATGTCCAAGGGATACAGTAAACCTGAAGTGAAGCATCGGAATCTATAACTTGTGTCACAGGAATAATTCAAAACATAGTCAGTAAGGAGAGTCAGTCTTCTTGTACTTAAGTCGGCATTGTGCCTTTTGTATTTAATTCCGATGCATTTTCTGTGTATCATCGTCAATAAGAAGTTCCAAGGTATACAGTAAACCTGAAGTGAAGCAACGGAATTTATAACTAGTGTCACAGGAAGGGTTCAAAACATAGTCAGTAAGGAGAGTCAGTCTTCTTGTACTTTAGTCGGCATTGTGCCTTTTGTATTTAATTCCGATGCAATTTCTGTGATTCATCGTCAATAAGAAGGACCAAGGGATACAGTAAACCTGGAGTGAAGCATCGGAATCTGTAACTAGTGTCACAGGGATGGTTCAAAACATAGACAGTAAGAAGAGTCAGTCTTCTTGTACTTATGTCGGCATTGTGCCTTTTCTAATTAATTCCGATGCAATTTCTGTGTTTCATCGTCAATAAGAAGGTCAGAGGAATCCAGTAATCCTGAAGTGGAGCATCGGAATCTATAACTAGTGTCACAGGAATGGTTCAAAACATGGTCAGTAAGAAGAGTCAGTCTTCTTGTCCTTAAGTCGGCATTGTGCCTTTTCTATTTAATTCCGATGCAATTTCTGTGTTTCATCGTCAATAAGAAGGTCCAAGGGATACAGTGAACCTGGAGTGATGCATCGGAATCTATAACTAGTGTCACAGGAAGGGTTCAAAACATAGACAGTAAGAAGAGTCAGACTTCTTGTACTTAATTCTGCTTTGTGCATTTTGTATTTAATTCCGATGCAATTTCTGTGTTTCATCGTCAATAAGAAGGTCCAAGGGATACAGTAAACCTGAAGTGAAGCATCGGAATTTATAACTAGTGTCACAGGAATGGTTCGAAACATAGTCAGTAAGAAGAGTCAGTCTTCTTGTAGTTAAGTCGGCATTGTGCCTTTTGTATTTAATTCCGATGCATTTTTTGTGTTTCATCGTCAATAAGAAGGTCCAAGGGATACAGTAAACCTGAAGTGAAGCATCGGATCTATAACTAGTGTCACAGGAATGGTTCAGAACATAGTCAGTAAGAAGCGTCAGGTTTTTGTCCTTAAGTCGGCTTTGTGCCTTTTCTATTCAATTCCGATGCAATTTCTGTGTTTCATCGTCAATAAGAAGGTCCAAGGGATACAGTAAACCTGGAGTGAAGCATCGGAATCTATAACTAGTGTCACAGGAATGGTTCAAAACATAGTCAGTAAGATGAGTCAGTCTTCTTGTACTTAAGTCGGCATTGTGCCTTTTCTTTTTAATTCCGATGCAATTTCTGTGTTTCATCGTAAACAAGAAGGTTTAAGGGATACAGTAAACCTGGAGTGAAGCATCGGAATCTATAACTAGTGTCACAGGAATGGTTCAAAACATAGTCAGTAAGAAGAGTCAGTCTTCTTGTACTTAAGTCGGCATTGTGCCTTTTCATTTAATTCCGAAGCAAT
The DNA here is from genome assembly GCF_021461385.2 of Schistocerca piceifrons. NCBI lineage: Eukaryota > Metazoa > Arthropoda > Insecta > Orthoptera > Acrididae > Schistocerca > Schistocerca piceifrons. The sequence continues at coordinate 443,999 of NW_025727602.1, read as the reverse complement.
TTCTGTGTTTCATCGTCAATAAGAAGGTCAGAGGGATACAATGAACCTGAAGTGAAGCATCGGAATCTATAACTAGTGTCACAGGAATGGTTCAAAGCAAAGTCAGTAAGAAGAGTCAGTCTTCTTGTCCTTAAGTCGGCTTTGTGCCTTTTGTATTTAATTCCGATGCAATTTCTGTGTTTCATCGTCAATAAGAAGGTCCAAGGGATACAGTAAACATGGAGTGAAGCATCGGAATCTATAACTAGTGTCAATGGAATGGTTCAAAACATAGTCAGTAAGAAGAGTCAGTCTTCTTGTACTTAAGTCGGCATTGTGCCTTTTGTATTTAATTCCGATACAATTTCTGTGTTTCATCATCAATAAGAAGGTCCAAGGGATATAGTAAACCTTGAGTGAAGCATCGGAATCTATAACTAGTGTCACAGGAATTGTTCAAAACATAGACAGTGAGAAGAGTCAGTCTTCTTGTACTTACGTCGACATTGTGCCTTTTCATTTAATTCCGAAGCAATTTCTGTGTTTCATCGTCAATAAGAAGGTCCAAGGTATACAGTAAGCCTGAAGTGAAGCATCGGATCTATAACTAGTGTCACAGGAATGGTTCAAAGCAAAGTCAGTAAGAAGAGTCAGTCTTCTTGTCCTTAAGTCGGCATTGTGCCTTTTGTATTTCATTCCGATGAAATTTCTGTGTTTCATTGTCAATAAGAAGGTCCAAGGGATACAGTAAACCTGAAGTGAAGCTTCGGAATCTATAGCTAGTGTCACAGGAATGCTTCAAAACATAGTCAGTAAGAAGAGTCAATCTTCTTGTCCTTATGTCGGCATTGTGCCTTTTGAAATTAATTCCGATGCAATTTCTGTGTTTCATCGTCAATAAGAAGGTCCAAGGGATACAGTAAACCTGGAGTGAAGCATCGGAATCAATAACTAGTGTCACAGGAATGGTTCAAAACAGAGAGTAAGAAGAGTCAGTCTTCTTGACCTTAATTCTGCTTTGTGCCTTTTGTATTTAATTCCGATGCAATTTCTGTGTTTCATCGTCAATAAGAAGGTCCAAGGTATACAGTAAGCCTGAAGTGAAGCATCGGATCTATAACTAGTGTCACAGGAATGGTTCAAAACATAGTCAATAGGAAGAGTCAGGTTTTTGAACTTAAGTCGGCATTGTGCCTTTTCTATTTAATTCCGATGCAATATCTGTGTTTCATCGTCAATAAGAAGGTCCAAGGGATACAGTAAACCTGGAGTGAAGCATCGGAATCTATAACTAGTGTCAATGGAAAGGCTCAAGACATAGTCAGTAAGAGGAGTCAGTCATCTTGTACTTAAGTCGGCATTGTGCCTTTTCTTTTTAATTCCGATGCAATTTCTGTGTTGCATCGTCAATAAGAAGGTCCAAGGGATATAGTAAAACTGGAGTGAAGCATCGGAATCTATAACTAGTGTCACAGGAGTGGTTCAAAACATACACAGTGAGAAGAGTCAGACTTCTTGTACTTACGTCGACATTGTGCCTTTTCTATTTAATTCCGATGCAATTTCTGTGTTTCATCGTCAATAAGAAGGTCAGAGAGATACAATAAACATGAAGTGAAGCATCGGAATCTATAGCTAGTGTCACAGGAATGGTTCAAAACATAGTCAGTAAGAAGAGTTAGTCATCTTGTACTTAGGTCGGCATTGTGCCTTTTGTATCTAATTCCGATGCAATTTCTGTGTTTCATCGTCCATAAGAAGTTCCAAGGGATACAGTAAACCTGAAGCGAAGCATCGGAATTGATAACTAGTGTCACAGGAATGGTTCAAATATAGTCAGTAAGAAGAGTCAGTCTTCTTGAACTTAAGTCGGCGATGTGCCTTTTGTATTTAATTCCGATGCAATTTCTGTGTTTCATCGTCAATAAGAAGGACCAAGGGATACAGTAAACCTGAAGCGAAGCATCGGAATTGATAACTAGTGTCACAGGGATGGTTCAAAACATAGACAGTAAGAAGAGTCAGTCTTCTTGTACTTAAGTCGGCATTGTGCCTTTTCTATTAAATTCCTATGCAATATCTGTGTTTCATCGTCAATAAGAAGGTCAGAGGGATACAGTAAACCTGAAGTGAAGCATCGGAATCAATAACTAGTGTCACAGGAATGGTTCACAACATAGTCAGAAAGAAGAGTTAGTCTTCTTGTACTTAAGTCGGCATTGTGCCTTTTGTATTTAATTCCGATGCAATTTCTGTGTTTCATATCACTAAGAAGGGCCAAGGGATGCAGTAAACCTGGAGTGAAGCAACGGAATCTATAACTAGTGTCACAGGAATGGTTCAAAACATAGTCAGTAAGAGGAGTCAGTCTTCTTGTACTTAAGTCGGCATTGTGCATTTTCTATTTAATTCCGACGCAATTTCTGTGTTTCATCGTCAATAAGAAGGTCAGAGGGATACAATAAACGTGAAGTGAAGCATCGGAATCTATAACTAGTGTCACAGGAATGGTTCAAAACAAAGTCAGTAAGAAGAGTCAGTCTTCTTGTCCTTAGGTCGGCATTGTGCCTTTTCTATTTAATTCCGAAGCAATTTCTGTATTTCATCGTCAATAAGAAAGTCCAAGGGATACAGTGAACCTGGAGTGAAGCATCGGAATCTATAACTAGTGTCACAGGAGTGGTTCAAAACATAGACAGTAAGAAGAGTCAGACTTCTTGTACTTAATTCTGCTTTGTGCATTTTGTATTTAATTCCGATGCAATTTCGGTGTTTCATCGTCAATAAGAAGGTCCAAGGGATACAGTAAACCTGAAGTGAAGCATCGGAATTTATAACTAGTGTCACAGGAATGGTTCAAAACATAGTCAGTAAGAAGAGTCAGTCTTCTTGTACTTATGTCGGCATTGTGCCTTTTGTATTTAATTCCGATGCATTTTCTGTGTTTCATCGTCAATAAGAAGGTCCAATGGATACAGTAAACCGGAAGTGAAGAATCGGATGTATAACTAGTGTCACAGGAATGGTTCAAAGCATAGTCAGTAAGAAGCGTCAGGTTTTTGTCCTTAAGTCGGCTTTGTGCCTTTTCTATTTAATTCCGATGCAATTTCTGTGTTTCATGGTCAATAAGAAGGTCCAAGGGATACAGTAACCCTGGAGTGAAGCATCGGAATCTATAACTAGTGTCACAGGAATGGTTCAAAGCATAGTCAGTAAGATGAGTCAGTCTTCGTGTACTTAAGTCGGGATTGTGCCTTTTCTTTTTAATTCCGATGCAATTTCTGTGTTTCATCGTAAAGAAGAAGGTTTAAGGGATACAGTAAACCTGGAGTGAAGCATCGGAATCTATAACTAGTGTCACAGGAATGGTTCAAAACATAGCCAGTATGAAGAGTCAGTCTTCTTGTACTTAAGTCGACGTTGTGCCTTTTCATTTAATTCCGAAGCAATTTCTGTGTTTCATCGTCAATAAGAAGGTCAGAGGGATACAATGAACCTGAATTGAAGCATCGGAATCTATAACTAGTGTCACAGAAATGGTTCAAAGCAAAGTCAGTAAGAAGAGTCAGTCTTCTTGTCCTTAAGTCGGCTTTGTACCTTTTGTATTTAATTCCGATGCAATTTCTGTGTTTCATCGTCAATAAGAAGGTCCAAGGGATACAGTAAACATGGAGTGAAGCATCGGAATCTATGACTAGTGTCAATGGAATGGTTCAAAACATAGTCAGTAAGAAGAGTCAGTCTTCTTGTACTTAAGTCGGCATTGTGTCTTTTGTAATTAATTCCGATGCAATTTCTGTGTTTCATCATCAACAAGAAGGTCCAATGGATATAGTAAACCTGGAGTGAAGCATCGGAATCGATAACTAGTGTCACAGGAATGGTTCAGAACATAGACAGTAAGAAGAGTCAGTCTTCTTGTACTTACGTCGACATTGTGCCTTTTCTATTTAATTCCGATGCAATTTCTGTGTTTCATCGTCAATAAGAAGGTCAGAGGGATACAATAAACCTGAAGTGAAGCATCGGAATCTATAACTAATGTCACAGGAATGGTTCAAAACAAAGTCAGTAAGAAGAATCAGTCTTCTTCTCCTTAAGTCGGCATTGTGCCTTTTGTATTTCATTCCGATGCAATTTCTGTGTTTCATCGTCAATAAGAAGGTCCAAGGGATACAGTGAACCTGGAGTGAAGCATCGGAATCTATAACTAGTGTCACAGGAGTGGTTCAAAACATAGACAGTAAGAAGAGTCAGACTTCTTGTACTTAATTCTGCTTTGTGCATTTTGTATTTAATTCCGATGCAATTTCGGTGTTTCATCGTCAATAAGAAGGTCCAAGGGATACAGTAAACCTGAAGTGAAGCACCGGAATTTATAACTAGTGTCACAGGAATGGTTCAAAACATAGTCAGTAAGAAGAGTCAGTCTTCTTGTACTTATGTCGGCATTGTGCCTTTTGTATTTAATTCCGATGCATTTTCTGTGTTTCATCGTCAATAAGAAGGTCCAAGGGATACAGTAAACCGGAAGTGAAGAATCGGATGTATAACTAGTGTCACAGGAAAGGTTCAAAGCATAGTCAGTAAGAAGCGTCAGGTTTTTGTCCTTAAGTCGGCTTTGTGCCTTTTCTATTTAATTCCGATGCAATTTCTGTGTTTCATGGTCAATAAGAAGGTCCAAGGGATACAGTAACCCTGGAGTGAAGCATCGGAATCTATAACTAGTGTCACAGGAATGGTTCAAAGCATAGTCAGTAAGATGAGTCAGTCTTCGTGTACTTAAGTCGGGATTGTGCCTTTTCTTTTTAATTCCGATGCAATTTCTGTGTTTCATCGTAAAGAAGAAGGTTTAAGGGATACAGTAAACCTGGAGTGAAGCATCGGAATCTATAACTAGTGTCACAGGAATGGTTCAAAACATAGCCAGTATGAAGAGTCAGTCTTCTTGTACTTAAGTCGACGTTGTGCCTTTTCATTTAATTCCGAAGCAATTTCTGTGTTTCATCGTCAATAAGAAGGTCAGAGGGATACAAAGAACCTGAATTGAAGCATCGGAATCTATAACTAGTGTCACAGAAATGGTTCAAAGCAAAGTCAGTAAGAAGAGTCAGTCTTCTTGTCCTTAAGTCGGCTTTGTACCTTTTGTATTTAATTCCGATGCAATTTCTGTGTTTCATCATCAATAAGAAGGTCCAAGGGATATAGTAAACCTTGAGTGAAGCATCGGAATCTATAACTAGTGTCACAGGAATTGTTCAAAACATAGACAGTGAGAAGAGTCAGTCTTCTTGTACTTACGTCGACATTGTGCCTTTTCATTTAATTCCGAAGCAATTTCTGTGTTTCATCGTCAATAAGAAGGTCCAAGGTATACAGTAAGCCTGAAGTGAAGCATCGGATCTATAACTAGTGTCACAGGAATGGTTCAAAGCAAAGTCAGTAAGAAGAGTCAGTCTTCTTGTCCTTAAGTCGGCATTGTGCCTTTTGTATTTCATTCCGATGAAATTTCTGTGTTTCATTGTCAATAAGAAGGTCCAAGGGATACAGTAAACCTGAAGTGAAGCTTCGGAATCTATAGCTAGTGTCACAGGAATGCTTCAAAACATAGTCAGTAAGAAGAGTCAATCTTCTTGTCCTTATGTCGGCATTGTGCCTTTTGAAATTAATTCCGATGCAATTTCTGTGTTTCATCGTCAATAAGAAGGTCCAAGGGATACAGTAAACCTGGAGTGAAGCATCGGAATCAATAACTAGTGTCACAGGAATGGTTCAAAACATAGAGAGTAAGAAGAGTCAGTCTTCTTGACCTTAATTCTGCTTTGTGCCTTTTGTATTTAATTCCGATGCAATTTCTGTGTTTCATCGTCAATAAGAAGGTCCAAGGTATACAGTAAGCCTGAAGTGAAGCATCGGATCTATAACTAGTGTCACAGGAATGGTTCAAAACATAGTCAGTAGGAAGAGTCAGGTTTTTGAACTTAAGTCGGCATTGTGCCTTTTCTATTTAATTCCGATGCAATATCTGTGTTTCATCGTCAATAAGAAGGTCCAAGGGATACAGTAAACCTGGAGTGAAGCATCGGAATCTATAACTAGTGTCAATGGAAAGGTCCAAGACATAGTCAGTAAGAGGAGTCAGTCATCTTGTACTTAAGTCGGCATTGTGCCTTTTCTTTTTAATTCCGATGCAATTTCTGTGTTGCATCGTCAATAAGAAGGTCCAAGGGATATAGTAAAACTGGAGTGAAGCATCGGAATCTATAACTAGTGTCACAGGAGTGGTTCAAAACATACACAGTGAGAAGAGTCAGACGACTTGTACTTACGTCGACATTGTGCCTTTTCTATTTAATTCCGATGCAATTTCTGTGTTTCATCGTCAATAAGAAGGTCAGAGAGATACAATAAACATGAAGTGAAGCATCGGAATCTATAGCTAGTGTCACAGGAATGGTTCAAAACATAGTCAGTAAGAAGAGTTAGTCATCTTGTACTTAGGTCGGCATTGTGCCTTTTGTATCTAATTCCGATGCAATTTCTGTGTTTCATCGTCCATAAGAAGTTCCAAGGGATACTGTAAACCTGAAGCGAAGCATCGGAATTGATAACTAGTGTCACAGGAATGGTTCAAATATAGTCAGTAAGAAGAGTCAGTCTTCTTGAACTTAAGTCGGCGATGTGCCTTTTGTATTTAATTCCGATGCAATTTCTGTGTTTCATCGTCAATAAGAAGGACCAAGGGATACAGTAAACTTGGAGTGAAGCATCGGAATCTATAACTAGTGTCACAGGGATGGTTCAAAACATAGACAGTAAGAAGAGTCAGTCTTCTTGTACTTAAGTCGGCATTGTGCCTTTTCTATTAAATTCCTATGCAATATCTGTGTTTCATCGTCAATAAGAAGGTCAGAGGGATACAGTAAACCTGAAGTGAAGCATCGGAATCAATAACTAGTGTCACAGGAATGGTTCACAACATAGTCAGAAAGAAGAGTTAGTCTTCTTGTACTTAAGTCGGCATTGTGCCTTTTGTATTTAATTCCGATGCAATTTCTGTGTTTCATATCACTAAGAAGGGCCAAGGGATGCAGTAAACCTGGAGTGAAGCAACGGAATCTATAACTAGTGTCACAGGAATGGTTCAAAACATAGTCAGTAAGAGGAGTCAGTCTTCTTGTACTTAAGTCGGCATTGTGCATTTTCTATTTAATTCCGACGCAATTTCTGTGTTTCATCGTCAATAAGAAGGTCAGAGGGATACAATAAACGTGAAGTGAAGCATCGGAATCTATAACTAGTGTCACAGGAATGGTTCAAAACAAAGTCAGTAAGAAGAGTCAGTCTTCTTGTCCTTAGGTCGGCATTGTGCCTTTTCTATTTAATTCCGAAGCAATTTCTGTATTTCATCGTCAATAAGAAAGTCCAAGGGATACAGTGAACCTGGAGTGAAGCATCGGAATCTATAACTAGTGTCACAGGAGTGGTTCAAAACATAGACAGTAAGAAGAGTCAGACTTCTTGTACTTAATTCTGCTTTGTGCATTTTGTATTTAATTCCGATGCAATTTCGGTGTTTCATCGTCAATAAGAAGGTCCAAGGGATACAGTAAACCTGAAGTGAAGCATCGGAATTTATAACTAGTGTCACAGGAATGGTTCAAAACATAGTCAGTAAGAAGAGTCAGTCTTCTTGTACTTATGTCGGCATTGTGCCTTTTGTATTTAATTCCGATGCATTTTCTGTGTTTCATCGTCAATAAGAAGGTCCAAGGGATACAGTAAACCGGAAGTGAAGAATCGGATGTATAACTAGTGTCACAGGAATGGTTCAAAGCATAGTCAGTAAGAAGCGTCAGGTTTTTGTCCTTAAGTCGGCTTTGTGCCTTTTCTATTTAATTCCGATGCAATTTCTGTGTTTCATGGTCAATAAGAAGGTCCAAGGGATACAGTAACCCTGGAGTGAAGCATCGGAATCTATAACTAGTGTCACAGGAATGGTTCAAAGCATAGTCAGTAAGATGAGTCAGTCTTCGTGTACTTAAGTCGGGATTGTGCCTTTTCTTTTTAATTCCGATGCAATTTCTGTGTTTCATCGTAAAGAAGAAGGTTTAAGGGATACAGTAAACCTGGAGTGAAGCATCGGAATCTATAACTAGTGTCACAGGAATGGTTCAAAACATAGCCAGTATGAAGAGTCAGTCTTCTTGTACTTAAGTCGACGTTGTGCCTTTTCATTTAATTCCGAAGCAATTTCTGTGTTTCATCGTCAATAAGAAGGTCAGAGGGATACAATGAACCTGAATTGAAGCATCGGAATCTATAACTAGTGTCACAGAAATGGTTCAAAGCAAAGTCAGTAAGAAGAGTCAGTCTTCTTGTCCTTAAGTCGGCTTTGTACCTTTTGTATTTAATTCCGATGCAATTTCTGTGTTTCATCGTCAATAAGAAGGTCCAAGGGATACAGTAAACATGGAGTGAGGCATCGGAATCTATGACTAGTGTCAATGGAATGGTTCAAAACATAGTCAGTAAGAAGAGTCAGTCTTCTTGTACTTAAGTCGGCATTGTGTCTTTTGTAATTAATTCCGATGCAATTTCTGTGTTTCATCATCAACAAGAAGGTCCAATGGATATAGTAAACCTGGAGTGAAGCATCGGAATCGATAACTAGTGTCACAGGAATGGTTCAGAACATAGACAGTAAGAAGAGTCAGTCTTCTTGTACTTACGTCGACATTGTGCCTTTTCTATTTAATTCCGATGCAATTTCTGTGTTTCATCGTCAATAAGAAGGTCAGAGGGATACAATAAACCTGAAGTGAAGCATCGGAATCTATAACTAATGTCACAGGAATGGTTCAAAACAAAGTCAGTAAGAAGAATCAGTCTTCTTCTCCTTAAGTCGGCATTGTGCCTTTTGTATTTCATTCCGATGCAATTTCTGTGTTTCATCGTCAATAAGAAGGTCCAAGGGATACAGTAAACCTGAAGTGAAGCTTCGGAATCTATAGCTAGTGTCACAGGAATGCTTCAAAACATAGTCAGTAAGAAGAGTCAGTCTTCTTGTCCTTATGTCGGCATTGTGCCTTTTGAAATTAATTACGATGCAATTTCTGTGTTTCATCGTCAATAAGAAGGTCCAAGGGATACAGTAAACCTGGAGTGAAGCATCGGAATCTATAACTAGTGTCACAGGAATGGTTCAAAACATAGACAGTAAGAAGAGTCAGTCTTCTTGTACTTAAGTCGGCATTGTGTCTTTTGTATTTAATTCCGATGCAATTTCTGTGTTTCATCGTCCATAAGAAGGTCCAAGGGATACAGTAAACCTGAAGTGAAGCATCGGAATTGATAACTAGTGTCACAGGAATGGTTCAAACATAGTCAGTAAGAAGAGTCAGTCTTCTTGTACTTAAGTCGGCGATGTGCCTTTTGTATTTAATTCCGATGCAATTTCTGTGTATCATCGTCAATAAGAAGGACCAAGGGATACAGTAAACTTGGAGTGAAGCATCGGAATCTATAACTAGTGTCACCGGGATGGTTCAAAACATAGGCAGTAAGAAGAGTCAGTCTTCTTGTACTTAAGTCGGCATTGTGCCTTTTGTATTTAATTCCGATGCAATTTCTGTGTTTCATCGTCAATAAGAAGGTCAGAGGGATACAGTAAACCTGAAGTGAAGCATCGGAATCTATAACTAGTGTCACAGGAATGGTTCAAAACATAGTCAGAAAGAAGGGTTAGTCTTCTTGTACTTAAGTCGGCATTGTGCCTTTTGTATTTAATTCCGATGCAATTTCTGTGTTTCATCGTCACTAAGAAGGTCAAAGGGATGCAGTAAACCTGGAGTGAAGCATCGGAATCTATAACTAGTGTCACAGGAATGGTTCAAAACATAGTCAGTAAGAGGAGTCAGTCTTCTTGTACTTAAGTCGGCATTGTGCATTTTCTATTTAATTCCGACGCAATTTCTGTGTTTCATCGTCAATAAGAAGGTCAGAGGGATACAATAAACCTGAAGTGAAGCATCGGAATCTATAACTAGTGTCACAGGAATGGTTCAAAGCAAAGTCAATAAGAAGAGTCAGTCTTCTTGTCCTTAAGTCGGCATTGTGCCTTTTGTGTTTAATTCCGATGCAATTCCTGTGTTTCATCGTCAATAAGAAGGTACAAGGGATATAGTAAACCTGGAGTGAAGCATCGGAATCTATAACTAGTGTCACAGGAATGGTTCAAAATATAGACAATAAGAAGAGTCAGTCTTCTTGTACTTATGTCGACATTGTGCCTTTTCTATTTAATTCCGATGCAATTTTTGTGTTTCATCGTCAATAAGAAGGTCAGAGGGATACAATAAACCTGAAGTGAAGCATCTGAATCAATAACTAGTGTCACAGGAACGGTTCAAAACAAAGTCAGTAAGAAGAGTCAGCCTGCTTGTCCTTAAGTCGGCATTGTGCCTTTTGTATTTAATTCCGATGCAATTTCTGTGTTTCATCGTCAATAAGAAGGTCCAAGGGATACAGTAAACCTGGAGTGAAGCATCGGAATCTATAACTAGTGTCACAGGAGTGGTTCAAAACATAGACAGTAAGAAGAGTCAGACTTCTTGTACTTAATTCTGCTTTGTGCATTTTGTATTTAATTCCGATGTAATTTCTGTGTTTCATCGTCAATAAGAAAGTCCAAGGGATACAGTAAACCTGAAGTGAAGCATCGGAATTTATAACTAGTGTCACAGGAATGGTTCAAAACATAGTCAGTAAGAAGAGTCAGTCTTCTTGTACTTATGTCGGCATTGTGCCTTTTGTATTTAATTCCGATGCATTTTCTGTGTTTCATCGTCAGTAAGAAGGTCCAAGGGATACAGTAAACCTGGAGTGAAGCATCGGAATCTATAACTAGTGTCACAGGAATGGTTCAAAACATAGACAGTAAGAAGAGTCAGACTTCTTGTACTTACGTCGACATTGTGCCTTTTGTATTTCATTCCGATGAAATTTCTGTGTTTCTTCGTCAATAAGAAGGTCCAAGGGATACAGTAAACCTGAAGTGAAGCTTCGGAATCTATAGCTAGTGTCACAGGAATGCTTCAAAACATAGTCAGTAAGAAGAGTCAATCTTCTTGTCCTTATGTCGGCATTGTGCCTTTTGAAATTAATTCCGATGCAATTTCTGTGTTTCATCGTCAATAAGAAGGTCCAAGGGATACAGTAAACCTGGAGTGAAGCATCGGAATCAATAACTAGTGTCACAGGAATGGTTCAAAACATAGAGAGTAAGAAGAGTCAGTCTTCTTGACCTTAATTCTGCTTTGTGCCTTTTGTATTTAATTCCGATGCAATTTCTGTGTTTCATCGTCAATAAGAAGGTCCAAGGTATACAGTAAGCCTGAAGTGAAGCATCGGATCTATAACTAGTGTCACAGGAATGGTTCAAAACATAGTCAGTAAGAAGAGTCAGGTCTTTGAACTTAAGTCGGCATTGTGCCTTTTCTATTTAATTCCGATGCAATATCTGTGTTTCATCGTCAATAAGAAGGTCCAAGGGATACAGTAAACCTGGAGTGAAGCATCGGAATCTATAACTAGTGTCAATGGAATGGTTCAAGACATAGTCAGTAAGAGGAGTCAGTCATCTTGTACTTAAGTCGGCATTGTGCCTTTTCTTTTTAATTCCGATGCAATTTCTGTGTTGCATCGTCAATAAGAAGGTCCAAGGGATATAGTAAAACTGGAGTGAAGCTTAGGAATCTATAACTAGTGTCACAGGAGTGGTTCAAAACATACACAGTGAGAAGAGTCAGACTTCTTGTACTTACGTCGACATTGTGCCTTTTCTATTTAATTCCGATGCAATTTCTGTGTTTCATCGTCAATAAGAAGGTCAGAGAGATACAATAAACATGAAGTGAAGCATCGGAATCTATAGCTAGTGTCACAGGAATGGTTCAAAACATAGTCAGTAAGAAGAGTTAGTCATCTTGTACTTAGGTCGGCATTGTGCCTTTTGTATTTAATTCCGATGCAATTTCTGTGTTTCATCGTCCATAAGAAGGTCCAAGGGATACAGTAAACCTGAAGTGAAGCATCGGAATTGATAACTAGTGTCACAGGAATGGTTCAAATATAGTCAGTAAGAAGAGTCAGTCTTCTTGAACTTAAGTCGGCGATGTGCCTTTTGTATTTAATTCCGATGCAATTTCTGTGTTTCATCGTCAATAAGAAGGACCAAGGGATACAGTAAACTTGGAGTGAAGCATCGGAATCTATAACTAGTGTCACAGGGATGGTTCAAAACGTAGACAGTAAGAAGAGTCAGTCTTCTTGTACTTAAGTCGGCATTGTGCCTTTTCTATTTGATTCCTATGCAATTTCTGTGTTTCATCGTCAATAAGAAGGTCAGAGGGATACAGTAAACCTGAAGTGAAGCATCGGAATCAATAACTAGTGTCACAGGAATGGTTCAAAACATAGTCAGAAAGAAGAGTTAGTCTTCTTGTACTTAAGTCGGCATTGTGCCTTTTGTATTTAATTCCGATGCAATTTCTGTGTTTCATCGTCACTAAGAAGGTCCAAGGGATGCAGTAAACCTGGAGTGAAGCAACGGAATCTATAACTAGTGTCACAGGAATGGTTCAAAACATAGTCAGTAAGAGGAGTCAGTCTTCTTGTACTTAAGTCGGCATTGTGCATTTTCTATTTAATTCCGACGCAATTTCTGTGTTTCATCGTCAATAAGAAGGTCAGAGGGATACAATAAACGTGAAGTGAAGCATCGGAATCTATAACTAGTGTCACAGGAATGGTTCAAAGCAATGTCAATAAGAAGAGTCAGTCTTCTTGTCCTTAAGTCGGCATTGTGCCTTTTGTATTTAATTCCGATGCAATTCCTGTGTTTCATCGTCAATAAGAAGGTCCAAGGGATATAGTAAACCTGGAGTGAAGCATCGGAATCTATAACTAGTGTCAATGGAATGGTTCAAAACATAGTCAGCAAGGAGAGTCAGTCTTCTTGTACTTATTTCGGCATTGTGCCTTTTCTATTTAATTCCGATGCAATTTCTGTGTTTCATCGTCAATAAGAAGGTCCAAGGGATATAGTAAACCTAGAGTGAAGCATCTGAATCAATAACTAGTGTGACAGGAATGGTTCAAAACAAAGTCAGTAAGAAGAGTCAGTCTGCTTGTCCTTAAGTCGGCATTGTGCCTTTTGTATTTAATTCCGATGCAATTTCAGTGTTTCATCGTCAATAAGAAGGTCCAAGGGATACAGTAAACCGGAAGTGAAGAATCGGATGTATAACTAGTGTCACAGGAATGGTTCAAAGCATAGTCAGTAAGAAGCGTCAGGTTTTTGTCCTTAAGTCGGCTTTGTGCCTTTTCTATTTAATTCCGATGCAATTTCTGTGTTTCATCGTCAATAAGAAGGTCCAAGGGATACAGTAACCCTGGGGTGAAGCATCGGAATCTATAACTAGTGTCACAGGAATGGTTCAAAACATAGTCAGTAAGATGAGTCAGTCTTCGTGTACTTAAGTCGGGATTGTGCCTTTTCTTTTTAATTCCGATGCAATTTCGGTGTTTCATCGTAAAGAAGAAGGTTTAAGGGATACAGTAAACCTGGAGTGAAGCATCGGAATCTATAACTAGTGTCACAGGAATGGTTCAAAACATAGCCAGTATGAAGAGTCAGTCTTCTTGTACTTAAGTCGACGTTGTGCCTTTTCATTTAATTCCGAAGCAATTTCTGTGTTTCATCGTCAATAAGAAGGTCAGAGGGATACAATGAACCTGAATTGAAGCATCGGAATCTATAACTAGTGTCACAGAAATGGTTCAAAGCAAAGTCAGTTAGAAGAGTCAGACTTCTTGTCCTTAAGTCGGCTTTGTACCTTTTGTATTTAATTCCGATGCAATTTCTGTGTTTCATCGTCAATAAGAAGGTCCAAGGGATACAGTAAACATGGAGTGAAGCATCGGAATCTGTGACTAGTGTCAATGGAATGGTTCAAAACATAGTCAGTAAGAAGAGTCAGTCTTCTTGTACTTAAGTCGGCATTGTGTCTTTTGTAATTAATTCCGATGCAATTTCTGTGTTTCATCATCAACAAGAAGGTCCAATGGATATAGTAAACCTGGAGTGAAGCATCGGAATCGATAACTAGTGTCACAGGAATGGTTCAGAACATAGACAGTAAGAAGAGTCAGTCTTCTTGTACTTACGTCGACATTGTGCCTTTTCTATTTAATTCCGATGCAATTTCTGTGTTTCATCGTCACTAAGAAGGTCAAAGGGATGCAGTAAACCTGGAGTGAAGCATCGGAATCTATAACTAGTGTCACAGGAATGGTTCAAAACATAGTCAGTAAGAGGAGTCAGTCTTCTTGTACTTAAGTCGGCATTGTGCATTTTCTATTTAATTCCGACGCAATTTCTGTGTTTCATCGTCAATAAGAAGGTCAGAGGGATACAATAAACCTGAAGTGAAGCATCGGAATCTATAACTAGTGTCATAGGAATGGTTCAAAGCAAAGTCAATAAGAAGAGTCAGTCTTCTTGCCCTTAAGTCGGCATTGTGCCTTTTGTGTTTAATTCCGATGCAATTCCTGTGTTTCATCGTCAATAAGAAGGTACAAGGGATATAGTAAACCTGGAGTGAAGCATCGGAATCTATAACTAGTGTCACAGGAATGGTTCAAAATATAGACAATAAGAAGAGTCAGTCTGCTTGTACTTATGTCGACATTGTGCCTTTTCTATTTAATTCCGATGCAATTTTTGTGTTTCATCGTCAATAAGAAGGTCAGAGGGATACAATAAACCTGAAGTGAAGCATCTGAATCAATAACTAGTGTCACAGGAATGGTTCAAAACAAAGTCAGTAAGAAGAGTCAGTCTGCTTGTCCTTAAGTCGGCATTGTGCCTTTTGTATTTAATTCCGATGCAATTTCTGTGTTTCATCGTCAATAAGAAGGTCCAAGGGATACAGTAAACCTGGAGTGAAGCATCGGAATCTATAACTAGTGTCACAGGAATGGTTCAAAACATAGACAGTAAGAAGAGTCAGTCTTCTTGTCCTTAAGTCGGCAGTGTGCCTTTTCTATTTAATTCCGATGCAATTTCTGTGTTTCATCGTCAATAAGAAGGTCCAAGGGATACAGTGAACCTGGAGTGAAGCATCGGAATCTATAACTAGTGTCACAGGAGTGGTTCAAAACATAGACCGTAAGAAGAGTCAGACTTCTTGTACTTAATTCTGCTTTGTGCATTTTGTATTTAATTCCGATGTAATTTCTGTGTTTCATCGTCAATAAGAAGGTCCAAGGGATACAGTAAACCTGAAGTGAAACATCCGAATTTATAACTAGTGTCACAGGAATGGTTCAAAACATAGTCAGTAAGAAGAGTCAGTCTTCTTGTACTTATGTCGGCATTGTGCCTTTTGTATTTAATTCCGATGCATTTTCTGTGTTTCATCGTCAATAAGAAGGTCCAAGGGATACAGTAAACCTGGAGTGAAGCATCGGAATCTATAACTAGTGTCACAGGAATGGTTCAAAACATAGACAGTAAGAAGAGTCAGACTTCTTGTACTGAAATCGGCATCGTGCATTTTGTATTTTATGCCGATGCAATTTCTGTGTTTCATCGTCAATAAGAAGGTCCAAGGGATACAGTAAACCTGAAGTGAAGCTTCGTAATCTATATCTAGTGTCACAGGAATGGTTCAAAACATAGACAGTGGGAAGAGTCAGTCTTCTTGTACTTAAGTCGGCATTGCGCCGTTTGTATTTAATTCCGATGCAATTTCTGTGTTTCATCGTCAATAAGAAGGTCCAAGGTATGCAGTAAATCTGAAGTGAAGCATCTGATCTATAACTAGTGTCACAGGAATGGTTCAAAACGTAGCCAGTAAGAAGAGTCAAACTTCTTGTACTTAAGTCAGCATTGTACCTTTTCTATTTAATTCCGATGCAATTTCTGTGTTTCATCGTCAATAAGAAGGTCCAAGGGATACAGTGAACATGGAGTGAAGCATCGGATTCAATAACTAGTGTCGCAGGAATGGTTCAAAACATGGACAGTAAGAAGAGTCAGTCTTCTTGTACTTATTTCGGCTTTGTGCCATTTGTATTTAATTCCGATGCAATTTCTGTTTTTCATCGTCAATAAATAAGTCCAAGGGATACAGTAAACCTGAAGTGAAGCATCGGAGTCTATAACTAGTGTCACAGGACTGGTTCAAAAATAGACAGTAAGATGAGTCAGTCTTCTTGAACTTAATTCGGCATTGTGCCTTTTGTATTTAATTCCGATGCAATTTCTGTGTTTCATCGTCAATAAGAATCTCCAAGGGATACAGTAAACCTGAAATGAAGCATCTGAATCTATAACTTGCGTCACAGGAATGGTTCAAAACATAGTCAGTAAGGAGAGTCAGTCTTCTTGTACTTAATACGGCATTGTGCTATTTGCATTTAATTCCGATGCAATTTCTGTGTTTCATCGTCAATAACAAGGCCCAAGGGATACAGTAAACCTGGAGTGAAGCATCGGAATCTATAACTAGTGTCACAGGAATGGTTCAAAACATAGTCAGAAAGAAGAGTTAGTCTTCTTGTACTTAAGTCGGCATTGTGCCTTTTGTGTTTAATTCCGATGCAATTTCTGTGTTTCATCGTCACTAAGAAGGTCCAAGGGATGCAGTAAACCTGGAGTGAAGCATCGGAATCTATAACTAGTGTCACAGGAATGGTTCAAAACATAGTCAGTAAGAGGAGTCAGTCTTCTTGTACTTAAGTCGGCATTGTGCATTTTCTATTTAATTCCGACGCAATTTCTGTGTTTCATCGTCAATAAGAAGGTCAGAGGGATACAATAAACGTGAAGTGAAGCATCGGAATCTATAACTAGTGTCACAGGAATGCTTCAAAGCAATGTCAATAAGAAGAGTCAGTCTTCTTCTCCTTAAGTCGGCATTGTGCCTTTTGTATTTAATTCCGATGCAATTTCTGTGTTTCATCGTCAATAAGAAGGTCCAAGGGATATAGTAAACCTGGAGTGAAGCATCGGAATCTATAACTAGTGTCACAGGAATATTTCAAAACATAGACAGTAAGAAGAGTAAGTCTTCTTGTACTAACGTCGACATTGTGCCTTTTCTATTTAATTCCGATGCAATTTTTGTGTTTCATCGTCAATAAGAAGGTCAGAGGGATACAATAAACCTGAAGGGAAGCATCTGAATCAATAACTAGTGTCACAGGAATGGTTCAAAACAAAGTCAGTAAGAAGAGACAGTCTGCTTGTCCTTAAGTCGGCATTGTGCCTTTTGTATTTAATTCCGATGCAATTTCTGTGTTTCATCGTCAATAAGAAGGTCCAAGGGATACAGTAAACCTGAAGTGAAGCTTCGGAATCTATAGCTAGTGTCACAGGAATGCTTCAAAACATAGTCAGTAAGAAGAGTCAGTCTTCTTGTCCTTATGTCGGCATTGTGCCTTTTGTAATTAATTCCGATGCAATTTCTGTGTTTCATCGTCAATAAGAAGGTCCAAGGGATACAGTAAACCTGGAGTGAAGCATCTGAATCTATAACTAGTGTCACAGGAATGGTTCAAAACATAGACAGTAAGAAGAGTCAGTCTTCTTGTCCTTAAGTCGGCATTGTGCCTTTTCTATTTAATTCCGAAGCAATTTCTGTTTTTCATCGTCAATAAGAAGGTCCAAGGGATACAGTGAACCTGGAGTGAAGCATCGAAATCTATAACTAGTGTCACAGGAGTGGTTCAAAACATAGACAGTAAGAAGAGTCAGACTTCTTGTACTTAATTCTGCTTTGTGCATTTTGTATTTAATTCCGATGCAATTTCTGTGTTTCATCGTCAATAAGAAGGTCCAAGGGATACAGTAAACCTGAAGTGAAGCATCGGAATTTATAACTAGTGTCACAGGAATGGTTCAAAACATAGTCAGTAAGAAGAGTCAGTCTTCTTGTACTTATGTCGGCAATGTGCCTTTTGTATTTAATTCCGATGCATTTTCTGTGTTTCATCGTCAATAAGAAGGTCCAAGGGATACAGTAAACCTGAAGTGAAGCATCGGATCGATAACTAGTGTCACAGGAATGGTTCAAAACATAGTCAGTAAGAAGCGTCAGGTTTTTGTCCTTAAGTCGGCTTTGTGCCTTTTCTATTTAATTCCGATGCAATTTCTGTGTTTCATCGTCAATAAGAAGGTCCAAGGGATACAGTAACCCTGGAGTGAAGCATCGGAATCTATAACTAGTGTCACAGGAATGGTTCAAAACATAGTCAGTAAGATGAGTCAGTCTTCGTGTACTTAAGTCGGGATTGTGCCTTTTCTTTTTAATTCCGATGCAATTTCTGTGTTTCATCGTAAAGAAGAAGGTTTAAGGGATACAGTAAACCTGGAGTGAAGCATCGGAATCTATAACTAGTGTCACAGGAATGGTTCAAAACATAGTCAGTAAGAAGCGTCAGGTTTTTGTCCTTAAGTCGGCTTTGTGCCTTTTCTATTTAATTCCGATGCAATTTCTGTGTTTCATCGTCAATAAGAAGGTCCAAGGGATACAGTAACCCTGGAGTGAAGCATCGGAATCTATAACTAGTGTCACAGGAATGGTTCAAAACATAGTCAGTAAGATGAGTCAGTCTTCGTGTACTTAAGTCGGGATTGTGCCTTTTCTTTTTAATTCCGATGCAATTTCTGTGTTTCATCGTAAAGAAGAAGGTTTAAGGGATACAGTAAACCTGGAGTGAAGCATCGGAATCTATAACTAGTGTCACAGGAATGGTTCAAAACATAGTCAGTAAGAAGCGTCAGGTTTTTGTCCTTAAGTCGGCTTTGTGCCTTTTCTATTTAATTCCGATGCAATTTCTGTGTTTCATCGTAAAGAAGAAGGTTTAAGGGATACAGTAAACCTGGAGTGAAGCATCGGAATCTATAACTAGTGTCACAGGAATGGTTCAAAACATAGCCAGTATGAAGAGTCAGTCTTCTTGTACTTAAGTCGACATTGTGCCTTTTCATTTAATTCCGAAGCAATTTCTGTGTTTCATCGTCAATAAGAAGGTCAGAGGGATACAATGAACCTGAATTGAAGCATCGGAATCTATAACTAGTGTTACAGAAATGGTTCAAAGCAAAGTCAGTAAGAAAAGTCAGTCTTCTTGTCCTTAAGTCGGCTTTGTACCTTTTGTATTTAATTCCGATGCAATTTCTGTGTTTCATCGTCAATAAGAAGGTCCAAGGGATACAGTAAATATGGAGTGAAGCATCGGAATCTATAACTAGTGTAAATGGAATGGTTCAAAACATAGTCAGTAAGAAGAGTCAGTCTTCTTGTACTTAATTCGGCATTGTGTCTTTTGTAATTAATTCCGATGCAATTTCTGTGTTTCATCATCAATAAGAAGGTCCAATGGATATAGTAAACCTGGAGTGAAGCATCGGAATCTATAACTAGTGTCACAGGAATGGTTCAAAACATAGACAGTAAGAAGAGTCAGTCTTCTTGTACTTACGTCGACATTGTGCCTTTTGTATTTAATTCCGATGCAATTTCTGTGTTTCATCGTCATTAAGAAGGACCAAGGGATACAGTAAACCTGGAGTGAAGCATCGGAGTCTATAACTAGTGTCACAGGACTGGTTCAAAAATGGACAGTAAGAAGAGTCAGTCTTCTTGAACTGAAATCGGCATCGTGCATTTTGTATTTTATTCCGATGCAATTTCTGTGTTTCATCGTAAATAAGAAGGTCAGAGGGATACAGTAAACCTGAAGTGAAACATCGGAATCCATAACTAGTGTCACAGGAATGGTTCAAAACATAGTCAGTAAGAAGAGTTAGTCTTCTTGAACTTAAGTCAGCATTGTGCCTTTTGTACTTAATTCCGTTGCAATTTCTGTGTTTCATCGTCAACAAGAAGGTCCAAGGGATACAGTAAACCCGGAGTGAAGCATCGGAATCTGTAACTAGTGTCACAGGAATGGTTCAAAACATAGACAGTAGGAAGAGTCGGTCTTCATGTACTTAAGTCGGCATTGTGCCATTTGTATTTAATTCCGATGCATTTTCTGTGTTTCATTGTCAATAAGAAGTTCCAAGGGATACAGTAAACCTGAAGTGAAGCTTCGGAATCTATATCTAGTGTCACAGGAATGGTTCAAAACATAGACAGTGGGAAGAGTCAGTCTTCTTGTACTTAAGTCGGCATTGCGCCGTCTGTATTTAATTCCGATGCAATTTCTGTGTTTCATCGTCAATAAGAAGGTCCAAGGTATGCAGTAAATCTGAAGTGAAGCATCGGAATCTATAACTAGTGTCACAGGAATGGTTCAAAACGTAGGCAGTAAGAAGAGTCAGTCTTCTTGTACTTAAGTCGGCATTGTGCCTTTTCTATTTAATTCCGATGCAATTTCTGTGTTTCATCGTCAATAAGAACGTCAGAGGGATACAGTAAACCTGAAGTGAAGCATCGGAATCAATAACTAGTGTCACAGGAATGGTTCAAAACATTGTCAGAAAGAAGAGTTAGTCTTCTTGTACTTAAGTCGGCATTGTGCCTTTTGTATTTAATTCCGATGCAATTTCTGTGTTTCATCGTCACTAAGAAGGTCAAAGAGATGCAGTAAACCTGGAGTGAAGCATCGGAATCTATAACTAGTGTCACAGGAATGGTTCGAAACATAGTCAGTAAGAATAGTCAGTCTTCTTGTACTTAAGTCGGCATTGTGCATTTTCTATTTAATTCCGACGCAATTTCTGTGTTTCATCGTCAATAAGAAGGTCAGAGGGATACAATAAACCTGAAGTGAAGCATCGGAATCTATAACTAGTGTCACAGGAATGGTTCAAAGCAAAGTCAATAAGAAGAGTCAGTCTTCTTGTCCTTAAGTCGGCATTGTGCCTTTTGTGTTTAATTCCGATGCAATACCTGCGTTTCATCGTCAATAAGAAGGTCCAAGGGATACCGTAAACCTGGAGTGAAGCATCGGAATCTATAACTAGTGTCACAGGAATGGTTCAAAACATAGACAGTAAGAAGAATCAGTCTTCTTGTACTTAAGACGGCATTGTGTCTTTTGTATTTAATTCCGATGCAATTTCTGTGTTTCATCGTCCATAAGAAGGTCCAAGGGATACAGTAAACCTGAAGTGAAGCATCGGAATTGATAACTAGTGTCACAGGAATGGTTCAAACATAGTCAGTAAGAAGAGTCAGTCTTCTTGTACTTAAGTCGGCGATGTGCCTTTTGTATTTAATTCCGATGCAATTTCTGTAATTCATCGTCAATAAGAAGGACCAAGGGATACAGTAAACGTGGAGTGAAGCATCGGAATCTATAACTAGTGTCACCGGGATGGTTCAAAACATAGGCAGTAAGAAGAGTCAGTCTTCTTGTACTTAAGTCGGCATTGTGCCTTTTCTATTTAATTCCGATGCAATTTCTGTGTTTCATCGTCAATAAGAAGGTCAGAGGGATACAGTAAACCTAAAGTGAAGCATCGGAATCAATAACTAGTGTCACAGGAATGGTTCAAAACATAGTCAGAAAGAAGAGTTAGTCTTCTTGTACTTAAGTCGGCATTGTGCCTTTTGTATTTAATTCTGATGCAATTTCTGTGTTTCATCGTCACTAAGAAGGTCAAAGGGATGCAGTAAACCTGGAGTGAAGCATCGGAATCTATAACTAGTGTCACAGGAATGGTTCAAAACATAGTCAGTAAGAGGAGTCAGTCTTCTTGTACTTAAGTCGGCATTGTGCATTTTCTATTTAATTCCGACGCAATTTCTGTGTTTCATCGTCAATAAGAAGGTCAGAGGGATACAATAAACCTGAAGTGAAGCATCGGAATCTATAACTAGTGTCACAGGAATGGTTCAAAGCAAAGTCAATAAGAAGAGTCAGTCTTCTTGTCCTTAAGTCGGCATTGTGCCTTTTGTGTTTAATTCCGATGCAATTCCTGTGTTTCATCGTCAATAAGAAGGTCCAAGGGATATAGTAAACCTGGAGTGAAGCATCGGAATCTATAACTAGTGTCACAGGAATGGTTCAAATCATAGACAGTAAGAAGAGTCAGTCTTCTTGTACTTATGTCGACATTCTGCCTTTTCTATTTAATTCCGATGCAATTTTTGTATTTCATCGTCAATAAGAAGGTCAGAGGGATACAATAAACCTGAAGTGAAGCATCTGAATCAATAACTAGTGTCACAGGAATGGTTCAAAACAAAGTCAGTAAGAAGAGTCAGTCTTCTTGTCCTTAAGTCGGCATTGTGCCTTTGTGCCTTTTCTATTTAATTCCGATGCTATTTCTGTGTTTCATCGTCAATAAGAAGGTCCAAGGGATACAGTGAACCTGGAGTGAAGCATCGGAATCTATAACTAGTGTCACAGGAGTGGTTCAAAACATAGACAGTAAGAAGAGTCAGACTTCTTGTACTTAATTCTGCTTTGTGCATTTTGTATTTAATTCCGATGTAATTTCTGTGTTTCATCGTCAATAAGAAGGTCCAAGGGATACAGTAAACCTGAAGTGAAGCATCGGAATTTATAACTAGTGTCACAGGAATGGTTCAAAACATAGTCAGTAAGAAGAGTCAGTCTTCTTGTACTTATGTCGGCATTGTGCCTTTTGTATTTAATTCCGATGCATTTTCTGTGTTTCATCGTCAATAAGAAGGTTCCAAGGATACAGTAAACCGGGAGTGAAGCATCGGAATCTATAACTAGGGTCACAGGAACGGTTCAAAACATAGACAGTAAGAAGAGTCAGACTTCTTGTACTTACGTCGACATTGTGCCTTTTGTATTTAATTCCGATGCAATTTCTGTGTTTCATCGTCATTAAGAAGGACCAAGGGATACAGTAAACCTGGAGTGAAGCATCGGAGTCTATAACTAGTGTCACAGGACTGGTTCAAAAATGGACAGTAAGAAGAGTCAGTCTTCTTGAACTGAAATCGGCATCGTGCATTTTGTATTTTATTCCGATGCAATTTCTGTGTTTCATCGTCAATAAGAAGGTCAGAGGGATACAGTAAACCTGAAGTGAAGCATCGGAATCCATAACTAGTGTCACAGGAATGGTTCAAAACATAGTCAGTAAGAAGAGTTAGTCTTCTTGAACTTAAGTCAGCATTGTGCCTTTTGTACTTAATTCCGTTGCAATTTCTGTGTTTCATCGTCAACAAGAAGGTCCAAGGGATACAGTAAACCCGGAGTGAAGCATCGGAATCTGTAACTAGTGTCACAGGAATGGTTCAAAACATAGACAGTAGGAAGAGTCGGTCTTCATGTACTTAAGTCGGCATTGTGCCATTTGTATTTAATTCCGATGCATTTTCTGTGTTTCATTGTCAATAAGAAGTTCCAAGGGATACAGTAAACCTGAAGTGAAGCTTCGGAATCTATATCTAGTGTCACAGGAATGGTTCAAAACATAGACAGTGGGAAGAGTCAGTCTTCTTGTACTTAAGTCGGCATTGCGCCGTCTGTATTTCATTCCGATGCAATTTCTGTGTTTCATCGTCAATAAGAAGGTCCAAGGTATGCAGTAAATCTGAAGTGAAGCATCGGAATCTATAACTAGTGTCACAGGAATGGTTCAAAACGTAGGCAGTAAGAAGAGTCAGTCTTCTTGTACTTAAGTCGGCATTGTGCCTTTTCTATTTAATTCCGATGCAATTTCTGTGTTTCATCGTCAATAAGAACGTCAGAGGGATACAGTAAACCTGAAGTGAAGCATCGGAATCAATAACTAGTGTCACAGGAATGGTTCAAAACATTGTCAGAAAGAAGAGTTAGTCTTCTTGTACTTAAGTCGGCATTGTGCCTTTTGTATTTAATTCCGATGCAATTTCTGTGTTTCATCGTCACTAAGAAGGTCAAAGAGATGCAGTAAACCTGGAGTGAAGCATCGGAATCTATAACTAGTGTCACAGGAATGGTTCGAAACATAGTCAGTAAGAATAGTCAGTCTTCTTGTACTTAAGTCGGCATTGTGCATTTTCTATTTAATTCCGACGCAATTTCTGTGTTTCATCGTCAATAAGAAGGTCAGAGGGATACAATAAACCTGAAGTGAAGCATCGGAATCTATAACTAGTGTCACAGGAATGGTTCAAAGCAAAGTCAATAAGAAGAGTCAGTCTTCTTGTCCTTAAGTCGGCATTGTGCCTTTTGTGTTTAATTCCGATGCAATACCTGCGTTTCATCGTCAATAAGAAGGTCCAAGGGATATAGTAAACCTGGAGTGAAGCATCGGAATCTATAACTAGTGTCACAGGAATGGTTCAAAACATAGACAGTAAGAAGAGTCAGTCTTCTTGTACTTATGTCGACATTGTGCCTTTTCTATTTAATTCCGATGCAATTTTTGTGTTTCATGGTCAATAAGAAGGTCAGAGGGATACAATAAACCTGAAGTGAAGCATCTGAATCAATAACTAGTGTCACAGGAATGGTTCAAAACAAAGTCAGTAAGAAGAGTCAGTCTGCTTGTCCTTAAGTCGGCATTGTGCCTTTTGTATTTAATTCCGATGCAATTTCTGTGTTTCATCGTCAATAAGAAGGTCCAAGGGATACAGTAAACCTGAAGTGAAGCTTTGGAATCTATAGCTAGTGTCACAGGAATGGTTCAAAACATAGTCAGTAAGAAGAGTCAGTCTTCTTGTCCTTAAGTCGGCATTGTGCCTTTTCTATTTAATTCCGATGCAATTTCTGTGTTTCATCGTCAATAAGAAGGTCCAAGGGATACAGTGAACCTGGAGTGAAGCATCGGAATCTATAACTAGTGTCATAGGAGTGGTTCAAAACATAGACAGTAAGAAGAGTCAGACTTCTTGTACTTAATTCTGCTTTGTGCATTTTGTATTTAATTCCGATGTAATTTCTGTGTTTCATCGTCAATAAGAAGGTCCAAGGGATACAGTAAACCTGAAGTGAAGCATCGGAATTTATAACTAGTGTCACAGGAATGGTTCAAAACATAGTCAGTAAGAAGAGTCAGTCTTCTTGTACTTATGTCGGCATTGTGCCTTTTGTATTTAATTCCGATGCATTTTCTGTGTTTCATCGTCAATAAGAAGGTCCAAGGGATACAGTAAACCTGGAGTGAAGCATCGAAATCTATAACTAGTGTCACAGGAATGGTTCAAAACATAGACAGTAAGAAGAGTCAGACTTCTTGTACTTACGTCGACATTGAGCCTTTTGTATTTAATTCCGATGCAATTTCTGTGTTTCATCGTCATTAAGAAGGACCAAGGGATACAGTAAACCTGGAGTGAAGCATCGGAATCTATAACTAGTGTCACAGGAATGGTTCGAAACATAGTCAGTAAGAATAGTCAGTCTTCTTGTACTTAAGTCGGCATTGTGCATTTTCTATTTAATTCCGACGCAATTTCTGTGTTTCATCGTCAATAAGAAGGTCAGAGGGATACAATAAACCTGAAGTGAAGCATCGGAATCTATAACTAGTGTCACAGGAATGGTTCAAAGCAAAGTCAATAAGAAGAGTCAGTCTTCTTGTCCTTAAGTCGGCATTGTGCCTTTTGTGTTTAATTCCGATGCAATACCTGCGTTTCATCGTCAATAAGAAGGTCCAAGGGATATAGTAAACCTGGAGTGAAGCATCGGAATCTATAACTAGTGTCACAGGAATGGTTCAAAACATAGACAGTAAGAAGAGTCAGTCTTCTTGTACTTATGTCGACATTGTGCCTTTTCTATTTAATTCCGATGCAATTTTTGTGTTTCATGGTCAATAAGAAGGTCAGAGGGATACAATAAACCTGAAGTGAAGCATCTGAATCAATAACTAGTGTCACAGGAATGGTTCAAAACAAAGTCAGTAAGAAGAGTCAGTCTGCTTGTCCTTAAGTCGGCATTGTGCCTTTTGTATTTAATTCCGATGCAATTTCTGTGTTTCATCGTCAATAAGAAGGTCCAAGGGATACAGTAAACCTGAAGTGAAGCTTTGGAATCTATAGCTAGTGTCACAGGAATGGTTCAAAACATAGTCAGTAAGAAGAGTCAGTCTTCTTGTCCTTAAGTCGGCATTGTGCCTTTTCTATTTAATTCCGATGCAATTTCTGTGTTTCATCGTCAATAAGAAGGTCCAAGGGATACAGTGAACCTGGAGTGAAGCATCGGAATCTATAACTAGTGTCATAGGAGTGGTTCAAAACATAGACAGTAAGAAGAGTCAGACTTCTTGTACTTAATTCTGCTTTGTGCATTTTGTATTTAATTCCGATGTAATTTCTGTGTTTCATCGTCAATAAGAAGGTCCAAGGGATACAGTAAACCTGAAGTGAAGCATCGGAATTTATAACTAGTGTCACAGGAATGGTTCAAAACATAGTCAGTAAGAAGAGTCAGTCTTCTTGTACTTATGTCGGCATTGTGCCTTTTGTATTTAATTCCGATGCATTTTCTGTGTTTCATCGTCAATAAGAAGGTCCAAGGGATACAGTAAACCTGGAGTGAAGCATCGAAATCTATAACTAGTGTCACAGGAATGGTTCAAAACATAGACAGTAAGAAGAGTCAGACTTCTTGTACTTACGTCGACATTGAGCCTTTTGTATTTAATTCCGATGCAATTTCTGTGTTTCATCGTCATTAAGAAGGACCAAGGGATACAGTAAACCTGGAGTGAAGCATCGGAGTCTATAACTAGTGTCACAGGACTGGTTCAAAAATGGACAGTAAGAAGAGTCAGTCTTCTTGAACTGAAATCGGCATCGTGCATTTTGTATTTTATTCCGATGCAATTTCTGTGTTTCATCGTCAATAAGAAGGTCAGAGGGATACAGTAAACCTGAAGTGAAGCATCGGAATCTATAACTAGTGTCACAGGAATGGTTCAAAGCAAAGTCAATAAGAAGAGTCAGTCTTCTTGTCCTTAAGTCGGCATTGTGCCTTTTGTATTTAATTCCGATGCAATTTCTGTGTTTCATCGTCACTAAGAAGGTCAAAGGGATGCAAAAAACCTGGAGTGAAGCATCGGAATCTATAACTAGTGTCACAGGAATGGTTCAAAACATAGTCAGAAAGAAGAGTTAGTCTTCTTGTACTTAAGTCGGCATTGTGCCTTTTGTATTTAATTCCGATGCAATTTCTGTGTTTCATCGTCACTAAGAAGGTCAAAGGGATGCAAAAAACCTGGAGTGAAGCATCGGAATCTATAACTAGTGTCACAGGAATGGTTCAAAACATAGTCAGTAAGAGGAGTCAGTCTTCTTGTACTTAAGTCGGCATTGTGCATTTTCTATTTAATTCCGACGCAATTTCTGTGTTTCATCGTCAATAAGAAGGTCAGAGGGATACAATAAACCTGAAGTGAAGCATCGGAATCTATAACTAGTGTCACAGGAATGGTTCAAAGCAAAGTCAATAAGAAGAGTCAGTCTTCTTGTCCTTAAGTCGGCATAGTGCCTTTTGTATTTAATTCCGATGCAATTTCTGTGTTTCATCGTCACTAAGAAGGTCAAAGGGATGCACAAAACCTGGAGTGAAGCATCGGAATCTATAACTAGTGTCACAGGAATGGTTCAAAACATAGTCAGTAAGAGGAGTCAGTCTTCTTGTACTTAAGTCATCATTGTGCATTTTCTATTTAATTCCGACGCAATTTCTGTGTTTCATCGTCAATAAGAAGGTCAGAGGGATCCAGTAAACCTGAAGTGAAGCATCGGAATTTATAACTAGTGTCACAGGAATGGTTCAAAACATAGTCAGTAAGAAGAGTCAGTCTTCTTGTACTTATGTCGGCATTGTGCCTTTTGTATTTAATTCCGATGCATTTTCTGTGTTTCATCGTCAATAAGAAGGTTCCAAGGATACAGTAAACCGGGAGTGAAGCATCGGAATCTATAACTAGTGTCACAGGAACGGTTCAAAACATAGACAGTAAGAAGAGTCAGACTTCTTGTACTTACGTCGACATTGTGCCTTTTGTATTTAATTCCGATGCAATTTCTGTGTTTCATCGTCATTAAGAAGGACCAAGGGATACAGTAAACCTGGAGTGAAGCATCGGAGTCTATAACTAGTGTCACAGGACTGGTTCAAAAATGGACAGTAAGAAGAGTCAGTCTTCTTGAACTGAAATCGGCATTGTGCATTTTGTATTTTATTCCGATGCAATTTCTGTGTTTCATCGTCAATAAGAAGGTCAGAGGGATACAGTAAACCTGAAGTGAAGCATCGGAATCCATAACTAGTGTCACAGGAATGGTTCAAAACATAGTCAGTAAGAAGAGTTAGTCTTCTTGAACTTAAGTCAGCATTGTGCCTTTTGTACTTAATTCCGTTGCAATTTCTGTGTTTCATCGTCAACAAGAAGGTCCAAGGGATACAGTAAACCCGGAGTGAAGCATCGGAATCTGTAACTAGTGTCACAGGAATGGTTCAAAACATAGACAGTAGGAAGAGTCGGTCTTCATGTACTTAAGTCGGCATTGTGCCTTTTGTATTTAATTCCGATGCATTTTCTGTGTTTCATTGTCAATAAGAAGTTCCTAGGGATACAGTAAACCTGAAGTGAAGCTTCGGAATCTATATCTAGTGTCACAGGAATGGTTCAAAACATAGACAGTGGGAAGAGTCAGTCTTCTTGTACTTAAGTCGGCATTGCGCCCGTCTGTATTTCATTCCGATGCAATTTCTGTGTTTCATCGTCAATAAGAAGGTCCAAGGTATGCAGTAAATCTGAAGTGAAGCATCGGAATCTATAACTAGTGTCACAGGAATGGTTCAAAACGTAGGCAGTAAGAAGAGTCAGTCTTCTTGTACTTAAGTCGGCATTGTGCATTTTCTATTTAATTCCGATGCAATTTCTGTGTTTCATCGTCAATAAGAACGTCAGAGGGATACAGTAAACCTGAAGTGAAGCATCGGAATCAATAACTAGTGTCACAGGAATGGTTCAAAACATTGTCAGAAAGAAGAGTTAGTCTTCTTGTACTTATGTCGGCATTGTGCCTTTTGTATTTAATTCCGATGCAATTTCGGTGTTTCATCGTCACTAAGAAGGTCAAAGAGATGCAGTAAACCTGGAGTGAAGCATCGGAATCTATAACTAGTGTCACAGGAATGGTTCGAAACATAGTCAGTAAGAATAGTCAGTCTTCTTGTACTTAAGTCGGCATTGTGCATTTTCTATTTAATTCCGACGCAATTTCTGTGTTTCATCGTCAATAAGAAGGTCAGAGGGATACAATAAACCTGAAGTGAAGCATCGGAATCTATAACTAGTGTCACAGGAATGGTTCAAAGCAAAGTCAATAAGAAGAGTCAGTCTTCTTGTCCTTAAGTCAGCATTGTGCCTTTTGTGTTTAATTCCGATGCAATACCTGCGTTTCATCGTCAATAAGAAGGTCCAAGGGATATAGTAAACCTGGAGTGAAGCATCGGAATCTATAACTAGTGTCACAGGAATGGTTCAAAACATAGACAGTAAGAAGAGTCAGTCTTCTTGTACTTATGTCGACATTGTGCCTTTTCTATTTAATTCCGATGCAATTTTTGTGTTTCATGGTCAATAAGAAGGTCAGAGGGATACAATAAACCTGAAGTGAAGCATCTGAATCAATAACTAGTGTCACAGGAATGGTTCAAAACAAAGTCAGTAAGAAGAGTCAGTCTGCTTGTCCTTAAGTCGGCATTGTGCCTTTTGTATTTAATTCCGATGCAATTTCTGTGTTTCATCGTCAATAAGAAGGTCCAAGGGATACAGTAAACCTGAAGTGAAGCTTTGGAATCTATAGCTAGTGTCACAGGAATGGTTCAAAACATAGTCAGTAAGAAGAGTCAGTCTTCTTGTCCTTATGTCGGCATTGTGCCTTTTGTAATTAATTCCGATGCAATTTCTGTGTTTCATTGTCAATAAGAAGGTCCAAGGGATACAGTAAACCTGGAGTGAAGCATCGGAATCTATAACTGGTGTCACAGGAATGGTTCAAAACATAGACAGTAAGAAGAGTCAGTCTTCTTGTCCTTAAGTCGGCATTGTGCCTTTTCTATTTAATTCCGATGCAATTTCTGTGTTTCATCGTCAATAAGAAGGTCCAAGGGATACAGTGAACCTGGAGTGAAGCATCGGAATCTATAACTAGTGTCATAGGAGTGGTTCAAAACATAGACAGTAAGAAGAGTCAGACTTCTTGTACTTAATTCTGCTTTGTGCATTTTGTATTTAATTCCGATGTAATTTCTGTGTTTCATCGTCAATAAGAAGGTCCAAGGGATACAGTAAACCTGAAGTGAAGCATCGGAATTTATAACTAGTGTCACAGGAATGGTTCAAAACATAGTCAGTAAGAAGAGTCAGTCTTCTTGTACTTATGTCGGCATTGTGCCTTTTGTATTTAATTCCGATGCATTTTCTGTGTTTCATCGTCAATAAGAAGGTCCAAGGGATACAGTAAACCTGGAGTGAAGCATCGAAATCTATAACTAGTGTCACAGGAATGGTTCAAAACATAGACAGTAAGAAGAGTCAGACTTCTTGTACTTACGTCGACATTGAGCCTTTTGTATTTAATTCCGATGCAATTTCTGTGTTTCATCGTCATTAAGAAGGACCAAGGGATACAGTAAACCTGGAGTGAAGCATCGGAGTCTATAACTAGTGTCACAGGACTGGTTCAAAAATGGACAGTAAGAAGAGTCAGTCTTCTTGAACTGAAATCGGCATCGTGCATTTTGTATTTTATTCCGATGCAATTTCTGTGTTTCATCGTCAATAAGAAGGTCAGAGGGATACAGTAAACCTGAAGTGAAGCATCGGAATCTATAACTAGTGTCACAGGAATGGTTCAAAGCAAAGTCAATAAGAAGAGTCAGTCTTCTTGTCCTTAAGTCGGCATTGTGCCTTTTGAATTTAATTCCGATGCAATTTCTGTGTTTCATCGTCACTAAGAAGGTCAAAGGGATGCAAAAAACCTGGAGTGAAGCATCGGAATCTATAACTAGTGTCACAGGAATGGTTCAAAACATAGTCAGAAAGAAGAGTTAGTCTTCTTGTACTTAAGTCGGCATTGTGCCTTTTGTATTTAATTCCGATGCAATTTCTGTGTTTCATCGTCACTAAGAAGGTCAAAGGGATGCAAAAAACCTGGAGTGAAGCATCGGAATCTATAACTAGTGTCACAGGAATGGTTCAAAACATAGTCAGTAAGAGGAGTCAGTCTTCTTGTACTTGAGTCGGCATTGTGCATTTTCTATTTAATTCCGACGCAATTTCTGTGTTTCATCGTCAATAAGAAGGTCAGAGGGATACAATAAACCTGAAGTGAAGCATCGGAATCTATAACTAGTGTCACAGGAATGGTTCAAAGCAAAGTCAATAAGAAGAGTCAGTCTTCTTGTCCTTAAGTCGGCATTGTGCCTTTTGTATTTAATTCCGATGCAATTTCTGTGTTTCATCGTCACTAAGAAGGTCAAAGGGATGCACAAAACCTGGAGTGAAGCATCGGAATCTATAACTAGTGTCACAGGAATGGTTCAAAACATAGTCAGTAAGAGGAGTCAGTCTTCTTGTACTTAAGTCATCATTGTGCATTTTCTATTTAATTCCGACGCAATTTCTGTGTTTCATCGTCAATAAGAAGGTCAGAGGGATACAGTAAACCTGGAGTGAAGCATCGGAGTCTATAACTAGTGTCACAGGACTGGTTCAAAAATGGACAGTAAGAAGAGTCAGTCTTCTCGAACTGAAATCGGCATCGTGCATTTTGTATTTTATTCCGATGCAATTCCTGTGTTTCATCGTCAATAAGAAGGTCCAAGGGATATAGTAAACTTGCAGTGAAGCATCGGAATCTATAACTAGTGTCACAGGAATGGTTCAAAACATAGACAGTAAGAAGAGTCAGTCTTCTTGTACTTATGTCGACATTGTGCCTTTTCTATTTAATTCCGATGCAATTTTTGTGTTTCTTCGTCAATAAGAAGGTCAGAGGGATACAATAAACCTGAAGTGAAGCATCTGAATCAATAACTAGTGTCACAGGAATGGTTCAAAACAAAGTCAGTAAGCAGAGTCAGTCTGCTTGTCCTTAAGTCGGCATTGTGCCTTTTGTATTTAATTCCGATGCAATTTCTGTGTTTCATCGTCAATAAGAAGGTCCAAGGGATACAGTAAACCTGAAGTGAAGCTTTGGAATCTATAGCTAGTGTCACAGGAATGCTTCAAAACATAGTCAGTAAGAAGAGTCAGTCTTCTTGTCCTTATGTCGGCATTGTGCCTTTTGTAATTAATTCCGATGCAATTTCTGTGTTTCATCGTCAATAAGAAGGTCCAAGGGATACAGTAAACCTGGAGTGAAGCATTGGAATCTATAACTAGTGTCACAGGAATGGTTCAAAACATAGACAGTAAGAAGAGTCAGTCTTCTTATCCTTAAGTCGGCATTGTGCTTTTCTATTTAATTCCGATGCAATTTCTGTGTTTCATCGTCAATAAGAAGGTGCAAGGGATACAGTGAACCTGGAGTGAAGCATCGGAATCTATAACTAGTGTCACAGGAGTGGTTCAAAACATAGACAGTAAGAAGAGTCAGACTTCTTGTACTTAATTCTGCTTTGTGCATTTTGTATTTAATTCCAATGTAATTTCTGTGTTTCATCGTCAGTAAGAAAGTCCAAGGGATACAGTAAACCTGAAGAGAAGCATCGGAATTTATAACTAGTGTCACAGGAATGGTTCAAAACATAGTCAGTAAGAAGAGTCAGTCTTCTTGTACTTATGTCGGCATTGTGCCTTTTGTATTTAATTCCGATGCTATTTCTGTGTTTCATCGTCAATAAGAAGGTCCAAGGGATACAGTAAACCTGGAGTGAAGCATCGGAATCTATAACTAGTGTCACAGGAATGGTTCAAAACATAGACAGTAAGAAGAGTCAGACTTCTTGTACTTACGTCGACATTGTGCCTTTTGTATTTAATTCCGATGCAATTTCTGTGTTTCGTCGTCATTAAGAAGGACCAAGGGATACAGTAAACCTGGAGTGAAGCATCGGAGTCTATAACTAGTGTCACAGGACTGGTTCAAAAATGGACAGTAAGAAGAGTCAGTCTTCTTGAACTGAAATCGGCATCGTGCATTTTGTATTTTATTCCGATGCAATTTCTGTGTTTCATCGTCAATAAGAAGGTCAGAGGGATACAGTAAACCTGAAGTGAAGCATCGGAATCCATAACTAGTGTCACAGGAATGGTTCAAAACATAGTCAGTAAGAAGAGTTAGTCTTCTTGAACTTAAGTCAGCATTGTGCCTTTTGTACTTAATTCCGTTGCAATTTCTGTGTTTCATCGTCAACAAGATGGTCCAAGGGATACAGTAAACCCGGAGTGAAGCATCGGAATCTGTAACTAGTGTCACAGGAATGGTTCAAAACATAGACAGTAGGAAGAGTCGGTCTTCATGTACTTAAGTCGGCATTGTGCCTTTTGTATTTAATTCCGATGCATTTTCTGTGTTTCATTGTCAATAAGAAGGTCCAAGGGATACAGTAAACCTGAAGTGAAGCTTCGGAATCTATATCTAGTGTCACAGGAACGGTTCAAATCATAGACAGTGGGAAGAGTCAGTCTTCTTGTACTTAAGTCGGCATTGCGCCGTTTGTATTTAATTCCGATGCAATTTCTGTGTTTCATCGTCAATAAGAAGGTCCGAGGTATGCAGTAAATCTGAAGTGAAGCATCGGAATCTATAACTAGTGTCACAGGAATGGTTCAAAACATAGTCAGAAAGAAGAGTTAGTCTTCTTGTACTTAAGTCGGCATTGTGCCTTTTGTATTTAATTCCGATGCAATTTCTGTGTTTCATCGTCACTAAGAAGGTCAAAGGGATGCAAAAAACCTGGAGTGAAGCATCGGAATCTATAACTAGTGTCACAGGAATGGTTCAAAACATAGTCAGTAAGAGGAGTCAGTCTTCTTGTACTTAAGTCGGCATTGTGCATTTTCTATTTAATTCCGACGCAATTTCTGTGTTTCATCGTCAATAAGAAGGTCAGAGGGATACAATAAACCTGAAGTGAAGCATCGGAATCTATAACTAGTGTCACAGGAATGGTTCAAAGCAAAGTCAATAAGAAGAGTCAGTCTTCTTGTCCTTAAGTCGGCATTGTGCCTTTTGTGTTTAATTCCGATGCAATTCCTGTGTTTCATCGTCAATAAGAAGGTCCAAGGGATATAGTAAACTTGCAGTGAAGCATCGGAATCTATAACTAGTGTCACAGGAATGGTTCAAAACATAGACAGTAAGAAGAGTCAGTCTTCTTGTACTTATGTCGACATTGTGCCTTTTCTATTTAATTCCGATGCAATTTTTGTGTTTCTTCGTCAATAAGAAGGTCAGAGGGATACAATAAACCTGAAGTGAAGCATCTGAATCAATAACTAGTGTCACAGGAATGGTTCAAAACAAAGTCAGTAAGAAGAGTCAGTCTGCTTGTCCTTAAGTCGGCATTGTGCCTTTTGTATTTAATTCCGATGCAATTTCTGTGTTTCATCGTCAATAAGAAGGTCCAAGGGATACAGTAAACCTGAAGTGAAGCTTTGGAATCTATAGCTAGTGTCACAGGAATGCTTCAAAACATAGTCAGTAAGAAGAGTCAGTCTTCTTGTCCTTATGTCGGCATTGTGCCTTTTGTAATTAATTCCGATGCAATTTCTGTGTTTCATCGTCAATAAGAAGGTCCAAGGGATACAGTAAACCTGGAGTCAAGCATCGGAATCTATAACTAGTGTCACAGGAATGGTTCAAAACATAGACAGTAAGAAGAGTCAGTCTTCTTATCCTTAAGTCGGCATTGTGCCTTTTCTACTTAATTCCGATGCAATTTCTGTGTTTCATCGTCAATAAGATGGTCCAAGGGATACAGTGAACCTGGAGTGAAGCATCGGAATCTATAACTAGTGTCACAGGAGTGGTTCAAAACATAGACAGTAAGAAGAGTCAGACTTCTTGTACTTAATTCTGCTTTGTGCATTTTGTATTTAATTCCAATGTAATTTCTGTGTTTCATCGTCAGTAAGAAAGTCCAAGGGATACAGTAAACCTGAAGAGAAGCATCGGAATTTATAACTAGTGTCACAGGAATGGTTCAAAACATAGTCAGTAAGAAGAGTCAGTCTTCTTGTACTTATGTCGGCATTGTGCCTTTTGTATTTAATTCCGATGCTATTTCTGTGTTTCATCGTCAATAAGAAGGTCCAAGGGATACAGTAAACCTGGAGTGAAGCATCGGAATCTATAACTAGTGTCACAGGAATGGTTCAAAACATAGACAGTAAGAAGAGTCAGACTTCTTGTACTTACGTCGACATTGTGCCTTTTGTATTTAATTCCGATGCAATTTCTGTGTTTCGTCGTCATTAAGAAGGACCAAGGGATACAGTAAACCTGGAGTGAAGCATCGGAGTCTATAACTAGTGTCACAGGACTGGTTCAAAAATGGACAGTAAGAAGAGTCAGTCTTCTTGAACTGAAATCGGCATCGTGCATTTTGTATTTTATTCCGATGCAATTTCTGTGTTTCATCGTCAATAAGAAGGTCAGAGGGATACAGTAAACCTGAAGTGAAGCATCGGAATCCATAACTAGTGTCACAGGAATGGTTCAAAACATAGTCAGTAAGAAGAGTTAGTCTTCTTGAACTTAAGTCAGCATTGTGCCTTTTGTACTTAATTCCGTTGCAATTTCTGTGTTTCATCGTCAACAAGATGGTCCAAGGGATACAGTAAACCCGGAGTGAAGCATCGGAATCTGTAACTAGTGTCACAGGAATGGTTCAAAACATAGACAGTAGGAAGAGTCGGTCTTCATGTACTTAAGTCGGCATTGTGCCTTTTGTATTTAATTCCGATGCATTTTCTGTGTTTCATTGTCAATAAGAAGGTCCAAGGGATACAGTAAACCTGAAGTGAAGCTTCGGAATCTATATCTAGTGTCACAGGAACGGTTCAAATCATAGACAGTGGGAAGAGTCAGTCTTCTTGTACTTAAGTCGGCATTGCGCCGTTTGTATTTAATTCCGATGCAATTTCTGTGTTTCATCGTCAATAAGAAGGTCCGAGGTATGCAGTAAATCTGAAGTGAAGCATCGGAATCTATAACTAGTGTCACAGGAATGGTTCAAAACATAGTCAGAAAGAAGAGTTAGTCTTCTTGTACTTAAGTCGGCATTGTGCCTTTTGTATTTAATTCCGATGCAATTTCTGTGTTTCATCGTCACTAAGAAGGTCAAAGGGATGCAAAAAACCTGGAGTGAAGCATCGGAATCTATAACTAGTGTCACAGGAATGGTTCAAAACATAGTCAGTAAGAGGAGTCAGTCTTCTTGTACTTAAGTCGGCATTGTGCATTTTCTATTTAATTCCGACGCAATTTCTGTGTTTCATCGTCAATAAGAAGGTCAGAGGGATACAATAAACCTGAAGTGAAGCATCGGAATCTATAACTAGTGTCACAGGAATGGTTCAAAGCAAAGTCAATAAGAAGAGTCAGTCTTCTTGTCCTTAAGTCGGCATTGTGCCTTTTGTGTTTAATTCCGATGCAATTCCTGTGTTTCATCGTCAATAAGAAGGTCCAAGGGATATAGTAAACTTGCAGTGAAGCATCGGAATCTATAACTAGTGTCACAGGAATGGTTCAAAACATAGACAGTAAGAAGAGTCAGTCTTCTTGTACTTATGTCGACATTGTGCCTTTTCTATTTAATTCCGATGCAATTTTTGTGTTTCTTCGTCAATAAGAAGGTCAGAGGGATACAATAAACCTGAAGTGAAGCATCTGAATCAATAACTAGTGTCACAGGAATGGTTCAAAACAAAGTCAGTAAGAAGAGTCAGTCTGCTTGTCCTTAAGTCGGCATTGTGCCTTTTGTATTTAATTCCGATGCAATTTCTGTGTTTCATCGTCAATAAGAAGGTCCAAGGGATACAGTAAACCTGAAGTGAAGCTTTGGAATCTATAGCTAGTGTCACAGGAATGCTTCAAAACATAGTCAGTAAGAAGAGTCAGTCTTCTTGTCCTTATGTCGGCATTGTGCCTTTTGTAATTAATTCCGATGCAATTTCTGTGTTTCATCGTCAATAAGAAGGTCCAAGGGATACAGTAAACCTGGAGTCAAGCATCGGAATCTATAACTAGTGTCACAGGAATGGTTCAAAACATAGACAGTAAGAAGAGTCAGTTTTCTTATCCTTAAGTCGGCATTGTGCCTTTTCTACTTAATTCCGATGCAATTTCTGTGTTTCATCGTCAATAAGAATGTCCAAGGGATACAGTGAACCTGGAGTGAAGCATCGGAATCTATAACTAGTGTCACAGGAGTGGTTCAAAACATAGACAGTAAGAAGAGTCAGACTTCTTGTACTTAATTCTGCTTTGTGCATTTTGTATTTAATTCCAATGTAATTTCTGTGTTTCATCGTCAGTAAGAAAGTCCAAGGGATACAGTAAACCTGAAGTGAAGCATCGGAATTTATAACTAGTGTCACAGGAATGGTTCAAAACATAGTCAGTAAGAAGAGTCAGTCTTCTTGTACTTATGTCGGCATTGTGCCTTTTGTATTTAATTCCGATGCTATTTCTGTGTTTCATCGTCAATAAGAAGGTCCAAGGGATACAGTAAACCTGGAGTGAAGCATCGGAATCTATAACTAGTGTCACAGGAATGGTTCAAAACATAGACAGTAAGAAGAGTCAGACTTCTTGTACTTACGTCGACATTGTGCCTTTTGTATTTAATTCCGATGCAATTTCTGTGTTTCATCGTCATTAAGAAGGACCAAGGGATACAGTAAACCTGGAGTGAAGCATCGGAGTCTATAACTAGTGTCACAGGACTGGTTCAAAAATGGACAGTAAGAAGAGTCAGTCTTCTTGAACTGAAATCGGCATCGTGCATTTTGTATTTTATTCCGATGCAATTTCTGTGTTTCATCGTCAATAAGAAGGTCAGAGGGATACAGTA
Source organism: Schistocerca piceifrons (assembly GCF_021461385.2). Lineage (NCBI taxonomy): Eukaryota > Metazoa > Arthropoda > Insecta > Orthoptera > Acrididae > Schistocerca > Schistocerca piceifrons. The sequence goes on along the minus strand of NW_025727602.1, from coordinate 405,983 downwards.
AACCTGAAGTGAAGCATCGGAATCCATAACTAGTGTCACAGGAATGGTTCAAAACATAGTCAGTAAGAAGAGTTAGTCTTCTTGAACTTAAGTCAGCATTGTGCCTTTTGTACTTAATTCCGTTGCAATTTCTGTGTTTCATCGTCAACAAGATGGTCCAAGGGATACAGTAAACCCGGAGTGAAGCATCGGAATCTGTAACTAGTGTCACAGGAATGGTTCAAAACATAGACAGTAGGAAGAGTCGGTCTTCATGTACTTAAGTCGGCATTGTGCCTTTTGTATTTAATTCCGATGCATTTTCTGTGTTTCATTGTCAATAAGAAGTTCCAAGGGATACAGTAAACCTGAAGTGAAGCTTCGGAATCTATATCTAGTGTCACAGGAATGGTTCAAAACATAGACAGTGGGAAGAGTCAGTCTTCTTGTACTTAAGTCGGCATTGCGCCGTTTGTATTTCATTCCGATGCAATTTCTGTGTTTCATCGTCAATAAGAAGGTCCAAGGTTTGCAGTAAATCTGAAGTGAAGCATCGGAATCTATAACTAGTGTCACAGGAATGGTACAAAACGTAGGCAGTAAGAAGAGTCAGTCTTCTTGTACTTAAGTCGGCATTGTGCCTTTTCTATTTAATTCCGATGCAATTTCTGTGTTTCATCGTCAATAAGAACGTCAGAGGGATACAGTAAACCTGAAGTGAAGCATCGGAATCAATAACTAGTGTCACAGGAATGGTTCAAAACATAGTCAGAAAGAAGAGTTAGTCTTCTTGTACTTAAGTCGGCATTGTGCCTTTTGTATTTAATTCCGATGCAATTTCTGTGTTTCATCGTCACTAAGAAGGTCAAAGGGATGCAGTAAACCTGGAGTGAAGCATCGGAATCTATAACTAGTGTCACAGGAATGGTTCAAAACATAGTCAGTAAGAGGAGTCAGTCTTCTTGTACTTAAGTCGGCATTGTGCATTTTCTATTTAATTCCGACGCAATTTCTGTGTTTCATCGTCAATAAGAAGGTCAGAGGGATACAATAAACCTGAAGTGAAGCATCGGAATCTATAACTAGTGTCACAGGAATGGTTCAAAGCAAAGTCAATAAGAAGAGTCAGTCTTCTTGTCCTTAAGTCGGCATTGTGCCTTTTGTGTTTAATTCCGATGCAATTCCTGTGTTTCATCGTCAATAAGAAGGTCCAAGGGATATAGTAAACCTGGAGTGAAGCATCGGAATCTATAACTAGTGTCACAGGAATGGTTCAAAACATAGACAGTAAGAACAGTCAGTCTTCTTGTACTTATGTCGACATTGTGCCTTTTCTATTTAATTCCGATGCTATTTTTGTGTTTCATCGTCAATAAGAAGGTCAGAGGGATACAATAAACCTGAAGTGAAGCATCTGAATCAATAACTAGTGTCACAGGAATGGTTCAAAACAAAGACAGTAAGAAGAGTCAGTCTGCTTGTCCTTAAGTCGGCATTGTGCCTTTTGTATTTAATTCCGATGCAATTTCTGTGTTTCATCGTCAATAAGAAGGTCCAAGGGATACAGTAAACCTGAAGTGAAGCTTTGGAATCTATAGCTAGTGTCACAGGAATGCTTCAAACATAGTCAGTAAGAAGAGTCAGTCTTCTTGTCCTTATGTCGGCATTGTGCCTTTTGTAATTAATTCCGATGCAATTTCTGTGCTTCATCGACAATAAGAAGGTCCAAGGGATACAGTAAACCTGGAGTGAAGCATCGGAATCTATAACTAGTGTCACAGGAATGGTTCAAAACATAGACAGTAAGAAGAGTCAGTCTTCTTGTCCTTAAGTCGGCATTGTGCCTTTTCTATTTAATTCCGATGCAATTTCTGTGTTTCATCGTCAATAAGAAGGTCCAAGGGATACAGTGAACCTGGAGTGAAGCATCGGAATCTATAACTAGTGTCATAGGAGTGGTTCAAAACATAGACAGTAAGAAGAGTCAGACTTCTTGTACTTATTTCTGCTTTGTGCATTTTGTATTTAATTCCGATGTAATTTCTGTGTTTCATCGTCAATAAGAAGGTCCAAGGGATACAGTAAACCTAAAGTGAAGCATCGGAATTTATAACTAGTGTCACAGGAATGGTTCAAAACATAGTCAGTAAGACGAGTCAGTCTTCTTGTACTTATGTCGGCATTGTGCCTTTTGTATTTAATTCCGATGCATTTTCTGTGTTTCATCGTCAATTAGAAGGTCCAAGGGATACAGTAAACCTGGAGTGAAGCATCGAAATCTATAACTAGTGTCACAGGAATGGTTCAAAGCATAGACAGTAAGAAGAGTCAGACTTCTTGTACTTACGTCGACATTAAGCCTTTTGTATTTAATTCCGATGCAATTTCTGTGTTTCATCGTCATTAAGAAGGACCAAGGGATACAGTAAACCTGGAGTGAAGCATCGGAGTCTATAACTAGTGTCACAGGACTGGTTCAAAAATGGACAGTAAGAAGAGTCAGTCTTCTTGAACTGAAATCGGCATCGTGCATTTTGTATTTTATTCCGATGCAATTTCTGTGTTTCATCGTCAATAAGAAGGTCAGAGGGATACAGTAAACCTGAAGTGAAGCATCGGAATCCATAACTAGTGTCACAGGAATTGTTCAAAACATAGTCAGTAAGAAGAGTTAGTCTTCTTGAACTTAAGTCAGCATTGTGCCTTTTGTACTTAATTCCGTTGCAATTTCTGTGTTTCATCGTCAACAAGAAGATCCAAGGGATACAGTAAACCCGGAGTGAAGCATCGGAATCTGTAACTAGTGTCACAGGAATGGTTCAAAACATAGACAGTAGGAAGGGTCGGTCTTCATGTACTTAAGTCGGCATTGTGCCTTTTGTATTTAATTCCGATGCATTTTCTGTGTTTCATTGTCAATAAGAAGGTCCAAGGGATACAGTAAACCTGAAGTGAAGCTTCGGAATCTATATCTAGTGTCACAGGAATGGTTCAAAACATAGACAGTGGGAAGAGTCAGTCTTCTTGTACTTAAGTCGGCATTGCGCCGTTTGTATTTAATTCCGATGCAATTTCTGTGTTTCATCGTCAATAAGAAGGTCCAAGGTATGCAGTAAATCTGAAGTGAAGCATCGGATTCTATAACTAGTGTCACAGGAATGGTTCAAAACATAGGCAGTAAGAAGAGTCAGTCTTCTTGTACTTAAGTCGGCATTGTGCCTTTTCTATTTAATTCCGATGCAATTTCTGTGTTTCATCGTCAATAAGAAGGTCAGAGGGATACAGTAAACCTGAAGTGAAGCATCGGAATCAATAACTAGTGTCACAGGAATGGTTCAAAACATAGTCAGAAAGAAGAGTTAGTCTTCTTGTACTTAAGTCGGCATTGTGCCTTTTGTATTTAATTCCGATGCAATTTCTGTGTTTCATCGTCACTAAGAAGGTCAAAGGGATGCAGTAAACCTGGAGTGAAGCATCGGAATCTATAACTAGTGTCACAGGAATGGTTCAAATATAGTCAGTAAGAGGAGTCAGTCTTCTTGTACTTAAGTCGGCATTGTGCATTTTCTATTTAATTCCGACGCAATTTCTGTGTTTCATCGTCAATAAGAAGGTCAGAGGGATACAATAAACCTGAAGTGAAGCATCGGAATCTATAACTAGTCTCACAGGAATGGTTCAAAGCAAAGTCAATAAGAAGAGTCAGTCTTCTTGTCCTTAAGTCGGCATTGTGCCTTTTGTGTTTAATTCCGATGCAATTCCTGTGTTTCATCGTCAATAAGAAGGTCCAAGGGATATAGTAAACCTGCAGTGAAGCATCGGAATCTATAACTAGTGTCACAGGAATGGTTCAAAACATAGACAGTAAGAAGAGTCAGTCTTCTTGTACTTATGTCGACATTGTGCCTTTTCTATTTAATTCCGATGCAATTTTTGTGTTTCATCGTCAATAAGAAAGTCAGAGGGATACAATAAACCTGAAGTGAAGCATCTGAATCAATAACTAGTGTCACAGGAATGGTTCAAAACAAAGTTAGTAAGAAGAGTCAGTCTGCTTGTCCTTAAGTCGGCATTGTGCGTTTTGTATTTAATTCCGATGCAATTTCTGTGTTTCATCGTCAATAAGAAGGTCCAAGGGATACAGTAAACCTGAAGTGAAGCTTTGGAATCTATAGCTAGTGTCACAGGAATGCTTCAAAACATAGTCAGTAAGAAGAGTCAGTCTTCTTGTCCTTATGTCGGCATTGTGCCTTTTGTAATTAATTCCGATGCAATTTCTGTGTTTCATCGTCAATAAGAAGGTCCAAGGGATACAGTAAACCTGGAGTGAAGCATCGGAATCTATAACTAGTGTCACAGGAATGGTTCAAAACATAGACAGTAAGAAGAGTCAGTCTTCTTATCCTTAAGTCGGCATTGTGCCTTTTCTATTTAATTCCGATTCAATTTCTGTGTTTCATCGTCAATAAGAAGGTCCAAGGGATACAGTGAACCTGGAGTGAAGCATCGGAATCTATAACTAGTGTCACAGGAGTGGTTCAAAACATAGACAGTAAGAAGAGTCAGACTTCTTGTACTTAATTCTGCTTTGTGCATTTTGTATTTAATTCCGATGTAATTTCTGTGTTTCATCGTCAGTAAGAAAGTCCAAGGGATACAGTAAACCTGAAGTGAAGCATCGGAATTTATAACTAGTGTCACAGGAATGGTTCAAAACATAGACAGTAAGAAGAGTCAGACTTCTTGTACTTACGTCGACATTGTGCCTTTTGAACTTAAATCCGTTGCAATTTCTGTGTTTCATCGTCAACAAGAAGGTCCAAGGGATACAGTAAACCCGGAGTGAAGCATCGGAATCTGTAACTAGTGTCACAGGAATGGTTCAAAACATAGACAGTAGGAAGAGTAGGTCTTCATGTACTTAAGTCGGCATTGTGCCTTTTGTATTTAATTCCGATGCATTTTCTGTGTTTCATCGTCAATAAGAAGGTCCAAGGGATACAGTAAACCTGAAGTGAAGCTTCGGAATCTATATCTAGTGTCACAGGAATGGTTCAAAACATAGACAGTGGGAAGAGTCAGTCTTCTTGTACTTAAGTCGGCATTGCGCCGTTTGTATTTAATTCCGATGCAATTTCTGTGTTTCATCGTCAATAAGAAGGTCCAAGGTATGCAGTAAATCTGAAGTGAAGCATCTGATCTATAACTAGTGTCACAGGAATGGTTCAAAACGTAGTCAGTAAGAAGAGTCAAACTTCTTGTACTTAAGTCGGCATTGTGCCTTTTCTATTTAATTCCGATGCAATTCCTGTGTTTCATCGTCAATAAGAAGGTCCAAGGGATACAGTGAACATGGAGTGAAGCATCGGATTCAATAACTAGTGTCGCAGGAATGGTTCAAAACATGGACAGTAAGAAGAGTCAGTCTTCTTGTACTTATTTCGGCTTTGTGCCTTTTGTATTTAATTCCGATGCAATTTCTATTTTTCATCGTCAATAAATAAGTCCAATTGATACAGTAAACCTGAAGTGAAGCATCGGAGTCTATAACTAGAGTCACAGGACTGGTTCAAAAATAGACAGTAAGATGAGTCAGTCTTCTAGAACTTAATTCGGCTTTGTGCCTTTTGTAATTAATTCCGATGCAATTTCTGTGTTTCATCGTCAATATGAAGGTCCAAGGGATATAGTAAACCTGAAGTGAACCATAGGAATTTATAACTAGTGTCACAGGAATGGTTCAAACATAGTCAGTAAGAAGAGTCAGTCTTCTTGTTCTTAAGTCGGCATTGTGCCTTTTCTATTTAATTCCGATGCAATTTCTGTGTTTCATCGTCAATAAGAAGGTCCAAGGGATACAGTGAACATGGAGTGAAGCATCGGATTCAATAACTAGTGTCGCAGGAATGGTTCAAAACATAGACAGTAAGAAGAGTCAGTCTTCTTGTACTTATTTCGGCTTTGTGCCTTTTGTATTTAATTCCGATGCAATTTCTGTTTTTCATCGTCAATAAATAAGTCCAAGGGATACAGTAAACCTGAAGTGAAGCATCGGAGTCTATAACTAGTGTCACAGGACTGGTTCAAAAATAGACAGTAAGATGAGTCAGTCTTCTTGAACTTAATTCGGCATTGTGCCTTTTGTATTTAATTCCGATGCAATTTCTGTGTTTCATCGTCAATTACAATCTTCAAGGGATACAGTAAACCTGAAGTGAAGCATCGGAATCTATAACTTGCGTCACAGGAATGGTTCAAAACATAGTCAGTAAGGAGAGTCAGTCTTCTTGTACTTAATACGGCATTGTGCTATTTGTATTTAATTCCGATGCAATTTCTGTGTTTCATCGTCAATAACAAGGTCCAAGGGATACAGTAAACCTCAAGTGAAGCATCGGAATTTATAACGGGTGTCACAGGAATGGTTCAAAACATAGTCAGTAGGAAGAGTCGGTCTTCTTGTACTTAAGTCGGCATTGTGCCTTTTGTATTTAATTCCGATGCTATTTCTGTGTTTCATCGTCAATAAGAAGGTCCAAGGAATACAGTAAACCTGAAGTGAAGCATGGAAATCTATAACTAGTGTCACAGGGATGGTTGAAAACATAGTCAGTAAGAAGAGTCAGTCTTCTTGTACTTCAGTCGGCATTGATCCTTTTCTATGTAATTCCGATGCAATTTCTGTGCTTCATCGTCAATAAGAAAGTCCAAGGGATACAGTAAACATGAAGTGAAGCATCGGAATTGATAACTAGTGTCAATGGAATGGTACAAAACATTGTCAGTAAGAAGAGTCAGTCTTCTTGTACTTAAGTCGGCATTGTGCCTTTTCTATTTATTTCCGAAGCAATTTCTGTGTTTCATCGTCAATAAGAAGGTCCATGGGATATAGTAAACCTGGAGTGAAGCATTGGAATCTATTACTACTGTCAGAGGAATGGTTCAAAACATAGACAGTAAGAAGAGTCAGTCTTCTTGTACTTACGTCGACATTGTGCACTTTCTATTTAAATCCGATGCAATATCTGTGTTTCATCGTCAATATGAAGGTCCAAGGGATACAGTAAACCTGAAGTGAAGCTTCGGAATCTATAGCTAGTGTCACAGGAATGGTTCAAAACATAGACAGTAAGAAGTGTCAGTCTTCTTGTACTTAATTCTGCTTTGTACCTATTGTATTTAATTCCGATGCAATTTCTGTGTTTCATCGTCAATAAGAAGGTCCAAGGGATACAGTAAATCTGAAGTGAAGCATCGGAATTTATTACTAGTGTCACAGGAATGGTTATTGTATTTATTTCCGATGCAATTTTTGTGTTTCATCATCAATAAGAAGATCCAAGGGATACAGTAAACCTGAAGTGAAGCATCGGAATTTATAACTAGTGTCACAGGAATGGTTCAAAACATAGACAGTAAGAAGAGTCAGACCTCTTGTACTTAAATCGGCATTGTACCTTTTGTATTTAACTCCGATGCAATTTCTGTGTTTCATCGTCAATAAGAAAGTCCAAGGGATACAGTAAACCTGAAATGAAGCATCGGGAACTGTAACTAGTGTCACAGGAATCGTTCAAATATAGTCAGTAAGAAGAGTCAGTCTTCTTGTACTTAAGTCGGAATAGTGCCTTATCTATTTAATTCCGATGCAATTTGTGTGTTTCATCGTCAATAAGAAGGTCAGAGGGATACACTAAACCTGAACTGAAGCATCAGAATTCATAACTAGTGTCACAGGAATGGTTCAAAACATAGTCAGAAAGGAGAGTCAGTCTTCTTGTACTTAAGTCGGCATTGTGCCTTTTCTTTTTATTTCCGATGCAATTTCTGTGTTTCATCGTCAATAAGAAGGTCCAAGGGATACAGTAAACCTGGAGTGAAGCATCTATAACTAGTGTCACAGGAATGGTTCAAAACATAGACTGTAAGAAGAGTCGGTCTTCTTGTACTTAAGTCCGCATTGTGCTTTTCTATTTAATTCCGATGCAATTTCTGTGTTTCATAGTCAATAAGAAGGTCAGAGGGATACAGTAATCCTGAAGTGAAGCATCGGAATCTATAACTAGTGTAGAAGGAATGGTTCAAAACATAGTCAGTAAGAAGAGTCAGTCTTCTTGTACTTATGTCAGCATTGTGCCTTTTCTATTTAATTCCGACGCAAATTCTGTGTTTCATCGTCAATACGTAGGGTCCAAGGGATACAGCAAACCTGGAGGTAAGCTTCGGAATCTATAACTAGTGTCACAGGAATGGTTCAAAACATAGACAGTAAGAAGAGTCAGTCTTCGTGTACTTAAGTCGGCATTTTGCCTTTTGTATTTAATTCCGATGCAATTTTTGTGTTTCATCGTCAATAAGAAGGTCCAAGGCATACAGTAAACCTGGAGTGAAGCATTGGAATCTTTAACTAGTGTCACAGGAATGGTTCAAAACATAAACAGTAAGAAGAGTCAGTCTCCTTGTACTTAATTCTGCACTGTGCCTTTTGTATTTAAATCCGATTCAATTTCTGTGTTTCATCGTCAATAAGAATGTCCAAGGGATACAGTAAACCTGAAGTGTAGCATCGGAATTTACAACTAGTGTCACAGGACTGGTTCAAAACATAGTCAGTAAGAAGAGTCAGGCTTCTAGTACTTAAGTCGGCATTGTGCCTTTTCTATTTAATTCCGATGCAATTTCTGTGTTTAATCGTCAATAAGAAGGAACAAGGGATACAGTAAACCTGGAGTAAAGCATCGGAGTCTATAACTAGTGTCACAGAACGGGTTCAAAAATAGACAGTAAGAAAAGTCAGTCTTCTTGAACTTAATTCGGCATTGTGCCTTTTGTATTCAATTCCGATGCAATTTCTGTGTTTCATCGTCAATAAGAAGGTCAGAGGGATACAGTAAACCTGAAGTGAAGCATCGGAATCTGTAACTAGTGTCACAGGTATGGTTCAAAACATAGACAGTAGGAAGAGTCGGTCTTCATGTACTTAAGTCGGCATTGTGCCTTTTGTATTTAATTCCGATGCATTTTCTGTGTTTCATCGTCAATAAGAAGGTCCAAGGGATACAGTAAACCTGAAGTGAAGCTTCGGAATCTATATCTAGTGTCACAGGAATGGTTCAAAACATAGACAGTGGGAAGAGTCAGTCTTCTTGTACTTAAGTCGGCATTGCGCCGTTTGTATTTAATTCCGATGCAATTTCTGTGTTTCATCGTCAATAAGAAGGTCCAAGGTATGCAGTAAACCTGAAGTGAAGCATCTGATCTATAACTAGTGTCACAGGAATGGTTCAAAACGTAGTCAGTAAGAAGAGTCAAACTTCTTGTACTTAAGTCGGCATTGTGCCTTTTCTATTTAATTCCGATGCAATTTCTGTGTTTCATCGTCAATAAGAAGGTCCAAGGGATACAGTGAACATGGAGTGAAGTATCGGATTCAATAACTAGTGTCGCAGGAATGGTTCAAAACATAGACAGTAAGAAGAGTCAGTCTTCTTGTACTTAAGTCGGCATTGTGCCTTTTCTATTTATTTCCGAAGCAATTTCTGTGTTTCATCGTCAATAAGAAGGTCCATGAGATATAGTAAACCTGGAGTTAAGCATTGGAATCTATTACTACTGTCAGAGGAATGGTTCAAAACATAGACAGTAAGAAGAGTCAGTCTTCTTGTACTTACGTCGACATTGTGCACTTTCTATTTAAATCCGATGCAATTTCTGTGTTTCATCGTCAATATGAAGGTCCAAGGGATACAGTAAACCTGAAGTGAAGCTTCGGAATCTATAGCTAGTGTCACAGGAATGGTTCAAAACATAGACAGTAAGAAGTGTCAGTCTTCTTGTACTTAATTCTGCTTTGTACCTATTGTATTTAATTCCGATGCAATTTCTGTGTTTCATCGTCAATAAGCAGGTCCAAGGGATACAGTAAATCTGAAGTGAAGCATCGGAATTTATTACTAGTGTCACAGGAATGGTTATTGTATTTATTTCCGATGCAATTTCTGTGTTTCATCGTCAATAAGAAGATCCAAGGGATACAGTAAACCTGAAGTGAAGCATCGGAATTTATAACTAGTGTCACAGGAATGGTTCAATCATAGACAGTAAGAAGACTCAGTCCTCTTGTACTTAAATCGGCATTGTACCTTTTGTATTTAACTCCGATGCAATTTCTGTGTTTCATTGTCAATAAGAAAGTCCAAGGGATACAGTAAACCTGAAATGAAGCATCGGGAACTCTAACTAGTGTCACAGGAATCGTTCAAATATAGTCAGTAAGAAGAGTCAGTCTTCTTGTACTTAAGTCGGAATAGTGCCTTATCTATTTAATTCCGATGCAATTTGTGTGTTTCATCGTCAATAAGAAGGTCAGAGGGATACACTAAACCTGAACTGAAGCATCAGAATTCATAACTAGTGTCACAGGAATGGTTCAAAACATAGTCAGAAAGGAGAGTCAGTCTTCTTGTACTTAAGTCGGCATTGTGCCTTTTCTTTTTAATTCCGATGCAATTTCTGTGTTTCATCGTCAATAAGAAGGTCCAAGTTATACAGTAAACCTGGAGTGAAGCATCGGAGTCTATAACTAGTCTCAATGGTAAGGTTCAAAAAATAGACTGTAAGAAGAGTCAGTCTTCTTGTACTTAAGTCGGCATTGGGCCTTTTGTATTTAATTCCGATGCAATTTCTGTGTTTCATCGTCAATAAGAAGGTCATAGAGATACAGTAAACCTGAAGTGAAGCATCGGAATGTATAGCTAGTGTCACAGGAATGGTTCAAAACATAGTCAGTAAGAACAGTCAGTCTTCTTGTCCTTAAGTCGGCATTGTGCCTTTTGTATTTAATTCGGATGCAATTTCTGTGTTTCATCGTCAATAAGAAGGTCCAAGGGATACAGTAAACCTGGAGTGAAGCATCTATAACTAGTGTCACAGGAATGGTTCAAAACATAGACTGTAAGAAGAGTCGGTCTTCTTGTACTTAAGTCCGCATTGTGCTTTTCTATTTAATTCCGATGCAATTTCTGTGTTTCATCGTCAATAAGAAGGTCAGAGGGATACAGTAATCCTGAAGTGAAGCATCGGAATTTATAACTAGTGTCACAGGAATGGTTCAAACATAGTCAGTAAGAAGAGTCAGTCTTCCTGTACTTAAGTCGGCATTGTGCCTTTTCTATTTAATTCCGATGCAAATTCTGTGTTTCATCGTCATTAAGAAGGACCAAGGGATACAGTAACCCAGGAGTGAAGCATCGGAGTCTATAACTAGTGTCACAGGACTGGTTCAAAAATGGACAGTAAGAAGAGTCAGTCTTCTTGAACTGAAATCGGCATTGTGCATTTTGTATTTTATTCCGATGCAATTTCTGTGTTTCATCGTCAATAAGAAGGTCAGAGGGATACAGTAAACCTGAAGTGAAGCATCGGAATCCGTAACTAGTGTCACAGGAATGGTTCAAAACATAGTCAGTAAGAAGAGTTAGTCTTCTTGTACTTAAGTCAGCATTGTGCCTTTTGTACTTAATTCCGTTGCAATTTCTGTGTTTGATCGTCAACAAGAAGGTCCAAGGGATACAGTAAACCCGGAGTGAAGCATCGGAGTCTGTAACTAGTGTCACAGGTATGGTTCAAAACATAGGCAGTAGGAAGAGTCGGTCTTCATGTACTTAAGTCGGCATTGTGCCTTTTGTATTTAATTCCGATGCATTTTCTGTGCTTCATCGTCAATAAGAAGGTCCAAGGGATACAGTAAACCTGAAGTGAAGCTTCGGAATCTATATCTAGTGTCACAGGAATGGTTCAAAACATAGACAGTGGGAAGAGTCAGTCTTCTTGTACTTAAGTCGGCATTGCGCCGTTTGTATTTAATTCCGATGCAATTTCTGTGTTTCATCGTCAATAAGAAGGTCCAAGGTATGCAGTAAACCTGAAGTGAAGCATCTGATCTATAACTAGTGTCACAGGAATGGTTCAAAACGTAGTCAGTAAGAAGAGTCAAACTTCTTGTACTTAAGTCGGCATTGTGCCTTTTCTATTTAATTCCGATGCAATTTCTGTGTTTCATCGTCAATAAGAAGGTCCAAGGGATACAGTGAACATGGAGTGAAGTATCGGATTCAATAACTAGTGTCGCAGGAATGGTTCAAAACATAGACAGTAAGAATAGTCAGTCTTCTTGTACTTATTTCGGCTTTGTGCCTTTTGTATTTAATTCCGATGCAATTTCTGTGTTTCATCGTCAATAAATAAGTCCAACGGATACAGGAAACCTGAAGTGAAGCATCGGAGTCTATAACTAGTGTCACAGGACTGGTTCAAAAATAGACAGTAAGATGAGTCAGTCTTCTTGAACTTAATTCGGCATTGTGCCTTTTGTATTTAATTCCGATGCAATTTCTGTGTTTCATCGTCAATAAGAATGTCCAAGGGATACAGTAAACCTGAAGTGAAGCATCGGAATCTATAACTTGTGTCACAGGAATGGTTCAAAACATAGTCAGTAAGGAGAGTCAGTCTTCTTGTACTTAAGTCGGCACTGTGCCTTTTGTATTTAATTCCGATGCATTTCTGTGTTTCATCGTCAATAAGATGGTCCAAGGGATACAGTAAACCTGAAGTGAAGCATCGGAATTTATAATTAGTGTCACAGGAAGGGTTCAAAACATAGTCAGTAAGGAGAGTCAGTCTTCTTGTACTTTAGTCGGCATTGTGCCTTTTGTATTTAGTTCCGATGCAATTTCTGTGATTCATCGTCAATAAGAAGGACCAAGGGATACAGTAAACCTGGAGTGAAGCATCGGAATCTGTAACTAGTGTCACAGGGATGGTTCAAAACATAGACAGTAAGAAGAGTCAGTCTTCTTGTACTTAAGTCGTCATTGTGCCTTTTCTATTTAATTCCGATGCAATTTCTGTGTTTCATCGTCAATAAGAAGGTCAGAGGGATACAGTAATCCTGAAGTGGAGCATCGGAATCTATAACTAGTGTCACAGGAATGGTTCAAGACATGGTCAGTAAGAAGAGTCAGCCTTCTTGTCCTTAAGTCGGCATTGTGCCTTTTCTATTTAATTCCGATGCAATTTCTGTGTTTCATCGTCAATAAGAAGGTCCAAGGGATACAGTGAACCTGGAGTGAAGCATCGGAATCTATAACTAGTGTCACAGGAATGGTTCAAAACATAGACAGTAAGAAAAGTCAGACTTCTTGTACTTAATTCTGCTTTGTGCATTTTGTATTTAATTCCGATGCAATTTCTGTGTTTCATCGTCAATAAGAAGGTCCAAGGGATACAGTAAACCTGAAGTGAAGCATCGGAATTTATAACTAGTGTCACAGGAATGGTTCAAAACATAGTCAGTAAGAAGAGTCAGTCTTCTTGTACTTAAGTCGGCATTGTGCCTTTTGTATTTAATTCCGTTGCATTTTTTGTGTTTCATCGTCAATAAGAAGGTCCAAGGGATACAGTAAACCTGAAGTGAAGCATCGGATCTATAACTAGTGTCACAGGAATGGTTCAAAACATAGTCAGTGACAAGCGTCAGGTTTTTGTCCTTAAGTCGGCTTTGTGCCATTTCTATTTAATTCCGATGCAATTTCTGTGTTTCATCGTCAATAAGAAGGTCCAAGGGATACAGTGAACCTGGAGTGAAGCATCGGAATCTATAACTAGTGTCACAGGAATGGTTCAAAGCATAGTCAGTAAGATGAGTCAGTCTTCTTGTACTTAAGTCGGCATTGTGCTTTTCTTTTTAATTCCGATGCAATTTCTGTGTTTCATCGTAAACAAGATGGTTTAAGGGATACAGTAAACCTGGAGTGAAGCATCGGAATCTATAACTAGTGTCACAGGAATGGTTCAAATCATAGTCAGTAGGAAGAGTCAGTCTTCTTGTACTTAAGTCGGCATTGTGCCTTTTCATTTAATTCCGAAGCAATTTCTGTGTTTCATCGTCAATAAGAAGGTCAGAGGGATACAATGAACCTGAAGTGAAGCATCGGAATCTATAACTAGTGTCACAGGAATGGTTCAAAGCAAAGTCAGTAAGAAGAGTCAGTCTCCTTGTCCTTAAGTCGGCTTTGTGCCTTTTGTATTTAATTCCGATGCAATTTCTGTGTTTCATCGTCAATAAGAAGGTCCAAGGGATACAGTAAACATGGAGTGAAGCATCGGAATCTATAACTAGTGTCAATGGAATGGTTCAAAACATAGTCAGTGAGAAGAGTCAGTCTTCTTGTACTTAAGTCGGCATTGTGCCTTTTGTATTTAATTCCGATGCAATTTCTGTGTTTCATCATCAATAAGAAGGTCCAAGGGATATAGTAAACCTGGAGTGAAGCATCGGAATCTATAACTAGTGTCACAGGAATTGTTCAAAACATAGACAGTAAGAAGAGTCAGTCTTCTTGTACTTACGTCGACATTGTGCCTTTTCTATTTAATTCCGATGCAATTTCTGTGTTTCATCGTCAATAAGAAGGTCCAAGGGATACAGTAAACCTGAAGTGAGGCATCGGAATCTATAGCTAGTGTCACAGGAATGCCTCAAAACATAGTCAGTAAGAAGAGTCAGTCTTCTTGTCCTTATGTCGGCATTGTGCCTTTTGAAATTAATTCCGATGCAATTTCTGTGTTTCATCGTCAATAAGATGGTCCAAGGGATACAGTAAACCTGGAGTGAAGCATCGGAATCTATAACTAGTGTCACAGGAATGGTTCAAAACATAGAGAGTAAGAAGAGTCAGTCTTCTTGACCTTAATTCTGCTTTGTGCCTTTTGTATTTAATTCCGATGCAATTTCTGTGTTTCATCGTCAATAAGAAGGTCCAAGGTATACTGTAAGCCTGAAGTGAAGCATCGGATCTATAACTAGTGTCACAGGAATGGTTCAAAACATAGTCAGTAAGAAGAGTCAGGTTTTTGAACCTAAGTCGGCATTGTGCCTTTTCTATTTAATTCCGATGCAATTTCTGTGTTTCATCGTCAATAAGAAGGTCCAAGGGATACAGTAAACCTGGAGTGAAGCATCGGAATCTAAAACTAGTGTCAATGGAATGGTTCAAGACATAGTCAGTAAGAGGAGTCAGTCATCTTGTACTTAAGTCGGCATTGTGCCTTATCTTTTTAATTCCGATGCAATTTCTGTGTTGCATCGTCAATAAGAAGGTCCAAGGGATATAGTAAACCTGGAGTGAAGCATCGGAATCTATAACTAGTGTCACAGGAATGGTTCAAAACATAGACAGTGAGAAGAGTCAGACTTCTTGTACTTACGTCGACATTGTGCCTTTTCTATTTAATTCCGATGCAATTTCTGTGTTTCATCGTCCATAAGAATGTCCAAGGGATACAGTAAACCTGAAGTGAAGCATCGGAATTGATAACTAGTGTCACAGGAATGGTTCAAACATAGTCAGTAAGTAGAGTCAGTCTTCTTGAACTTAAGTCGGTGATTTGCCTTTTGTATTTAATTCCGATGCAATTTCTGTGTTTCATCGTCAATAAGAAGGACCAAGGGATACAGTAAACTTGGAGTGAAGCATCGGAATCTATAACTAGTGTCACAGGGATGGTTCAAAACATAGACAGTAAGAAGAGTCAGTCTTCTTGTACTTAAGTCGGCATTGTGCCTTTTCTATTTAATTCCGATGCAATTTCTGTGTTTCATCGTCCATAAGAATGTCCAAGGGATACAGTAACCCAGGAGTGAAGCATCGGAGTCTATAACTAGTGTCACAGGACTGGTTCAAAAATGGACAGTAAGAAGAGTCAGTCTTCTTGAACTGAAATCGGCATTGTGCATTTTGTATTTTATTCCGATGCAATTTCTGTGTTTCATCGTCAATAAGAAGGTCAGAGGGATACAGTAAACCTGAAGTGAAGCATCGGAATCCGTAACTAGTGTCACAGGAATGGTTCAAAACATAGTCAGTAAGAAGAGTTAGTCTTCTTGTACTTAAATCAGCATTGTGCCTTTTGTACTTAATTCCGTTGCAATTTCTGTGTTTGATCGTCAACAAGAAGGTCCAAGGGATACAGTAAACCCGGAGTGAAGCATCGGAATCTGTAACTAGTGTCACAGGAATGGTTCAAAACATAGACAGTAGGAAGAGTCGGTCTTCATGTACTTAAGTCGGCATTGTGCCTTTTGTATTTAATTCCGATGCATTTTCTGTGTTTCATCGTCAATAAGACGGTCCAAGGGATACAGTAAACCTGAAGTGAAGCTTCGGAATCTATATCTAGTGTCACAGGAATGGTTCAAAACATAGACAGTGGGAAGAGTCAGTCTTCTTGTACTTAAGTCGGCATTGCGCCGTTTGTATTGAATTCCGATGCAATTTCTGTCTTTCATCGTCAATAAGAAGGTCCAAGGTATGCAGTAAACCTGAAGTGAAGCATATGATCTATAACTAGTGTCACAGGAATGGTTCAAAACGTAGTCAGTAAGAAGAGTCAAACTTCTTGTACTTAAGTCGGCATTGTGCCTTTTCTATTTAATTCCGATGCAATTTCTGTCTTTCATCGTCAATAAGAAGGTCCAAGGGATACAGTGAACATGGAGTGAAGTATCGGATTCAATAACTAGTGTCGCAGGAATGGTTCAAAACATAGACAGTAAGAAGAGTCAGTCTTCTTGTACTTATTTCGGCTTTGTGCCTTTTGTATTTAATTCCGATGCAATTTCTGTGTTTCATCGTCAATAAATAAGTCCAAGGGATACAGGAAACCTGAAGTGAAGCATCGGAGTCTATAACTAGTGTCACAGGACTGGTTCAAAAATAGACAGTAAGATGAGTCAGTCTTCTTGAACTTAATTCGGCATTGTGCCTTTTGTATTTAATTCCGATGCAATTTCTGTGTTTCATCGTCAATAAGAATGTCCAAGGGATACAGTAAACCTGAAGTGAAGCATCGGAATCTGTAACTAGTGTCACAGGGATGGTTCAAAACATAGACAGTAAGAATAGTCAGTCTTCTTGTACTTAAGTCGGCATTGTGCCTTTTCTATTTAATTCCGATGCAATTTCTGTGTTTCATCGTCAATAAGAAGGTCAGAGGGATACAGTAATCCTGAAGTGGAGCATCGGAATCTATAAGTAGTGTCACAGGAATGGTTCAAGACATGGTCAGTAAGAAGAGTCAGTCTTCTTGTCCTTAAGTCGGCATTGTGCCTTTTGTATTTAATTCCGATGCAATTTCTGTGTTTCATCGTCAATAAGAAGGTCCAAGGGATACAGTGAACCTGGAGTGAAGCATCGGAATCTATAACTAGTGTCACAGGAATGGTTCAAAACGTAGACAGTAAGAAAACTCAGAGTTCTTGTACTTAATTCTGCTTTGTGCATTTTGTATTTAATTCCGATGCAATTTCTGTGTTTCATCGTCAATAAGAAGGTCCAAGGGATACAGTAAACCTGAAGTGAAGCATCGGAATTTATAACTAGTGTCACAGGAATGGTTCAAAACATAGTCAGTAAGAAGAGTCAGTCTTCTTGTACTTAAGTCGGCATTGTGCCTTTTGTATTTAATTCCGTTGCATTTTTTTTGTTTCATCGTCAATAAGAAGGTCCAAGGGATACAGTAAACCTGAAGTGAAGCATCGGATCTATAACTAGTGTCACAGGAATGGTTCAAAACATAGTCAGTAACAAGTGTCAGGTTTTTGTCCTTAAGTCGGCTTTGTGCCATTTCTATTTAATTCCGATGCAATTTCTGTGTTTCATCGTCAATAAGAAGGTCCAAGGGATACAGTGAACCTGGAGTGAAGCATCGGAATCTATAACTAGTGTCACAGGAATGGTTCAAAACATAGTCAGTAAGAAGAGTCAGTCTTCTTGTACTTAAGTCGGCATTGTGCCTTTTCATTTAATTCCGAAGCAATTTCTGTGTTTCATCGTCAATAAGAAGGTCCGAGGGATACAATGAACCTGAAGTGAAGCATCGGAATCTATAACTAGTGTCACAGGAATGGTTCAAAGCAAAGTCAGTAAGAAGAGTAAGTCTCCTTGTCCTTAAGTCGGCTTTGTGCCTTTTGTATTTAATTCCGATGCAATTTCTGTGTTTCATCGTCAATAAGAAGGTCCAAGGGATACAGTAAACATGGAGTGAAGCATCGGAATCTATAACTAGTGTCAATGGAATGGTTCAAAACATAGACAGTAAGAAGAGTCAGTCTTCTTGTACTTAAGTCGGCATTGTGCCTTTTGTATTTCATTCCGAGGCAATTTCTGTGTTTCATCATCATTAAGAAGTCCAAGGGATATAGTAAACCTGGAGTGAAGCATCGGAATCTATAACTAGTGTCACAGGAATTGTTCAAAACATAGACAGTAAGAAGAGTCAGTCTTCTTGTACTTACGTCGACATTGTGCCTTTTCTATTTAATTCCGATGCAATTTCTGTGTTTCATCGTCAATAAGAAGGTCAGAGGGATACAATAAACCTGAAGTGAAGCATCGGAATCTATAACAAATGTCACAGGAATGCCTCAAAACATAGTCAGTAAGAAGAGTCAGTCTTCTTGTCCTTATGTCGGCATTGTGCCTTTTGAAATTAATTCCGATGCAATTTCTGTGTTTCTTCGTCAATAAGAAGGTCCAAGGGATACAGTAAACCTGGAGTGAAGCATCGGAATCTATAACTAGTGTCACAGGAATGGTTTAAAACATAGAGAGTAAGAAGAGTCAGTCTTCTTGACCTTAATTCTGCTTTGTGCCTTTTGTATTTAATTCCGATGCAATTTCTGTGTTTCATCGTCAATAAGAAGGTCCAAGGTATACTGTAAGCTTGAAGTGAAGCATCGGATCTATAACTAGTGTCACAGGAATGGTTCAAAACATAGTCAGTAAGAAGAGTCAGGTTTTTGAACTTAAGTCAGCATTGTGCCTTTTCTATTTAATTCCGATGCAATTTCTGTGTTTCATCGTCAATAAGAAGGTCCAAGGGATACAGTAAACCTGGAGTGAAGCATCGGAATCTAAAACTAGTGTCAATGGAATGGTTCAAGACATAGTCAGTAAGAGGAGTCAGTCATCTTGTACTTAAGTCGGCATTGTGCCTTTTCTTTTTAATTCCGATGCAATTTCTGTGTTGCATCGTCAATAAGAAGGTCCAAGGGATATAGTAAACCTGGAGTGAAGCATCGGAATCTATAACTAGTGTCACAGGAATGGTTCAAAACATAGACAGTGAGAAGAGTCAGACTTCTTGTACTTACGTCGACATTGTGCCTTTTCTATTTAATTCCGATGCAATTTCTGTGTTTCATCGTCCATAAGAATGTCCAAGGGATACAGTAAACCTGAAGTGAAGCATCGGAATTGATAACTAGTGTCACAGGAATGGTTCAAACATAGTCAGTAAGTAGAGTCAGTCTTCTTGAACTTAAGTCGGCATTGTGCCTTTTGTATTTAATTCCGATGTAATTTCTGTGTTTCATCGTCACTAAGAAGGTCCAAGGGATGCAGTAAACCTGGAGTGAAGCATCGGAATCTATAACTAGTGTCACAGGAATGGCTCAAAACATAGTCAGTAAGAGGAGTCGGCCTTCTTGTACTTAAGTCGGCATTGTGCATTTTCTATTTAATTCCGACGCAATTTCTGTGTTTCATCGTCAATAAGAAGGTCAGAGGGATACAATAAACCTGAAGTGAAGCATCGGAATCTATTACTAGTGTCACAGGAGTGGTTTCTAAGCAAAGTCAATAAGAAGAGTCAGTCTTCTTGTCCTTAAGTCGGCATTGTGCCTTTTGTATTTAATTCCGATGCAATTCCTGTGTTTCATCGTCAATAAGAAGGTCCAAAGGATATAGTAAACCTGGAGTGAAGCATCGGAATCTATAACTAGTGTCAATGGAATGGTTCAAAACATAGTCAGCAAGGAGAGTCAGTCTTCTTGTACTTATGTCGGCATTGTGCCTTTTCTATTTAATTCCGATGCTATTTCTGTGTTTCATCGTCAATAAGAAGGTCCAAGGGATATAGTAAACCTGGAGTGAAGCATCGGAATCTATAACTAGTGTCACAGGAATGGTTCAAAACATAGACAGTAAGAAGAGTCAGTCTTCTTGTACTTACGTCGACATTGTGCCTTTTCTATTTAATTCCGATGCAATTTTTGTGTTTCATCGTCAATATGAAGGTCAGAGGGATACAATGAACCTGAATTGAAGCATCGGAATCTATAACTAGTGTCACAGAAATGGTTCAAAGCAAAGTCAGTAAGAAGCGTCAGTCTTCTTGCACTTAAGTCGGCATTGTGCCTTTTCTTTTTAATTCCGATGCAATTTCTGTGTTGCATCGTCAATAAGAAGGTCCAAGGGATACAGTAAACCTGGAGTGAAGCATCGGAATCTATAACTAGTGTCACAGTAATGGTTCAAAACATAGTCAGTAAGAAGCGTCAGGTTTTTGTCCTTAAGTCGGCTTTGTGCCTTTTCTATTTAATTCCGATGCAATTTCTGTGTTTCATCGTCAATAAGAAGGTCCAAGGGATACAGTAACCCTGGAGTGAAGCATCGGAATCTATAAGTAGTGTCACAGGAATGGTTCAAAACATAGTCAGTAAGATGAGTCAGTCTTCGTGTACTTAAGTCGGGATTGTGCCTTTTCTTTTTAATTCCGATGCAATTTCTGTGTTTCATCGTAAAGAAGAAGGTTTATGGGATACAGTAAACCTGGAGTGAAGCATCGGAATCTATAACTAGTGTCACAGGAATGGTTCAAAACATAGCCAGTAAGAAGAGTCAGTCTTCTTGTACTTAAGTCGACATTGTGCCTTTTCATTTAATTCCGAAGCAATTTTTGTGATTCATCGTCAATAAGAAGGTCAGAGGGATACAATGAACCTGAATTGA
Source organism: Schistocerca piceifrons (assembly GCF_021461385.2). Lineage (NCBI taxonomy): Eukaryota > Metazoa > Arthropoda > Insecta > Orthoptera > Acrididae > Schistocerca > Schistocerca piceifrons. The sequence continues at coordinate 385,149 of NW_025727602.1, read as the reverse complement.
AGCATCGGAATCTATAACTAGTGTCACAGAAATGGTTCAAAGCAAAGTCAGTAAGAAGAGTCAGTCTTCTTGTCGTTAAGTCGGCTTTGTGCCTTTTGTATTTAATTCCGATGCAATTTCTGTGTTTCATCGTCAATAAGAAGGTCCAAGGGATACAGTAAACATGGAGTGAAGCATCGGAATCTATAACTAGTGTCAATGGAATGGTTCAAAACGTAGTCAGTAAGAAGAGTCAGTCTTCTTGTACTTAAGTCGGCAATGTGTCTTTTGCATTTAATTCCGATGCAATTTCTGTGTTTCATCATCAATTAGAAGGTCCAAGGGATATAGTAAACCTGGAGTGAAGCATCGGAATCTATAACTAGTGTCACAGGAATGGTTCAAAACATAGACAGTAAGAAGAGTCAGTCTTCTTGTACTTACGTCGACATTGTGCCTTTTCTATTTAATTCCGATGCAATTTCTGTGTTTCATCGTCAATAAGAAGGTCAGAGGGATACAATAAACCTGAAGTGAAGCATCGGAATCTATAACAAATGTCACAGGAATGCCTCAAAACATAGTCAGTAAGAAGAGTCAGTCTTCTTGTCCTTATGTCGGCATTGTGCCTTTTGAAATTAATTCCGATGCAATTTCTGTGTTTCTTCGTCAATAAGAAGGTCCAAGGGATACAGTAAACCTGGAGTGAAGCATCGGAATCTATAACTAGTGTCACAGGAATGGTTTAAAACATAGAGAGTAAGAAGAGTCAGTCTTCTTGACCTTAATTCTGCTTTGTGCCTTTTGTATTTAATTCCGATGCAGTTTCTGTGTTTCATCGTCAATAAGAAGGTCCAAGGTATACTGTAAGCTTGAAGTGAAGCATCGGATCTATAACTAGTGTCACAGGAATGGTTCAAAACATAGTCAGTAAGAAGAGTCAGGTTTTTGAACTTAAGTCAGCATTGTGCCTTTTCTATTTAATTCCGATGCAATTTCTGTGTTTCATCGTCAATAAGAAGGTCCAAGGGATACAGTAAACCTGGAGTGAAGCATCGGAATCTAAAACTAGTGTCAATGGAATGGTTCAAGACATAGTCAGTAAGAGGAGTCAGTCATCTTGTACTTAAGTCGGCATTGTGCCTTTTCTTTTTAATTCCGATGCAATTTCTGTGTTGCATCGTCAATAAGAAGGTCCAAGGGATATAGTAAACCTGGAGTGAAGCATCGGAATCTATAACTAGTGTCACAGGAATGGTTCAAAACATAGACAGTGAGAAGAGTCAGACTTCTTGTACTTACGTCGACATTGTGCCTTTTCTATTTAATTCCGATGCAATTTCTGTGTTTCATCGTCCATAAGAATGTCCAAGGGATACAGTAAACCTGAAGTGAAGCATCGGAATTGATAACTAGTGTCACAGGAATGGTTCAAACATAGTCAGTAAGTAGAGTCAGTCTTCTTGAACTTAAGTCGGCATTGTGCCTTTTGTATTTAATTCCGATGTAATTTCTGTGTTTCATCGTCACTAAGAAGGTCCAAGGGATGCAGTAAACCTGGAGTGAAGCATCGGAATCTATAACTAGTGTCACAGGAATGGCTCAAAACATAGTCAGTAAGAGGAGTCGGCCTTCTTGTACTTAAGTCGGCATTGTGCATTTTCTATTTAATTCCGACGCAATTTCTGTGTTTCATCGTCAATAAGAAGGTCAGAGGGATACAATAAACCTGAAGTGAAGCATCGGAATCTATTACTAGTGTCACAGGAGTGGTTTCTAAGCAAAGTCAATAAGAAGAGTCAGTCTTCTTGTCCTTAAGTCGGCATTGTGCCTTTTGTATTTAATTCCGATGCAATTCCTGTGTTTCATCGTCAATAAGAAGGTCCAAAGGATATAGTAAACCTGGAGTGAAGCATCGGAATCTATAACTAGTGTCAATGGAATGGTTCAAAACATAGTCAGCAAGGAGAGTCAGTCTTCTTGTACTTATGTCGGCATTGTGCCTTTTCTATTTAATTCCGATGCTATTTCTGTGTTTCATCGTCAATAAGAAGGTCCAAGGGATATAGTAAACCTGGAGTGAAGCATCGGAATCTATAACTAGTGTCACAGGAATGGTTCAAAACATAGACAGTAAGAAGAGTCAGTCTTCTTGTACTTACGTCGACATTGTGCCTTTTCTATTTAATTCCGATGCAATTTTTGTGTTTCATCGTCAATATGAAGGTCAGAGGGATACAATGAACCTGAATTGAAGCATCGGAATCTATAACTAGTGTCACAGAAATGGTTCAAAGCAAAGTCAGTAAGAAGCGTCAGTCTTCTTGCACTTAAGTCGGCATTGTGCCTTTTCTTTTTAATTCCGATGCAATTTCTGTGTTGCATCGTCAATAAGAAGGTCCAAGGGATACAGTAAACCTGGAGTGAAGCATCGGAATCTATAACTAGTGTCACAGTAATGGTTCAAAACATAGTCAGTAAGAAGCGTCAGGTTTTTGTCCTTAAGTCGGCTTTGTGCCTTTTCTATTTAATTCCGATGCAATTTCTGTGTTTCATCGTCAATAAGAAGGTCCAAGGGATACAGTAACCCTGGAGTGAAGCATCGGAATCTATAAGTAGTGTCACAGGAATGGTTCAAAACATAGTCAGTAAGATGAGTCAGTCTTCGTGTACTTAAGTCGGGATTGTGCCTTTTCTTTTTAATTCCGATGCAATTTCTGTGTTTCATCGTAAAGAAGAAGGTTTATGGGATACAGTAAACCTGGAGTGAAGCATCGGAATCTATAACTAGTGTCACAGGAATGGTTCAAAACATAGCCAGTAAGAAGAGTCAGTCTTCTTGTACTTAAGTCGACATTGTGCCTTTTCATTTAATTCCGAAGCAATTTTTGTGATTCATCGTCAATAAGAAGGTCAGAGGGATACAATGAACCTGAATTGAAGCATCGGAATCTATAACTAGTGTCACAGAAATGGTTCAAAGCAAAGTCAGTAAGAAGAGTCAGTCTTCTTGTCGTTAAGTCGGCTTTGTGCCTTTTGTATTTAATTCCGATGCAATTTCTGTGTTTCATCGTCAATAAGAAGGTCCAAGGGATACAGTAAACATGGAGTGAAGCATCGGAATCTATAACTAGTGTCAATGGAATGGTTCAAAACGTAGTCAGTAAGAAGAGTCAGTCTTCTTGTACTTAAGTCGGCAATGTGTCTTTTGCATTTAATTCCGATGCAATTTCTGTGTTTCATCATCAATTAGAAGGTCCAAGGGATATAGTAAACCTGGAGTGAAGCATCGGAATCTATAACTAGTGTCACAGGAATGGTTCAAAACATAGACAGTAAGAAGAGTCAGTCTTCTTGTACTTACGTCGACATTGTGCCTTTTCTATTTAATTCCGATGCAATTTCTGTGTTTCATCGTCAATAAGAAGGTCAGAGGGATACAATAAACCTGATGTGAAGCATCGGAATCTATAACTAATGTCACAGGAATGGTTCAAAACAAAGTCAGTAAGAAGAGTCAGTCTTCTTCTCCTTAAGTCGGCATTGTGCCTTTTGTAATTAATTCCGATGCAATTTCTGTGTTTAATCGTCAATAAGAAGGTCCAAGGGATACAGTAAACCTGAAGTGAAGCTTCGGAATCTATAGCTAGTGTCACAGGAATGCTTCAAAACATAGTCAGTAAGAAGAGTCAGTCTTCTTGTCCTTATGTCGGCATTGTGCCTTTTGAAATTAATTCCGATGGAATTTCTGTGTTTCATTGTCAATAAGAAGGTCCAAGGGATACAGTAAACCTGGAGTGAAGCATCGGAATCTATAGCTAGTGTCACAGGAATGGTTCAAAACATAGACAGTAAGAAGAGTCAGTCTTCTTGTACTTAAGTCGGCATTGTGTCTTTTGTATTTAATTCCGATGCAATTTCTGTGTTTCATCGTCCATAAGAAGGTCCAAGGGATACAGTAAACCTGGAGTGAAGCATCGGAATTGATAACTAGTGTCACAGGAATGGTTCAAACATAGTCAGTAAGAAGAGTCAGTCTTCTTGTACTTAAGTCGGCGATGTGCCTTTTGTATTTAATTCCGATGCAATTTCTGTGTTTCATCGTCAATAAGAAGGACCAAGTGATACAGTAAACTTGGAGTGAAGCATCGGAATCTATAAATAGTGTCACCGGGATGGTTCAAAACATAGGCAGTAAGAAGAGTCAGGCTTCTTGTACTTAAGTCGGCATTGTGCCTTTTCTATTTAATTCCGATGCAATTTCTGTGTTTCATCGTCAATAAGAAGGTCTGAGGGATACAGTAAACCTGAAGTGAAGCATCGGAATCAATAACTAGTGTCACAGGAATGGTTCAAAACATAGTCAGAAAGAAGAGTTAGTCTTCTTGAACTGAAGTCGGCATTGTGCCTTTTGTATTTAATTCCGATGCAATTTCTGTGTTTCATCGTCACTAAGAAGGTCAAAGGGATGCAGTAAACCTGGAGTGAAGCATCGGAATCTGTAACTAGTGTCACAGGAATGGTTCAAAACATAGTCAGTAAGAGGAGTCAGTCTTCTTGTACTTAAGTCGGCATTGTGCATTTTCTATTTAATTCCGACGCAATTTCTGTGTTTCATCGTCAATAAGAAGGTCAGAGGGATACAATAAACCTGAAGTGAAGCATCGGAATCTATAACTAGTGTCACAGGAATGGTTCAAAGCAAAGTCAATAAGAAGAGTCAGTCTTCTTGTCCTTAAGTCGGCATTGTGGCTTTTGTGTTTCATTCCGATGCAATTCCTGTGTTTCATCGTCAATAAGAAGGTCCAAGGGATATAGTAAACCTGGAGTGAAGCATCGGAATCTATAACTAGTGTCAAAGGAATGGTTCAAAACATAGACAGTAAGAAGAGTCAGTCTTCTTGTACTTACGTCGACATTGTGCCTTTTCTATTTAATTCCGATGCAATTTTTGTGTTTCATCGTCAATAAGAAGGTCAGAGGGATACAATAAACCTGAAGTGAAGCATCTGAATCAATAACTAGTGTCACAGGAATGGTTCAAAACAAAGTCAGTAAGAAGAGTCAGTCTGCTTGTCCTTAAGTCGGCATTGTGCCTTTTGTATTTAATTCCGATGCAATTTCTGTGTTTCATCGTCAATAAGAAGGTCCAAGGGATACAGTAAACCTGAAGTGAAGCTTTGGAATCTATAGCTAGTGTCACTGGAATGCTTCAAAACATAGTCAGTAAGAAGAGTCAGTCTTCTTGTCCTTATGTCGGCATTGTGCCTTTTGTAATTAATTCCGATGCAATTTCTGTGTTTCATCGTCAATAAGAAGGTCCAAGGGATACAGTAAACCTGGAGAGAAGCATCGGAATCTATAACTAGTGTCACAGGAATGGTTCTAAACATAGACAGTAAGAAGAGTCAGTCTTCTTGTCCTTAAGTCGGCATTGTGCCTTTTTTATTTAATTCCGATGCAATTTCTGTGTTTCATCGTCAATAAGAAGGTCCAAGGGATACAGTGAACCTGGAGTGAAGCATCGGAATCTATAACTAGTGTCACAGGAGTGGTTCAAAACATAGACAGTAAGAAGAGTCAGACTTCTTGTACTTAATTCTGCTTTGTGCATTTTGTATTTAATTCCGATGCAATTTCTGTGTCTCATCGTCAATAAGAAGGTCCAAGGGATACAGTAAACCTGAAGTGAAGCATCGGAATTTATAACTAGTGTCACAGGAATGGTTCAAACATAGTCAGTAAGAAGAGTCAGTCTTCTTGAACTTAAGTCGGCGATGTGCCTTTTGTATTTAATTCCGATGCAATTTCTGTGTTTCATCGTCAATAAGAAGGACCAAGGGATACAGTAAACTTGGAGTGAAGCATCGGAATCTATAACTAGTGTCACAGGGATGGTTCAAAACATAGACAGTAAGAAGAGTCAGTCTTCTTGTACTGAAGTCGGCATTGTGCCTTTTCTATTTAATTCCGATGAAATTTCTGTGTTTCATCGTCAATAAGAAGGTCAGAGGGATACAGTAAACCTGAAGTGAAGCATCGGAATCAATAACTAGTGTCACAGGAATGGTTCAAAACATAGTCAGTAAGAAGAGTTAGTCTTCTTGTACTTAGGTCGGCATTGTGCCTTTTGTATTTAATTCCGATGCAATTTCTGTGTTTCATCGTCCATAAGAAGGTCCAAGGGATACAGTAAACCTGAAGTGAAGCATCGGAATTGATAACTAGTGTCACAGGAATGGTTCAAACATAGTCAGTAAGAAGAGTCAGTCTTCTTGAACTTAAGTCGGCGATGTGCCTTTTGTATTTAATTCCGATGCAATTTCTGTGTTTCATCGTCAATAAGAAGGTCCAAGGGATATAGTAAAACTGGAGTGAAGCATCGGAATCCATAACTAGTGTCACAGGAATGGTTCAAAACATAGAGAGTGAGAAGAGTCAGACTTCTTGTACTTACGTCGACATTGTGTCTTTTCTATTTAATTTCGATGCAATTTCTGTGTTTCATCGTCAATAAGAAGGTCAGAGAGATACAATAAACATGAAGTGAAGCATCGGAATCTATAGCTAGTGTCACAGGAATGGTTCAAAACATAGTCAGTAAGAAGAGTTAGTCTTCTTGTACTTAGGACGGCATTGTGCCTTTTGTATTTAATTCCGATGCAATTTCTGTGTTTCATCGTCCATAAGAAGGTCCAAGGGATACAGTAAACCTGAAGTGAAGCATCGGAATTGATAACTAGTGTCACAGGAATGGTTCAAACATAGTCAGTAAGAAGAGTCAGTCTTCTTGAACTTAAGTCGGCGATGTGCTTTTTGTATTTAATTCCGATGCAATTTCTGTGTTTCATCGTCAATAAGAAGGACCAAGGGATACAGTAAACTTGGAGTGAAGCATCGGAATCTATAACTAGTGTCACAGGGATGGTTCAAAACATAGACAGTAAGAAGAGTCAGTCTTCTTGTACTTAAGTCGGCATTGTGCCTTTTCTATTTAATTCCGATGCAATTTCTGTGTTTCATCGTCAATAAGAAGGTCAGAGGGATACAGTAAACCTGATGTGAAGCATCGGAATCAATAACTAGTGTTACAGGAATGGTTCAAATCATAGTCAGAAAGAAGAGTTAGTCTTCTTGTACTTAAGTCGGCATTGTGCCTTTTGTATTTAATTCCGATGCAATTTCTGTGTTTCATCGTCACTAAGAAGGTCCAAGGGATGCAGTAAACCTGGAGTGAAGCATCGGAATCTATAACTAGTGTCACAGGAATGGTTCAAAACATAGTCAGCAAGAGGAGGCAGTCTTCTTGTACTTAAGTCGGCATTGTGCATTTTCTATTTAATTCCGACGCAATTTCTGTGTTTCATCGTCAATAAGAAGGTCAGAGGGATACAATAAACCTGAAGTGAAGCATCGGAATCTATAACTAGTGTCACAGGAATGGTTCAAAGCAAAGTCAATAAGAAGAGTCAGTCTTCTTGTCCTTAAGTCGGCATTGTGCCTTTTGTATTTAATTCCGATGCAATTCCTGTGTTCCATCGTCAATAAGAAGGTCCAAGGGATATAGTAAACCTGGAGTGAAGCATCGGAATCTATAACTAGTGTCAAAGGAATGGTTCAAAGCATAGACAGTAAGAAGAGTTAGTCTTCTTGTACTTACGTCGACATTGTGCCTTTTCTATTTAATTCCGATGCAATTTTTGTGTTTCATCGTCAATAAGAAGGTCAGAGGGATACAATAAACCTGAAGTGAAGCATCTGAATCAATAACTAGTGTCACAGGAATGGTTCAAAACAAAGTCAGTAAGAAGAGTCAGTCTGCTTGTCCTTAAGTCGGCATTGTGCCTTTTGTATTTAATTCCGATGCAATTTCTGTGTTTCATCGTCAATAAGAAGGTCCAAGGGATACAGTAAACCTGAAGTGAAGCTTTGGAATCTATAGCTAGTGTCACAGGAATGCTTCAAAGCATAGTCAGTAAGAAGAGTCAGTCTTCTTGTCCTTATGTCGGCATTGTGCCTTTTGTAATTAATTCCGATGCAATTTCTGTGTTTCATCGTCAATAAGAAGGTCCAAGGGATACAGTAAACCTGGAGTGAAGCATCGGAATCTATAACTAGTGTCACAGGAATGGTTCTAAACATAGACAGTAAGAAGAGTCAGTCTTCTTGTCCTTAAGTCGGCATTGTGCCTTTTCTATTTAATTCCGATGCAATTTCTGTGTTTCATCGTCAATAAGAAGGTCCAAGGGATACAGTGAACCTGGAGTGAAGCATCGGAATCTATAACTAGTGTCACAGGAGTGGTTCAAAACATAGACAGTAAGAAGAGTCAGACTTCTTGTACTTAATTCTGCTTTGTGCATTTTGTATTTAATTCCGATGCAATTTCTGTGTTTCATCGTCAATAAGAAGGTCGGAGGGATACAGTAAACCTGAAGTGAAGCATCGGAATTTATAACTAGTGTCACAGGAATGGTTCAAAACATAGTCAGTAAGAAGAGTCAGTCTTCTTGTACTTATGTCGGCATTGTGCCTTTTGTATTTAATTCCGATGCATTTTCTGTGTTTCATCGTCAATAAGAAGGTCCAAGGGATTCAGTAAACCTGGAGTGAAGCATCGGAATCTATAACTAGTGTCACAGGAATGGTTCAAAACATAGACAGTAAGAAGAGTCACACTTCTTGTACTTACGTCGACATTGTGCCTTTTGTATTTAATTCCGATGCAATTTCTGTGTTTCATCGTCAATAAGAAGGACCAAGGGATACAGTAAACTTGGAGTGAAGCATCGGAATCTATAACTAGTGTCACAGGGATGGTTCAAAACATAGACAGTAAGAAGAGTCAGTCTTCTTGTACTTAAGTCGGCATTGTGCCTTTTCTATTTAATTCCGATGAAATTTCTGTGTTTCATCGTCAATAAGAAGGTCAGAGGGATACAGTAAACCTGAAGTGAAGCATCGGAATCAATAACTAGTGTCACAGGAATGGTTCAAAACATAGTCAGTAAGAAGAGTTAGTCTTCTTGTACTTAGGTCGGCATTGTGCCTTTTGTATTTAATTCCGATGCAATTTCTGTGTTTCATCGTCCATAAGAAGGTTCAAGGGATGCAGTAAACCTGAAGTGAAGCATCGGAATTGATAACTAGTTTCACAGGAATGGTTCAAACATAGTCAGTAAGAAGAGTCAGTCTTCTTGAACTTAAGTCGGCGATGTGCCTTTTGTATTTAATTCCGATGCAATTTCTGTGTTTCATCGTCAATAAGAAGGTCCAAGGGATATAGTAAAACTGGAGTGAAGCATCGGAATCTATAACTAGTGTCACAGGAATGGTTCAAAACATAGAGAGTGAGAAGAGTCAGACTTCTTGTACTTACGTGGACATTGTGCCTTTTCTATTTAATTCCGATGCTATTTCTGTGTTTCATCGTCAATAAGAAGGTCAGAGAGATACAATAAACATGAAGTGAAGCATCGGAATCTATAGCTAGTGTCACAGGAATGGTTCAAAACATAGTCAGTAAGAAGAGTTAGTCTTCTTGTACTTAGGTCGGCAGTGTGCCTTTTGTATTTAATTCCGATGCAATTTCTGTGTTTCATCGTCAATAAGAAGGTCAGAGGGATACAATGAACCTGAATTGAAGCATCGGAATCTATAACGAGTGTCACAGAAATGGTTCAAAGCATAGTCAGTAAGAAGAGTCAGTCTTCTTGTCCTTAAGTCGGCTTTGTGCCTTTTGTATTTAATTCCGATGCAATTTCTGTGTTTCATCGTCAATAAGAAGGTCCAAGGGATACAGTAAACATGGAGTGAAGCATCGGAATCTATAACTAGTGTCAATGGAATGGTTCAAAACATAGTCAGTAAGAAGAGTCAGTCTTCTTGTACTTAAGTCGGCATTGTGTCTTTTGTATTTAATTCCGATGCAATTTCTGTGTTTCATCATCAATAAGAAGGTCCAAGGGATATAGTAAACCTGGAGTGAAGCATCGGAATCTATAACTACTGTCACAGGAATGGTTCAAAACATAGACAGTAAGAAGAGTCAGTCTTCTTGTACTTACGTCGACATTGTGCCTTTTCAATTTAATTCCGATGCAATTTCTGTGTTTCATCATCAATAAGAAGGTCAGAGGGATACAATAAACCTGAAGTGAAGCATCGGAATCTATAACTAATGTCACAGGAATGGTTCAAAACAAAGTCAGTAAGAAGAGTCAGTCTTCTTCTCCTTAAGTCGGCATTGTGCCTTTTGTATTTCATTCCGATGCAATTTCTGTGTTTCAGCGTCAATAAGAAGGTCCAAGGGATACAGTAAACCTGAAGTGAAGCTTCGGAATCTATAGCTAGTGTCACAGGAATGCTTCAAAACATAGTCAGTAAGAAGAGTCAGTCTTCTTGACCTTATGTCGGCATTGTGCCTTTTGAAATTAATTCCGATGCTATTTCTGTGTTTCATCGTCAATAAGAAGGTCCAAGGGATACTGTAAACCTGGAGTGAAGCATCGGAATCTATAACTAGTGTCACAGGAATGGTTCAAAACATAGACAGTAAGAAGAGTCAGTCTTCTTGTACTTAAGTCGGCATTGTGTCTTTTGTATTTAATTCCGATGCAATTTCTGTGTTTCATCGTCCATAAGAAGGTCCAAGGGATACAGTAAACCTGAAGTGAAGCATCGGAATTGATAACTAGTGTCACAGGAATGGTTCAAACATAGTCAGTAAGAAGAGTCAGTCTTCTTGTACTTAAGTCGGCGATGTGCATTTTGTATTTAATTCCGATGCAATTTCTGTGTTTCATCGTCAATAAGAAGGACCAAGGGATGCAGTAAATCTGGAGTGAAGCATCGGAATCTATAACTAGTGTCACAGGAATGGTTCAAAACATAGTCAGTAAGAGGAGTCAGTCTTCTTGTACTTAAGTCGGCATTGTTCATTTTCTATTTAATTCCGACGCAATTTCTGTGTTTCATCGTCAATAAGAAGGTCAGAGGGATACAATAAACCTGAAGTGATGCATCGGAATCTATAATTAGTGTCACAGGAATGGTTCAAAGCAAAGTCAATAAGAAGAGTCAGTCTTCTTGTCCTTAAGTCGGCATTGTGCCTTTTGTGTTTAATTCCGATGCAATTCCTGTGTTTCATCGTCAATAAGAAGGTCCAAGGGATATAGTAAACCTCGAGTGAAGCATCGGAATCTATAACTAGTGTCACAGGAATGGTTCAAAACATAGACAGTAAGAAGAGTCAGTCTTCTTGTACTTACGTCGACATTGTGCCTTTTCTATTTAATTCCGATGCAATTTTTGTGTTTCATCGTCAATAAGAAGGTCAGAGGGATACAATAAACCTGAAGTGAAGCATCTGAATCAATAACTAGTGTCACAGGAATGGTTCAAAACAAAGTCAGTAAGAAGAGTCAGTCTGCTTGTCCTTAAGTCGGCATTGTGCTTTTGTATTTAATTCCGATGCAATTTCTGTGTTTCATCGTCAATAAGAAGGTCCAAGGGATACAGTAAACCTGAAGTGAAGCTTTGGAATCTATAGCTAGTGTCACAGGAATGCTTCAAAACATAGTCAGTAAGAAGAGTCAGTCTTCTTGTCCTTATGACGGCATTGTGCCTTTTGTAATTAATACCGATGCAATTTCTGTGTTTCATCGTCAATTAGAAGGTCCAAGGGATACAGTAGACCTGGAGTGAAGCATCGGAATCTATAACTAGTGTCACAGGAATGGTTCTAAACATAGACAGTAAGAAGAGTCAGTCTTCTTGTCCTTAAGTCGGCATTGTGCCTTTTCTATTTAATTCCGATGCAATTTCTGTGTTTCATCGGCAATAAGAAGGTCCAAGGGATACAGTGAACCTGGAGTGAAGCATCGGAATCTATAACTAGTGTCACAGGAGTGGTTCAAAACATAGACAGTAAGAAGAGTCAGACTTCTTGTACTTAATTCTGCTTTGTGCATTTTGTATTTAAATCCGATGCAATTTTTGTGCTTCATCGTCAATACGAAGGTCCAAGGGATACAGTAAACCTGAAGTGAAGCATCGGAATTTATAACTAGTGTCACAGGAATGGTTCAAAGCATAGTCAGTAAGAAGAGTCAGTCTTCTTGTACTTATGTCGGCATTGTGCCTTTTGTATTTAATTCCGATGCATTTTCTGTGCTTCATCGTCAATAAGAAGGTCCAAGGGATACAGTAAACCTGGAGTGAAGCATCGGAATCTATAACTAGTGTCACAGGAATGGTTCAAAACATAGACAGTAAGAAGAGTCAGACTTCTTGTACTTACGTCGACATTGTGCCTTTTGTATTTAATTCCGATGCAATTTCTGTGTTTCATCGTCAATAAGAAGGACCAAGGGATACAGTAAACTTGGAGTGAGCATCGGAATCTATAACTAGTGTCACAGGGATGGTTCAAAACATAGACAGCAAGAAGAGTCAGTCTTCTTGTACTTAAGTCGGCATTGTGCCTTTTCTATTTAATTCCGATTCAATTTCTGTGTTTCATCGTCAATAAGAAGGTCAGAGGGATACAGTAAACCTGAAGTGAAGCATCGGAATCAATAACTAGTGTCACAGGAATGGTTCAAAGCATAGTCAGAAAGAAGAGTTAGTCTTCTTGTACTTAACTCGGCATTGTGCCTTTTGTATTTAATTCCGATGCAATTTCTGTGTTTCATCGTCAATAAGAAGGTCAGAGGGATACAATAAACCTGAAGTGAAGCATCTGAATCAATAACTAGTGTCACAGGAATGATCCAAAACAAAGTCAGTAAGAAGAGTCAGTCTGCTTGTCCTTAAGTCGGCATTGTGCCTTTTGTATTTAATTCCGATGCAATTTCTGTGTTTCATCGTCAATAAGAAGGTCCAAGGGATACAGTAAACCTGAATTGAAGCTTCGGAATCTATAGCTAGTGTCACAGGAATGCTTCAAAACATAGTCAGTAAGAAGAGTCAGTCTTCTTGTCCTTATGTCGGCATTGTGCCTTTTGTAATTAATTCCGATGCAATTTCTGAGTTTCATCGTCAATAAGAAGGTCCAAGGGATACAGTAAACCTGGAGTGAAGCATCGGAATTTATAACTAGTGTAACAGGAATGGTTCAAAACATAGACAGTAAGAAGAGTCATTCTTCTTGACCTTAATACTGCTTTGTGCCTTTTGTATTTAATTCCGATGCAATTTCTGTGTTTCATCGCCAATAAGAAGGTCCAAGTTATACAGTAAACCTGAAGTGAAGCATCGGATCTATAACTAGTGTCACAGGAATGGTTCAAAACATAGTCAGTAAGAAGAGTCAGGTTTTTGGCCTTAAGTCGGCATTGTGCCTTTTCTATTTAATTCCGATGCAATTTCTGTGTTTCATTGTCAATAAGAAGGTCAGAGGGATACAGTAAACCTGAAGTGAAGCATCGGAATCCATAACTAGTGTCACAGGAATGGTTCAAAGCATAGTCAGTAAGAAGAGTTAGTCTTCTTGTACTTAAGTCGGCATTGTGCCTTTTGTATTTAATTCCGATGCAATTTCTGTGTTTCATCGTCCATAAGAAGGTCCAAGGGATACAGTAAACCTGAAGTGAAGCATCGGAATTGATAACTAGTGTCACAGGAATGGTTCAAACATAGTCAGTAAGAAGAGTCAGTCTTCTTGTACTTAAGTCGGCGACGTGCATTTTGTATTTAATTTCGATGCAATTTCTGTGTTTCTTCGTCAATAAGAAGGACCAAGGGATACAGTAAACTTGGAGTGAAGCATCGGAATCCATAACTAGTGTCACAGGGATGGTTCAAAACATAGGCAGTAAGAAGAGTCAGTCTTCTTGTACTTAAGTCAGCATTATGCCTTTTCTATTTAATTCCGATGCAATTTCTGTGTTTCATCGTCAATAAGAAGGTCAAAGGGATGCAGTAAACCTGGAGTGAAGCATCGGAATCAATAACTAGTGTCACAGGAATGGTTCAAAACATAGTCAGTAAGAGGAGTCAGTCTTCTTGTACTTAAGTCGGCATTGTGCATTTTCTATTTAATTCCGACGCAATTTCTGTGTTTCATCGTCAATAGGAAGGTCAGAGGGATACAATAAACCTGAAGTGAACCATCGGAGTCTATAACTAGTGTCACAGGAATGGTTCAAAGCAAAGTCAATAAGAAGAGTCAGTCTTCTTGTCCTTAAGTCGGCATTGTGCCTTTTGTGTTTAATTCCGATGCAATTCCTGTGTTTCATCGTCAATAAGAGGGTCCAAGGGATATAGTAAACCTGGAGTGAAGCATCGGAATCTATAACTAGTGTCACAGGAATGGTTCAAAACATAGACAGTAAGAAGAGTCAGTCTTCTTGTACTTACGTCGACATTGTTCCTTTTCTATTTAATTCCGATGCAATTTTTGTGTTTCATCGTCAATAAGAAGGTCAGAGGGATACAATATACCTGAAGTGAAGCATCTGAATCAATAACTAGTGTCACAGGAATGGTTCAAAACAAAGTCAGTAAGAAGAGTCAGTCTGCTTGTCCTTAAGTCGGCATTGTGCCTTTTGTATTTAATTCCGATGCAATTTCTGTGTTTTATCGTCAATAAGAAGGTCCAAGGGATACAGTAAACCTGAAGTGAAGCTTTGGAATCTATAGCTAGTGTCACAGGAATGCTTCAAACATAGTCAGTAAGAAGAGTCAGTCTTCTTGTCCTTATGTCGGCATTGTGCCTTTTGTAATTAATTCCGATGCAATTTCTGTGTTTCATCGTCAATAAGAAGGTCCAAGGGATACAGTAAACCTGGAGTGAAGCATCGGAATCTATAACTAGTGTCACAGGAATGGTTCTAAACATAGACAGTAAGAAGAGTCAGTCTTCTTGTCCTTAAGTCGGCATTGTGCTTTTTCTATTTAATTCCGATGCAATTTCTGTGTTTCATCGTCAATAAGAAGGTCCAAGGGATACAGTGAACCTGGAGTGAAGCATCGGAATCTATAACTAGTGTCACAGGAGTGGTTCAAAACATAGACAGTAAGAAGAGTCGACTTCTTGTACTTAATTCTGCTTTGTGCATTTTGTATTTAATTCCGATGCATTTTCTGTGTTTCATCGTCAATAAGAAGGTCCAAGGGATACAGTAAACCTGGAGTGAAGCATCGGAATCTATAACTAGTGTCACAGGAATGGTTCAAAACATAGACAGTAAGTAGAGTCAGACTTCTTGTACTTACGTCGACATTGTGCCTTTTGTATTTAATTCCGATGCAATTTCTGTGTTTCATCGTCAATAAAAAGACCATGGGATACAGTAAACTTGGAGTGAAGCATCGGAATCTATAACTAGTGTCACAGGGATGGTTCAAAACATAGTCAGTAAGAAGAGTCAGGTTTTTGGCCTTAAGTCGGCATTGTGCCTTTTCAATTTAATTCCGATGCAATTTCTGTGTTTCATTGTCAATAAGAAGGTCAGAGGGATACAGTAAACCTGAAGTGAAGCATCGGAATCGATAACTAGTGTCACAGGAATGGTTCAAAACATAGTCAGTAAGAAGAGTTTGTCTTCTTGTACTTAAGTCGGCATTGTGCCTTTTGTATTTAATTCCGATGCTATTTCTGTGTTTCATCGTCACTAAGATGGTCCAAGGGATGCAGTAAACCTGGAGTGAAGCATCGGAATCTATAACTAGTGTCACAGGAATGGTTCAAAACATAGTCAGTAAGAAGAGTCAGTCTTCTTATACTTAAGTCGCTATTGTGCCTTTTCTATTTAATTCCGACGCAATTTCTGTGTTTCATCGTCAATAAGAAGGTCAGAGGTATACAATAAAGGTGAAGTGAAGCATCGGAATCTATAACTAGTGTCACAGGAATGGTTCAAAGCAAAGTCAGTAAGGAGAGTCAGTCTTCTTGTACTTAAGTCGGCATTGTGCCTTTTGTATTTAATTCCGATGCAATTCCTGTGTTTCATCGTCAATAAGAAGGTCCATGGGATATAGTAAACCTGGAGTGAAGCATCGGAATCTATAACTAGTGTCAATGGAATGGTTCAAAACATAGTCAGCAAGGTGAGTCAGTCTTCTTGTACTTATGTCGGCATTGTGCCTTTTCTATTTAATTCCGATGCAATTTCTGTGTTTCATCGTCAATAAGAAGGTCCAAGGGATATAGTAAACCTGGAGTGAAGCATCGGAATCTATAACTAGTGTCACAGGAATGCTTCAAAACATAGTCAGTAAGAAGAGTCAGTCTTCTTGTCCTTATGTCGGCATTGTGCCTATTGTAATTAATTCCGATGCAATTTCTGTGTCATCGTCAATAAGAAGGTCCAAGGGATACAGTAAACCTGGAGTGAAGCATCGGAATCTATAACTAGTGTCACAGGAATGGTTCAAAACATAGACGGTTAGAAGAGTCAGTCTTCTTGACCTTAATTCTGCTTTGTGCCATTTGTATTTAATTCCGATGCAATTTCTGTGTTTCATCGTCAATAAGAAGGTCCAAGGTATACAGTAAGCCTGAAGTGAAGCATCGGATCTATTACTTGTGTCACAGGAATGGTTCAAAACATAGTCAGTAAGAAGAGTCAGGTTTTTGTACTTAAGTCGGCATTGTGCCTTTTCTATTTAATTCCGATGCAATTTCTGTGTTTCATCGTCAATAAGAAGGTCCAAGGGATACAGTAAACCTGGAGTGATGCATCGGAATCTATAACTAGTGTCAATGGAATGGTTCAAGACATGGTCAGTAAGAGGAGTCAGTCTTCTTGTACTTAAGTCGGCATTGTGCCTTTTCTTTTTAATTCCGATGCAATTTCTATGTTGCATCGTCAATAAGAAGGTCCAAGGGATATAGTAAAACTGGAGTGAAGCATCTGAATCTATAACTAGTGTCACAGGGATGGTTCAAAGCATAGTCAGTAAGAAGAGTTAGTCTTCTTGTACTTAATTCGGCATTGTGCCTTTTCTATTTAATTCCGATCCAATTTCTGTGTTTCATCGTCAATAAGAAGGTCAGAGGGATACAATAAACATGAAGTGAAGCATCGGAATCTATAGGTAGTGTCACAGGTATGGTTCAAAACATAGTCAGTAAGAAGAGTTAGTCTTCTTGTACTTAGGTCGGCATTGTGCCTTTTGTATTTACTTCCGATGCAATTTCTGTGTTTCATCGTCCATATGAAGGACCAAGGGATACAGTAAACGTGGAGTGACGCATCGGAATCTATAACTAGTGTCACAGGGATGGTTCAAAACATAGACAGTAAGAAGAGTCAGTCTTCTTGTACTTAAGTCGGCATTGTGCCTTTTTTATTTAATTCCGATGCAATTTCTGTGTTTCATCGTCAATAAGAAGGTCAGAGGGATACAGTAAACCTGAGGTGAAGCATCGGAATCAATAACTAGTGTCACAGGAATGGTTCAAAACATAGTCAGAAAGAAGAATTAGTCTTTTTGTACTTAAGTCGGCATTGTGCATTTTGTATTTAATTCCGATGCAATTTCTGTGTTTCATCGTCACTAAGAAGGTCCAAGGGATGCAGTAAACCTGGAGTGAAGCATCGGAATCTATAACTAGTGTCGCAGGAATGGTTCAAAACATAGTCATTAAGAAGAGTCAGTCTTCTTGTCCTTAAGTCGGCATTGTGCCTTTTGTATTTAATTCCGATGCAATTCCTGTGTTTCATCGTCAATAAGAAGGTCCAAGGGATATAGTAAACCTGGAGTGAAGCATCGGAATCTATAACTAGTGTCAATGGAATGGTTCAAAACATAGTCAGTAAGGAGAGTCTGTCTTCTTGTACTTAAGTCGGCATTGTGCCTTTTGTATTTAATTCCGATGCATTTTCTGTGTTTCATCGTCAATAAGAAGGTCCAAGGGATACAGTAAACCTGAAGTGTCACAGGAAGTGTTCAAAACATAGTCAGTAAGAAGAGTCAGTCTTCTTGTACTTTAGTCGCCATTGTGCCTTTTGTATTTAATTCCGATGCAATTTCTGTGATACATCGTCAATAAGAAGGACCAAGGGATACAGTAAACCTGGAGTGAAGCATCGGAATCTGTAACTAGTGTCACAGGGATGGTTCAAAACATAGACAGTAAGAAGAGTCAGTCTTCATGTACTTAAGTCGGCATTGTGCCTTTTCTATTTAATTCCGATGCAATTTCTGTGTTTCATCGTCAATAAGAAGGTCAGAGGGATACAGTAATCCTTAAGTGGAGCATCGGAATCTATAACTAGTGTCACAGGAATGGTTCAAAACATGGTCAGTAAGAAGAGTCAGTCTTCTTGTTCTTAAGTCGGCATTGTGCCTTTTCTATTTAATTCCGATGCAATTTCTGTGTTTCATCGTCAATAAGAAGGTCCAAGGGATACAGTAAACCTGGAGTGAAGCATCGGAATCTATAACTAGTGTCACAGGAATGGTTCAAATCATAGACAGTAAGAAGAGTCAGACCTCTTGTACTTAATTCTGCTTTGTGCATTTTGTATTTAATTCCGATGCAATTTCTGTGTTTCATCGTCAATAAGAAGGTCCAAGGGATACAGTAAACCTGAAGTGAAGCATCCGTATTTTTAACTAGTGTCACAGGAATGGTTCAAAACATAGTCAGTAAGAAGAGTCAGTCTTCTTGTACTTAAGTTGGCATTGTGCCTTTTGTATTTAATTCCAATGCATTTTCTGTGTTTCATCGTCAAAAAGAAGGTCCAAGGGATACAGTAAACCTGAAGTGAAGCATCGGAATTTATAACTAGTGTCACAGGAAGGGTTCAAAACATAGTCAGTAAAGAGTGTCAGTCTTCTTGTACTTTAGTCGTCATTGTGCCTTTTGTATTTAATTCCGATGCAATTTCTGTGTTTCATCGTCAATAAGAAGGTCCAAGGTATATAGTAAACCTGAAGTGAAGCTTCGGAATCTATAGCTAGTGTCACAGGAATGCTTCAAAACATAGTCAGTAAGAAGAGTCAGTCTTCATGTCCTTATGTCGGCATTGTGCCTTTTGTAATTAATTCCGATGCAATTTCTGTGTCATCGTCAATAAGAAGGTCCAAGGGATACAGAAAACCTGGAGTGAAGCATCGGAATCTATAACTAGTGTCACAGGAATGGTTCAAAACATAGACAGTAAGAAGAGTCAATCTTCTTGACCTTAATTCTGCTTTGTGCCTTTTGTATTTAATTCCGATGCAATTTCTGTGTTTCATCGTCAATAAGAAGGTCCAAGGTATACAGTAAACCTGAAGTGAAGCATCGGATCTATAACTAGTGTCACAGGAATGGTTCAAAACATAGTCAGTAAAAAGAGTCAGGTTTTTGTCCTTAAGTCGGCATTGTGCCTTTTCTATTTAATTCCGATGCAATTTATGTGTTTCATCGGCAATAAGAAGGTCCAAGGGATACAGTAAACCTGGAGTGAAGCATCGGAATCTATAACTAGTGTCACAGGAATGGTTCAAAACATAGTCAGTAAGAAGAGTCAGTCTTCTTGTACTTAAGTCGGCATTGTGCCTTTTCATTTAATTCCGAAGCAATATCTGTGTTTCATCGTCAAAAAGAAGGTCAGAGGGATACTATGAACCTGAAGTGAAGCATCGGAATCTATAACTAGTGTCACAGGAATGGTTCAAAGCAAAGTCAGTAAGAAGAGTCAGTCTTCTTGTCCTTAAGTCGGCTTTGTGCCTTTTGTATTTAATTCCGATGCAATTTCTGTGTTTCATCGTCAATAAGAAGGTCCAAGGGATACAGTAAACATGGAGTGAAGCATCGGAATCTATAACTAGTGTCAATGGAATGGTTCAAAACATAGTCAGTAAGAAAAGTCAGTCTTCTTGTACTTAAGTCGGCATTGTGCCTTTTGTATTTAATTCCGATGTAATTTCTGTGTTTCATCATCAATTAGAAGGTCCAAGGGACATAGTAAACCTGGAGTGAAGCATCGGAATCTATAACTAGTGTCACAGGAATGGTTCAAAACATAGACAGTAAGAAGAGTCAGTCTTCTTGTACTTACGTCGACATTGTGCCTTTTCAATTTAATTCCGATGCAATTTCTGTGTTTCATCGTCAATAAGAAGGTCAGAGGGATACAATAAACCTGAAGTGAAGCATCGGAATCTATAACTAATGTCACAGGAATGGTTCAAAACAAAGTCAGTAAGAAGAGTCAGTCTTCTTGTCCTTAAGTCGGCATTGTGCCTTTTGTATTTAATTCCGATGCAATTTCTGTGTTTCATCGTCAATAAGAAGGTCCAAGGGATACAGTAAACCTGAAGTGAAGCTTCGGAATCTATAGCTTGTGTCACAGGAATGCTTCAAAACATAGTCAGTAAGAAGAGTCAGTCTTCTTGTCCTTATGTCGGCATTGTGCCTTTTGAAATTAATTCCGATGCAATTTCTGTGTTTCATCGTCAATAAGAAGGTCCAAGGGATACAGTAAACCTGGAGTGAAGCATCGGAATCTATAACTGGTGTCACAGGAATGGTTCAAAACATAGACAGTAAGAAGAGTCAGTCTTCTTGACCTTAATTCTGCTTTGTGCCTTTTGTATTTAATTCCGATGCAATTTCTGTGTTTCATCGTCAATAAGAAGGTCCAAGGTATACAGTAAGCCTGAAGTGATGCATCGGATCTATAACTAGTGTCACAGGAATGGTTCAAAACCTTGTCAGTAAGAAGAGTCAGGTTTTTGTACTTAAGTCGGCGTTGTGCCTTTTCTATTTAATTCCGATGCAATTTCTGTGTTTCATCGTCAATAAGAAGGTCCAAGGGATACAGTAAACCTGGAGTGAAGCATCGGAATCTATAACTAGTGTCAATGGAAAGGTTCAAGACACAGTCAGTAAGAGGAGTCAGTCTTCTTGTACTTAAGTCGGCATTGTGCCTTTTCTTTTTAATTCCGATGCAATTTCTGTGTTGCATCGTCAATAAGAAGGTCCAAGGGATATAGTAAAACTGGAGTGAAGCATCGGAATCCATAACTAGTGTCACAGGAATGGTTCAAACCATAGACAGTAAGAAGAGTCAGACTTCTTGTACTTACGTCGGCATTGTGCCTTTTATATTTAATTCCGATGCAATTTCTGTGTTTAATCGTCAATAAGAAGGTCAGAGGGATACAATAAACATGAAGTGAAGCATCGGAATCTATAGCTAGTGTCACAGGAATGGTTCAAAACATAGTCAGTAAGAAGAGTTAGTCTTCTGGTACTTAGGTCGGCATTGTGCCCTTTATATTTAATTCCGATGCAATTTCTGTGTTTCATCGTCCATAAGAAGGTCCAAGGGATACAGTAAACCTGAAGTGAAGCATCGGAATTGATAACTAGTGTCACAGGAATGGTTCAAAACATAGTCAGTAAGAAGAGTCAGTCTTCTTGTACTTAAGTCGGCGATGTGCATTTTGTATTTAATGCCGATGCAATTTATGTGTTTCATCCTCAATAAGAAGGACCAAGGGATACATTAAACTTGGAGTGAAGCATCGGAATCTATAACTAGTGTCACAGGGATGGTTCAAAACATAGACAGTAAGAAGAGTCAGTGTTCTTGTACTTAAGTCGGCATTGTGCCTTTTCTATTTAATTCCGATGCAATTTCTGTGTTTCATCGTCAATAAGAAGGTCAGAGGGATACAGTAAACCTGAAGTGAAGCATCGGAATCTATGACTAGTGTCACAGGAATGGTTCAAATCATAGTCAGAAAGAAGAGTTAGTCTTCTTGTACTTAAGTCGGCATTGTGCCTTTTGTATTTAATTCCGATGCAATTTCTGTGTTTCATCGTCACTAAGATGGTCCAAGGGATGCAGTAAACCTGGAGTGAAGCATCGGAATCTATAACTAGTGTCACAGGAATGGTTCAAAACATAGTCAGTAAGATGAGTCAGTCTTCTTGTACTTAAGTCGGCATTGTGCATTTTCTATTTAATTCCGACGCAATTTCTGTGTTTCATCGTCAATAAGAAGGTCAGAGGGATACAATAAACCTGAAGTGAAGTATCGGGATCTATAGCTAGTGTTACAGGAATGGTTCAAAGCAAAGTCAGTAAGAAGAGTCAGTCTTCTTGTCCTTAAGTCGGCATTGTGCCTTTTGTATTTAATTCCGATGCAATTTCTGTGTTGCATCGTCAATAAGAAGGTCCAAGGGATACATTAAACCTGAAGTGGAGCTTCGGAATCTATAGCTAGTGTCACAGGAATGCTTCAAAACATAGTCAGTAAGAAGAGTCAGTCTTCTTGTCCTTATGTCGGCATTGTGCCTTTTGTAATTATTTCCGATGCAATTTCTGTGTTTCATCGTCAATAAGAAGGTCCAAGGGATACAGTAAACCTGGAGTGAAGCATCGGAATCTATAACTAGTGTCACAGGAATGGTTCAAGATATAGGCAGTAAGAAGAGTCAGTCTTCTTGACCCTAATTCTGCTTTGTGCCTTTTGTATTTAATTCCGATGCAATTTCTGTGTTTCATCGTCAATAAGAAGGTCAGAGGGATACAATAAACCTGAAGTGAAGTATCGGAATCTATAACTAGTGTTACAGGAATGGTTCAAAGCAAAGTCAGTAAGAAGAGTCAGTCTCCTTGTCCTTAAGTCGGCATTGTGCCTTTTGTATTTAATTCCGATGCAATTTCTGTGTTGCATCGTCAATAAGAAGGTCCAAGGGATACAGTAAACCTGAAGTGAAGCTTCGGAATCTATAGCTAGTGTCACAGGAATGCTTCAAAACATAGTCAGTAAGAAGATTCAGTCTTCTTGTCCTTATGTCGGCATTGTGCCGTTTTTAATTATTTCCGATGCAATTTCTGTGTTTCATCGTCAATAAGAAGGTCCAAGGGATACAGTAAACCTGGAGTGAAGCATCGGAATCTATAACTAGTGTTACAGGAATGGTTCAAAACATAGACAGTAAGAAGAGTCAGTCTTCTTGACCCTAATTCTGCTTTGTGCCTTTTGTATTTAATTCCGATGCAATTTCTGTGTTTCATCGTCAATAAGAAGGTCCAAGGGATACAGTAAACCTGGAGTGAAGCATCGGAATCTATAACTAGTGTCACAGGAATGGTTCAAAACATAGTCAGTAAGAAGAGTGAGGTTTTTGTCCTTAAGTCGGCATTGTGCCTTTTCTATTTAATTCCGATGCAATTTCTGTGTTTCATAGCCAATAACAAGGTCAGAGGGATACAGTAAACCTGAAGGGACGCATCGGAATCCATAACTAGTGTCACAGGAATGGTTCAAAACATAGTCGGTAAGAAGAGTTAGTCTTCTTGTACTTAAGTCGGCATTGTGCCTTTTGTATTTAATTCCGATGCAATTTCTGTGTTTCTTCGTCACTAAGAAGGTCCAAGGGATGCAGTAAACCTGGAGTGAAGCATCGGAATCTATAACTAGTGTCAATGAAATGGTTCAAAACATAGTCAGCAAGGAGAGTCAGTCTTCTTGTACTTATGTCGGCGTTGTGCCTTTTCTATTTAATTCCGATGCAATTTCTGTGTTTCATCGTCAATAAGACGGTCCAAGGGATATAGTAAACCTGGAGTGAAGCATCGGAATCTATAACTAGTGTCACAGGAATGGTTCAAAACATAGACAGTAAGAAGACTCAGTCTTCTTGTACTTACGCCGACATTGTGCCTTTTCTATTTAATTCCGATGCAATTTTTGTGTCTCATCGTCAATAAGAAGGTCAGAGGGATACAATAAACCTGAAGTGAAGCATCTGAATCAATGACTAGTGTCACAGGAATGGTTCAAAACAAAGTCAGTAAGAAGAGTCAGTCTGCTTGTGCTTAAGTCGGCATTGTGCCTTTTGTATTTAATTCCGATGCAATTTCTGTGTTTCATCGTCAATAAGAAGGTCCAAGGGATACAGTAAACCTGAAATGAAGCTTCAGAATCTATAGCTAGTGTCACAGGAATGCTTCAAAACATAGTCGGTAAGAAGAGTCAGTCTTCTTGTCTTTATGTCGGCATTGTGCCATTTGTAATTAATTCCGATGCAATTTCTGTGTTTCATCGTCAATAAGAAGGTCCAAGGGATACAGTAAACCTGGAGTGAAGTATCGGAATCTATAACTAGTGTCACAGGAATGGTTCAAAACATAGACAGTAAGAAGAGTCAGTCTTCTTGAACCTAATTCTGCTTTTTGCCTTTTGTATTTAATTCCGATGCAATTTCTGTGTTTCATCGTCAATAAGAAGGTCCAAGGTATACAGTAAACCTGAAGTGAAGCATCGGAATCTATAACTAGTGTCACAGGAATGGTTCAAAACATAGTCAGTAAGAAGAGTCAGTCTTTTTGTACTTAAGTCGGCATTGTGCCTTTTCTTTTTAATTCCGATGCAATTTCTGTGTTTCATCGTCAACAAGAAGGTCCAAGGGATACAGTAAACCTGGAGTGAAGTATCGGAATCTATAACTAGTGTCACAGGAATGGTTCAAAACATAGTCAGTAAGAAGAGTCAGTCTTCTTGTACTTAAGTCGGCATTGTGCCATTTTATTTAATTCCGATGCAATTTCTGTGTTTCATCGTCAATAAGAAGGTCCAAGGGATACAGTAAACCTGAAGTGAAGCTTCGGAATCTATAGCTAGTGTCACGGGAATGCTTCAAAACATAGTCAGTAAGAAGAGTCAGTCTTCTTGTCCTTGTGTCGGCATTGTGCCTTTTGTAATTAATTCCGATGCAATTTCTGTGTTTCATCGTCAATAAGAAAGTCCAAGGGATACAGTAAACCTGGAGTGAAGCATCGGAATCTATAACTAGATTCACAGGAATGGTTCAAAACATAGACAGTAAGAAGAGTCAGTCTTCTTGACCTTAATTCTGCTTTGTGCCTTTTGTATTTAATTCCGATGCAATTTCTGTGTTTCATCGTCAATAAGAAGGTCCATGGTATACAGTAAGCCTGAAGTGAAGCATCGGATCTATAACTAGTATCACAGGAATGGTTCAAAACATAGACAGAAAGAAGAGTCAGACTTCTTGTACTTACGTCGACATTGTGCCTTTTTTATTTAATTCCGATGCAATTTCTGTGTTTCATCGTCAATAAGAAGGTCAGAGGGATACAATAAACATGAAGTGAAGCATCGGAATCTATAGCTGGTGTCACATGAATGGTTCAAAACATAGTCAGTAAGAAGAGTCAGTCTTCTTGTCCTTAAGTCGGCATTGTGCCTTTTGTAATTAATTGCGATGCAATTTCTGTGTTTCATCGTCAATAAGAAGGTCCAAGGGATACAGTAAGCCTGAAGTGGAGCATCGGATCTATAACTAGTGTCACAGGAATGGTTCAAAACATAGTCAGTAAGAAGAGTCGGGTTTTTGTACTTAAGTCGGCATTGTGCCATTTCTATTTAATTCCCATGCAATTTCTGTGTTTCATCGTCAATAAGAAGGTGCAAGGGATACAGTAAACCTGGAGTGAAGCATCGGAATCTATAATTAGTGTCAATGGAATGGCTCAAGACATAGTCAGTAAGAGGAGTCAGTCTTGTTGTACTTAAGTCGGCACTGTGCCTTTTCTTTTTAATTCCGATGCAATTTCTGTGTTTCATCGTCAAAAAGAAGGTCCAAGGGATACAGTGAACCTGGGCTGAAGCATCGGAATCTATAACTAGTGTCAATGGAAAGGTTCAAGACACAGTCAGTAAGAGGAGTCAGTCTTCTTGTACTTAAGTCGGCATTGTGCCTTTTCTTTTTAATTCCGATGCAATTTCTGTGTTGCATCGTCAATAAGAAGGTCCAAGGGATATAGTAAAACTGGAGTGAAGCATCGGAATCCATAACTAGTGTCACAGGAATGGTTCAAACCATAGACAGTAAGAAGAGTCAGACTTCTTGTACTTACGTCGGCATTGTGCCTTTTATATTTAATTCCGATGCACTTTCTGTGTTTAATCGTCAATAAGAAGGTCAGAGGGATACAATAAACATGAAGTGAAGCATCGGAATCTATAGCTAGTGTCACAGGAATGGTTCAAAACATAGTCAGTAAGAAGAGTTAGTCTTCTTGTACTTAGGTCGGCATTGTGCCCTTTATATTTAATTCCGATGCAATTTCTGTGTTTCATCGTCCATAAGAAGGTCCAAGGGATACAGTAAACCTGAAGTGAAGCATCGGAATTGATAACTAGTGTCACAGGAATGGTTCAAAACATAGTCAGTAAGAAGAGTCAGTCTTCTTGTACTTAAGTCGGCGATGTGCATTTTGTATTTAATGCCGATGCAATTTATGTGTTTCATCCTCAATAAGAAGGACCAAGGGATACATTAAACTTGGAGTGAAGCATCGGAATCTATAACTAGTGTCACAGGGATGGTTCAAAACATAGACAGTAAGAAGAGTCAGTGTTCTTGTACTGAAGTCGGCTTTGTGCCTTTTCTATTTAATTCCGATGCAATTTCTGTGTTTCATCGTCAATAAGAAGGTCAGAGGGATACAGTAAACCTGAAGTGAAGCATCGGAATCTATGACTAGTGTCACAGGAATGGTTCAAATCATAGTCAGAAAGAAGAGTTAGTCTTCTTGTACTTAAGTCGGCATTGTGCCTTTTGTATTTAATTCCGATGCAATTTCTGTGTTTCATCGTCACTAAGATGGTCCAAGGGATGCAGTAAACCTGGAGTGAAGCATCGGAATCTATAACTAGTGTCACAGGAATGGTTCAAAACATAGTCAGTAAGATGAGTCAGTCTTCTTGTACTTAAGTCGGCATTGTGCATTTTCTATTTAATTCCGACGCAATTTCTGTGTTTCATCGTCAATAAGAAGGTCAGAGGGATACAATAAACCTGAAGTGAAGTATCGGGATCTATAGCTAGTGTTACAGGAATGGTTCAAAGCAAAGTCAGTAAGAAGAGTCAGTCTTCTTGTCCTTAAGTCGGCATTGTGCCTTTTGTATTTAATTCCGATGCAATTTCTGTGTTGCATCGTCAATAAGAAGGTCCAAGGGATACAGTAAACCTGAAGTGGAGCTTCGGAATCTATAGCTAGTGTCACAGGAATGCTTCAAAACATAGTCAGTAAGAAGAGTCAGTCTTCTTGTCCTTATGTCGGCATTGTGCCTTTTGTAATTATTTCCGATGCAATTTCTGTGTTTCATCGTCAATAAGAAGGTCCAAGGGATACAGTAAACCTGGAGTGAAGCATCGGAATCTATAACTAGTGTCACAGGAATGGTTCAAAATATAGACAGTAAGAAGAGTCAGTCTTCTTGACCCTAATTCTGCTTTGTGCCTTTTGTATTTAATTCCGATGCAATTTCTGTGTTTCATCGTCAATAAGAAGGTCAGAGGGATACAATAAACCTGAAGTGAAGTATCGGAATCTATAACTAGTGTTACAGGAATGGTTCAAAGCAAAGTCAGTAAGAAGAGTCAGTCTCCTTGTCCTTAAGTCGGCATTGTGCCTTTTGTATTTAATTCCGATGCAATTTCTGTGTTGCATCGTCAATAAGAAGGTCCAAGGGATACAGTAAACCTGAAGTGAAGCTTCGGAATCTATAGCTAGTGTCACAGGAATGCTTCAAAACATAGTCAGTAAGAAGATTCAGTCTTCTTGTCCTTATGTCGGCATTGTGCCGTTTTTAATTATTTCCGATGCAATATCTGTGTTTCATCGTCAATAAGAAGGTCCAAGGGATACAGTAAACCTGGAGTGAAGCATCGGAATCTATAACTAGTGTTACAGGAATGGTTCAAAACATAGACAGTAAGAAGAGTCAGTCTTCTTGACCCTAATTCTGCTTTGTGCCTTTTGTATTTAATTCCGATGCAATTTCTGTGTTTCATCGTCAATAAGAAGGTCCAAGGGATACAGTAAACCTGGAGTGAAGCATCGGAATCTATAACTAGTGTCACAGGAATGGTTCAAAACATAGTCAGTAAGAAGAGTGAGGTTTTTGTCCTTAAGTCGGCATTGTGCCTTTTCTATTTAATTCCGATGCAATTTCTGTGTTTCATAGCCAATAACAAGGTCAGAGGGATACAGTAAACCTGAAGTGAAGCATCGGAATCCATAACTAGTGTCACAGGAATGGTTCAAAACATAGTCGGTAAGAAGAGTTAGTCTTCTTGTACTTAAGTCGGCATTGTGCCTTTTGTATTTAATTCCGATGCAATTTCTGTGTTTCATCGTCACTAAGAAGGTCCAAGGGATGCAGTAAACCTGGAGTGAAGCATCGGAATCTATAACTAGTGTCAATGAAATGGTTCAAAACATAGTCAGCAAGGAGAGTCAGTCTTCTTGTACTTATGTCGGCGTTGTGCCTTTTCTATTTCATTCCGATGCAATTTCTGTGTTTCATCGTCAATAAGACGGTCCAAGGGATATAGTAAACCTGGAGTGAAGCATCGGAATCTATAACTAGTGTCACAGGAATGGTTCAAAACATAGACAGTAAGAAGACTCAGTCTTCTTGTACTTACGCCGACATTGTGCCTTTTCTATTTAATTCCGATGCAATTTTTGTGTCTCATCGTCAATAAGAAGGTCAGAGGGATACAATAAACCTGAAGTGAAGCATCTGAATCAATGACTAGTGTCACAGGAATGGTTCAAAACAAAGTCAGTAAGAAGAGTCAGTCTGCTTGTGCTTAAGTCGGCATTGTGCCTTTTATATTTAATTCCGATGCAATTTCTGTGTTTCATCGTCAATAAGAAGATCCAAGGGATACAGTAAACCTGAAATGAAGCTTCAGAATCTATAGCTAGTGTCACAGGAATGCTCAAAACATAGTCGGTAAGAAGAGTCAGTCTTCTTGTCTTTATGTCGGCATTGTGCCATTTGTAATTAATTCCGATGCAATTTCTGTGTTTCATCGTCAATAAGAAGGTCCAAGGGATACAGTAAACCTGGAGTGAAGCATCGGAATCTATAACTAGTGTCACAGGAATGGTTCAAAACATAGACAGTAAGAAGAGTCAGTCTTCTTGAACCTAATTCTGCTTTTTGCCTTTTGTATTTAATTCCGATGCAATTTCTGTGTTTCATCGTCAATAAGAAGGTCCAAGGTATACAGTAAACCTGAAGTGAAGCGTCGGAATCTATAACTAGTGTCACAGGAATGGTTCAAAACATAGTTAGTAAGAAGAGTCAGTCTTTTTGTACTTAAGTCGGCATTGTGCCTTTTCTTTTTAATTCCGATGCAATTTCTGTGTTTCATCGTCAACAAGAAGGTCCAAGGGATACAGTAAACCTGGAGTGAAGTATCGGAATCTATAACTAGTGTCACAGGAATGGTTCAAAACATAGTCAGTAAGAAGAGTCAGTCTTCTTGTACTTAAGTCGGCATTGTGCCATTTTATTTAATTCCGATGCAATTTCTGTGTTTCATCGTCAATAAGAAGGTCCAAGGGATACAGTAAACCTGAAGTGAAGCTTCGGAATCTATAGCTAGTGTCACAGGAATGCTTCAAAACATAGTCAGTAAGAAGAGTCAGTCTTCTTGTCCTTGTGTCGGCATTGTGCCTTTTGTAATTAATTCCGATGCAATTTCTGTGTTTCATCGTCAATAAGAAAGTCCAAGGGATACAGTAAACCTGGAGTGAAGCATCGGAATCTATAACTAGATTCACAGGAATGGTTCAAAACATAGACAGTAAGAAGAGTCAGTCTTCTTGACCTTAATTCTGCTTTGTGCCTTTTGTATTTAATTCCGATGCAATTTCTGTGTTTCATCGTCAATAAGAAGGTCCATGGTATACAGTAAGCCTGAAGTGAAGCATCGGATCTATAACTAGTGTCACAGGAATGGTTCAAAACATAGACAGTAAGAAGAGTCAGACTTCTTGTACTTACGTCGACATTGTGCCTTTTCTATTTAATTCCGATGCAATTTCTGTGTTTCATCGTCAATAAGAAGGTCAGAGGGATACAATAAACATGAAGTGAAGCATCGGAATCTATAGCTAGTGTCACATGAATGGTTCAAAACATAGTCAGTAAGAAGAGTCAGTCTTCTTGTCCTTAAGTCGGCATTGTGCCTTTTGTAATTAATTGCGATGCAATTTCTGTGTTTCATCGTCAATAAGAAGGTCCAAGGGATACAGTAAGCCTGAAGTGGAGCATCGGATCTATAACTAGTGTCACAGGAATGGTTCAAAACATAGTCAGTAAGAAGAGTCGGGTTTTTGTACTTAAGTCGGCATTGTGCCTTTTCTATTTAATTCCCATGCAATTTCTGTGTTTCATCGTCAATAAGAAGGTGCAAGGGATACAGTAAACCTGGAGTGAAGCATCGGAATCTATAATTAGTGTCAATGGAATGGCTCAAGACATAGTCAGTAAGAGGAGTCAGTCTTGTTGTACTTAAGTCGGCACTGTGCCTTTTCTTTTTAATTCCGATGCAATTTCTGTGTTTCATCGTCAAAAAGAAGGTCCAAGGGATACAGTGAACCTGGACTGAAGCATCGGAATCTATAACTAGTGTCACAGGAATGGTTCAAATCATAGACAGTAAGAAGAGTCAGACTTCCTTTACTTATGTCGTCATTGTGCCTTTTGTATTCAATTCCGATGCAATTTCTGTGTTTCTTCGTCACTAAGAAGGTCCAAGGGATACAGTAAACCTGGAGTGAAGCATCGGAGTCTATAACTAGTGTCACAGGAGTGGTTCAAAAATAGACAGTAAGAAGAGTCAGTCTTCTTAAACTTAATTCGGCATTGTGCCTTTTGTATTTAATTCCGATGCAATTTCTGTGTTTCATCGTCAATATGAAGGTCAGAGGGATACAGTAAAAATGAAGTGAAGCATCAGAATTTATAACTAGGGTCACAGGAATGGTTCAAAACATAGTCAGTAAGAAGAGTCAGTCTTCTTGTACTTAAGTCGGCATTGTGATTTTTGTATTTATTTCCGATGCAATTTCTGTGTTTCGTCGTCAATAAGAAGGTCAGAGGGATACAATAAACATGAAGTGAAGCATCGGAATCTATAGCTAGTGTCACAGGAAAGGATCAAAACATAGACAGTAAGAAGAGTCAGTCTTCTTGTACTTAAGTTGGCATTGTGCCTTTTGTATTTAATTCCGATGCAATTTCTGTGTTTCATCGTCAATAAGAATGTCCAAGGGATACAGTAAACCTGAAGTGAAGCATCGGAATCAATAACTAGTGTCACAGGAATGGTTCAAAACATAGTCAGAAAGAAGAGTTAGTCTTCTTGTACTTAAGTCGGCATTGTGCCTTTTGTATTTAATTCCGATGCAATTTCTGTGTTTCATCGTCACAAAGAAGGTCCAAGGATGCAGTAAACCTGGAGTGAAGCATCGGAATCTATAACTAGTGTCACAGGAATGGTTCAAATCATAGTCAGTAAGAAGAGTCAGTCTTCTTGTACTTAAGTCGGCATTGTGCATTTTCTATTTAATTCCGACGCAATTTCTGTGTTTCATCGTCAATAAGAAGGTCAGAGGGATACAATAAACCTGAAGTGAAGCATCGGAATCTATAACTAGTGTTACAGGAATGGTTCAAAGCAAAGTCAGTAAGAACAGTCAGTCATCTTGTCCTTAAGTCGGCATTGTGCCTTTTGTATTTAATTCCGATGCAATTCCTGTGTTTCATCGTCAATAAGAAGGTCCAAGGGATATAGTAAACCTGGAGTGAAGCATCGGAATCTATAACTAGTGTCAATGGAATGGTTCAAAACATAGTCAGCAAGGAGAGTCAGTATTCTTGTACTTATGTCGGCATTGTGCCTTTTCTATTTAATTCCGATGCAATTTCTGTGTTTCATCGTCAATAAGAAGGTCCAAGGGATATAGTAAACCTGGAGTGAAGCATCGGAATCTATAACTAGTGTCACAGGAATGGTTCAAAACATAGACAGTAAGAAGACTCAGTCTTCTTGTACTTACGCCGACATTGTGCCTTTTCTATTTAATTCCGATGCAATTTTTGTGTCTCATCGTCAATAAGAAGGTCAGAGGGATACAATAAACCTGAAGTGAAGCATCTGAATCAATGACTAGTGTCACAGGAATGGTTCAAAACAAAGTCAGTAAGAAGAGTCAGTCTGCTTGTGCTTAAGTCGGCATTGTGCCTTTTGTATTTAATTCCGATGCAATTTCTGTGTTTCATCGTCAATAAGAAGGTCCAAGGGATACAGTAAACCTGAAATGAAGCTTCAGAATCTATAGCTAGTGTCACAGGAATGCTTCAAAACATTGTCGGTAAGAAGAGTCAGTCTTCTTGCCTTTATGTCGGCATTGTGCCATTTGTAATTAATTCCGATGCAATTTCTGTGTTTCATCGTCAATAAGAAGGTCCAAGGGATACAGTAAACCTGGAGTGAAGCATCGGAATCTATAACTAGTGTCACAGGAATGGTTCAAAACATAGACAGTAAGAAGAGTCAGTCTTCTTGAACCTAATTCTGCTTTTTGCCTTTTGTATTTAATTCCGATGCAATTTCTGTGTTTCATCGTCAATAAGAAGGTCCAAGGTATATAGTAAACCTGAAGTGAAGCATCGGAATCTATAACTAGTGTCACAGGAATGGTTCAAATCATGGTCAGTAAGAAGAGTCAGTCTTTTTGTACTTAAGTCGGCATTGTGCCTTTTCTTTTTAATTCCGATGCAATTTCTGTGTTTCATCGTCAACAAGAAGGTCCAAGGGATACAGTAAACCTGGAGTGAAGTATCGGAATCTATAACTAGTGTCACAGGAATGGTTCAAAACATAGTCAGTAAGAAGAGTCAGTCTTCTTGTACTTAAGTCGGCATTGTGCCATTTTATTTAATTCCGATGCAATTTCTGTGTTTCATCGTCAATAAGAAGGTCCAAGGGATACAGTAAACCTGAAGTGAAGCTTCGGAATCTATAGCTAGTGTCACAGGAATGCTTCAAAACATAGTCAGTAAGAAGAGTCAGTCTTCTTGTCCTTGTGTCGGCATTGTGCCTTTTGTAATTAATTCCGATGCAATTTCTGTGTTTCATCGTCAATAAGAAAGTCCAAGGGATACAGTAAACCTGGAGTGAAGCATCGGAATCTATAACTAGATTCACAGGAATGGTTCAAAACATAGACAGTAAGAAGAGTCAGTCTTCTTGACCTTAATTCTGCTTTGTGCCTTTTGTATTTAATTCCGATGCAATTTCTGTGTTTCATCGTCAATAAGAAGGTCCATGGTATACAGTAAGCCTGAAGTGAAGCATCGGATCTATAACTAGTGTCACAGGAATGGTTCAAAACATAGACAGTAAGAAGAGTCAGACTTCTTGTACTTACGTCGACATTGTGCCTTTTCTATTTAATTCCGATGCAATTTCTGTGTTTCATCGTCAATAAGAAGGTCAGAGGGATACAATAAACATGAAGTGAAGCATCGGAATCTATAGCTAGTGTCACATGAATGGTTCAAAACATAGTCAGTAAGAAGAGTCAGTCTTCTTGTCCTTAAGTCGGCATTGTGCCTTTTGAAATTAATTGCGATGCAATTTCTGTGTTTCATCGTCAATAAGAAGGTCCAAGGGATACAGTAAGCCTGAAGTGGAGCATCGGATCTATAACTAGTGTCACAGGAATGGTTCAAAACATAGTCAGTAAGAAGAGTCGGGTTTTTGTACTTAAGTCGGCATTGTGCCTTTTCTATTTAATTCCCATGCAATTTCTGTGTTTCATCGTCAATAAGAAGGTGCAAGGGATACAGTAAACCTGGAGTGAAGCATCGGAATCTATAATTAGTGTCAATGGAATGGCTCAAGACATAGTCAGTAAGAGGAGTCAGTCTTGTTGTACTTAAGTCGGCACTGTGCCTTTTCTTTTTAATTCCGATGCAATTTCTGTGTTTCATCGTCAAAAAGAAGGTCCAAGGGATACAGTGAACCTGGACTGAAGCATCGGAATCTATAACTAGTGTCACAGGAATGGTTCAAATCATAGACAGTAAGAAGAGTCAGACTTCCTTTACTTATGTCGTCAATGTGCCTTTTGTATTCAATTCCGATGCAATTTCTGTGTTTCTTCGTCACTAAGAAGGTCCAAGGGATACAGTAAACCTGGAGTGAAGCATCGGAGTCTATAACTAGTGTCACAGGAGTGGTTCAAAAATAGACAGTAAGAAGAGTCAGTCTTCTTAAACTTAATTCGGCATTGTGCCTTTTGTATTTAATTCCGATGCAATTTCTGTGTTTCATCGTCAATATGAAGGTCAGAGGGATACAGTAAAAATGAAGTGAAGCATCAGAATTTATAACTAGTGTCACAGGAATGGTTCAAAACATAGTCAGTAAGAAGAGTCAGTCTTCTTGTACTTAAGTCGGCATTGTGCCTTTTGTATTTATTTCCGATGCAATTTCTGTGTTTCGTCGTCAATAAGAAGGTCAGAGGGATACAATAAACATGAAGTGAAGCATCGGAATCTATAGCTAGTGTCACAGGAAAGGATCAAAACATAGACAGTAAGAAGAGTCAGTCTTCTTGTACTTAAGTTGGCATTGTGCCTTTTGTATTTAATTCCGATGCAATTTCTGTGTTTCATCGTCAATACGAATGTCCAAGGGATACAGTAAACCTGAAGTGAAGCATCGGAATCAATAACTAGTGTCACAGGAATGGTTCAAAACATAGTCAGAAAGAAGAGTTAGTCTTCTTGTACTTAAGTCGGCATTGTGCCTTTTGTATTTAATTCCGATGCAATTTCTGTGTTTCATCGTCACTAAGAAGGTCCAAGGATGCAGTAAACCTGGAGTGAAGCATCGGAATCTATAACTAGTGTCACAGGAATGGTTCAAATCATAGTCAGTAAGAAGAGTCAGTCTTCTTGTACTTAAGTCGGCATTGTGCATTTTCTATTTAATTCCGACGCAATTTCTGTGTTTCATCGTCAATAAGAAGGTCAGAGGGATACAATAAACCTGAAGTGAAGCATCGGAATCTATAACTAGTGTTACAGGAATGGTTCAAAGCAAAGTCAGTAAGAACAGTCAGTCATCTTGTCCTTAAGTCGGCATTGTGCCTTTTGTATTTAATTCCGATGCAATTCCTGTGTTTCATCGTCAATAAGAAGGTCCAAGGGATATAGTAAACCTGGAGTGAAGCATCGGAATCTATAACTAGTGTCAATGGAATGGTTCAAAACATAGTCAGCAAGGAGAGTCAGTATTCTTGTACTTATGTCGGCATTGTGCCTTTTCTATTTAATTCCGATGCAATTTCTGTGTTTCATCGTCAATAAGAAGGTCCAAGGGATATAGTAAACCTGGAGTGAAGCATCGGAATCTATAACTAGTGTCACAGGAATAGTTCAAAACATAGACAGTAAGAAGAGTCAGTCTTCTTGTACTTACGTCGACATTGTGCCTTTTCTATTTAATTCCGATGCAATTTTTGTGTTTCATCGTCAATAAGAAGGTCAGAGGGATACAATAAACCTGAAGTGAAGCATCTGAATCAATAACTAGTGTCACAGGAATGGTTCAAAACAAAGTCAGTAAGAGGAGTCAGTCTGCTTGTCCTTAAGTCAGCATTGTGCCTTTTGTATTTAATTCCGATGCAATTTCTGTGATTCATCGTCAATAAGAAGGACCAAGGGATACAGTAAACCTGGAGTGAAGCATCGGAATCTGTAACTAGTGTCACAGGGATGGTTCAAAACATAGACAGTAAGAAGAGTCAGTCTTCTTGTACTTAAGTCGGCATTGTGCCTTTTCTATTTAATTCCGATGCAATTGCTGTGTTTCATCGTCAATAAGAAGGTCAGAGGGATACAGTAATCCTTAAGTGGAACATCGGAATCTATAACTAGTGTCACAGGAATGGTTCAGAACATGGTCAGTAAGAAGAGTCAGTCTTCTTGTCCTTAAGTCGGCATTGTGCCTTTTCTATTTAATTCCGATGCAATTTCTGTGTTTCATCGTCAATAAGAAGGTCCAAGGGATACAGTAACCTGGAGTGAAGCATCGGAATCTATAACTAGTGTCACAGGAATGGTTCAAAACATAGACAGTAAGAAGAGTCAGACTTCTTGTACTTAATTCTGCTTTGTGCATTTTGTATTTAATTCCGATGCAATTTCTGTGTTTCATCGTCAATAAGAAGGTCCAAGGGATACAGTAAACCTGAAGGGAAGCATCGGCATTTATAACTAGTGTCACAGGAATGGTTCAAAACATAGTCAGTAATAAGAGTCAGTCTTCTTGTACTTTAGTCGGCATTGTGCCTTTTGTATTTAATTCCGATGCATTTTCTGTGTTTCATCGTCAATAAGAAGGTCCAAGGGATACAGTAAACCTGAAGTGAAGCATCGGAATTTATAACTAGTGTCACAGGAAGGGTTCAAAACATAGTCAGTAAAGAGTGTCAGTCTTCTTGTACTATAGTCGGCATTGTGCCTTTTGTATTTAATTCCGATGCAATTTCTGTGTTTCATCGTCATTACGAAGGTCCAAGGTATACAGTAAACCTGAAGTGAAGCTTCGGAATCTATAACTAGTGTCACAGGAATGCTTCAAAACATAGTCAGTAAGAAGAGTCAGTCTTCTTGTCCTTATGTCGGCATTGTGCCTTTTGTAATTAATTCCGATGCAATTTCTGTGTCATCGTCAATAAGAAGGTCCAAGGGATACAGTAAACCTGGAGTGAAGCATCGGAATCTATAACTAGTGTCACAGGAATGGTTCAAAACATAGACAGTAAGAAGAGTCAATCTTCTTGACCTTAATTCTGCTTTGTGCCTTTTGTATTTAATTCCGATGCAATTTCTGTGTTTCATCGTCAATAAGAAGGTCCAAGGTATACAGTAAACCTGAAGTGAAGCATCGTATCTATATCTAGTGTCACAGGAATGGTTCAAAACACAGTCAGTAAGAAGAGTCAGGTTTTTGTCCTTAAGTCGGCATTGTGCCTTTTGTATTTAATTCCGAAGCAATTTCTGTGTTTCATCGTCAATAAGAAGGTCAGAGGGATACAATGAACCTGAAGTGAAGCATCGGAATCTATAACTAGTGTCACAGGAATGGTTCAAAGCAAAGTCAGTAAGAAGAGTCAGTCTTCTTGTCCTTAAGTCGGCTTTGTGCCTTTTGTATTTAATTCCGATGCAATTTCTGTGTTTCATCGTCAATAAGAAGGTCCAAGGGATACAGTAAACATGGAGTGAAGCTTCGGAATCTATAACTAGTGTCAATGGAATGGTTCAAAACATAGACAGTAAGAAGAGTCAGTCTTCTTGTACTTACGTTGACATTGTGCCTTTTCAATTCAAATCCGATGCAATATCTGTGTTTCATCGTCAATAACAATAAACCTGAAGTGAAGCATCGGAATCTATAACTAATGTCACAGGAATGGTTCAAAACAAAGTCAGTAAGAAGAGTCAGTCTTCTTGTCCTTAAGTCGGCATTGTGCCTTTTGTATTTAATTCCGATGCAATTACTGTGTTTCATCGTCAATAAGAAGGTCCAAGGGATACAGTAAACCAGAAGTGAAGCTTCGGAATCTATAGCTAGTGTCACAGGAATGCTTCAAAACATAGTCAGTAAGAAGAGTCAGTCTTCTTGTCCTTATGTCGGCATTGAGTCTTTTGAAATTAATTCCGATACAATTTCTGTGTTTCATCGTCAATAAGAAGGTCCAAGGGATACAGTAAACCTGGAGTGAAGCATCGGAATCTATAACTAGAGTCACAGGAATGGTTCAAAACATAGACAGTAAGAAGAGTCAGTCTTCTTGACCTTAATTCTGCTTTGTGCCTTTTGTATTTAATTCCGATGCAATTTCTGTGTTTCATCGTCAATAAGACGGTCCAAGGTATACAGTAAGCCTGAAGAGAAGCATCGGAATCAATAACTAGTGTCACAGGAATGGTTCAAAACATAGTCAGTAAGAAGAGTCAAGTTTTTGTACTTAAGTCGGCATTGTGCCTTTTCTATTTAATTCCGATGCAATTTCTGTGTTTCATCGTCAATAAGAAGGTCCAAGGGATACAGTAAACCTGGAGTGAAGCATCGGAATCTATAACTAGTGTCAATGGAATGGTTCAAGACATAGTCAGTAAGAGGAGTCAGTCTTCTTGTACTTAAGTCGGCATTGTGCCTTTTCTTTTTAATTCCGATGCAATTTCTGTGTTTCATCGTCAATAAGAAGGTCAGAGGGATACAATAAACATGAAGTGAAGCATCGGAATCTATAGCTAGTGTCACAGGAATCGTTCAAACATAGTCAGTAAGAAGAGTCAGGTTTTTGTACTTAAGTCGGCATTGTGCCTTTTCTATTTAATTCCGATGCAATTTCTGTGTTTCATCGTCAATAAGAAGGTCCAAGGGATACAGTAAACCTGGAGTGAAGCATCGGAATCTATAACTAGTGTCAATGGAATGGTTCAAAACATAGTCAGCAAGGAGAGTCAGTCTTCTTGTAGTTATGTCGGCATTGTGCCTTTTCTATTTAATTCCGATGCAATTTCTGTGTTTCATCGTCAATAAGAAGGTCCAAGGGATATAGTAAACCTGGAGTGAAGCATCGGAATCTATAACTAGTGTCACAGGAATGGTTCAAAGTATAGACAGTAAGAAGAGTCAGTCTTCTTGTACTTACGTCGACATTGTGCCTTTTCTATTTAATTCCAATGCAATTTTTGTG
This sequence comes from Schistocerca piceifrons, assembly GCF_021461385.2. NCBI lineage: Eukaryota > Metazoa > Arthropoda > Insecta > Orthoptera > Acrididae > Schistocerca > Schistocerca piceifrons. The sequence continues at coordinate 346,594 of NW_025727602.1, read as the reverse complement.
TTTCATCGTCAATAAGGTCAGAGGGATACAATAAACCTGAAGTGAAGCATCTGAATCAATAACTAGTGTCACAGGAATGGTTCAAAACAAAGTCAGTTAGAAGAGTCAGTCTGCTTGTCCTTAAGTCGGCATTGTGCCTTTTGTATTTAATTCCGATGCAATTTCTGTGTTTCATCGTCAATAAGAATGTCCAAGGGATACAGTAAACCTGAAGTGAAGCATCGGAATCTATAACTTGTGTCACAGGAATGGTTCAAAACATAGTCAGTAAGGAGAGTCAGTCTTCTTGTACTTATGTCGGCATTGTGCCTTTTGTATTTAATTCCGATGCATTTTCTGTGTTTCATCGTCAATAAGAAGGTCCAAGGGATACAGTAAACCTGAAGTGAAGCATCGGAATTGATAACTAGTGTCACAGGAAGGGTTCAAAACATAGTCAGTAAGGAGAGTCAGTCTTCTTGTACTTTAGTCGGCATTGTGCCTTTTGTATTTAATTCCAATGCAATTTCTGTGATTCATCGTCAATAAGAAGGACCAAGGGATACAGTAAACCTGGAGTGAAGCATCGGAATCTGTAACTAGTGTCACAGGGATGGTTCAAAACATAGACAGTAAGAAGAGTCAGTCTTCTTGTACTTAAGTCGGCATTGTGCCTTTTCTATTTAATTCCGATGCAATTTCTGTGTTTCATCGTCAATAAGAAGGTCGGAGGGATACAGTAATCCTTAGGTGGAGCATCGGAATCTATAACTAGTGTCACAGGAATGGTTCAAAACATGGTCAGTAAGAAGAGTCAGTATGCTTGTCCTTAAGTCGGCATTGTGCCTTTTCTATTTAATTCGGATGCAATTTCTGTGTTTCATCGTCAATAAGAAGGTCCAAGGGATAATGTAAACCTGGAGTGAAGCTTCGGAATCTATAACTAGTGTCACAGGAATGGTTCAAAACATAGACAGTAAGAAGAGTCAGACTTCTTGTACTTAATTCTGCTTTGTGCATTTTGTATTTAATTCCGATGCAATTTATGCGTTTCATCGTCAATAAGAAGGTCCAAGGGATACAGTAAACCTGAAGTGAAGCATCGGAATTTATAACTAGTGTCACAGGAATGGTTCAAAACATAGTCAGTAAGAAGAGTCAGTCTTCTTGTACTTTAGTCGGCATTGTGTCTTTTGTATTTAATTCCGATGCATTTTCTGTGTTTCATCGTCAATAAGAAGGTCCATAGGATACAGTAAACCTGAAGTGAAGCATCGGAATTTATAACTAGTGTCCCAGGAAGGGTTCAAAACATAGTCAGTAAAGAGTGTCAGTCTTCTTGTACTTTAGTCGGCATTGTGCCTTTTGTATTTAATTCCGATGCAATTTCTGTGATTCATCGTCAATAAGAAGGACCAAGGGATACAGTAAACCTGGAGTGAAGCATCGGAATCTGTAACTAGTGTCACAGGGATGGTTCAAAACATAGACAGTAAGAAGAGTCAGTCTTCTTGTACTTAAGTCGGCATTGTGCCTTTTCTATTTAATTCCGATGCAATTTCTGTGTTTCATCGTCAATAAGAAGGTCAGAGGGATACAGTAATCCTTAAGTGGAGCATCGGAATCTATAACTAGTGTCACAGGAATGGTTCAAAACATGGTCAGTAAGATGAGTCAGTATTCTTGTCCTTAAGTCGGCATTGTGCCTTTTCTATTTAATTCCGATGCAATTTCTGTGTTTCATCGTCAATAAGAAGGTCCAAGGGATACAGTAAACCTGGAGTGAAGCATCGGAATCTATAACTAGTGTCACAGGAATGGTTCAAAACATAGACAGTAAGAAGAGTCAGACTTCTTGTACTTAATTCTGCTTTGTGCATTTTGTATTTAATTCCGATGCAATTTATGCGTTTCATCGTCAATAAGAAGGTCCAAGGTATACAGTAAACCTGAAGTGAAGCTTCGGAATCAATAGCTGGGGTCACAGGAATGCTTCAAAACATAGTCAGTAAGAAGAGTCAGTCTTCTTGTCCTTATGTCGGCATTGTGCCTTTTGTAATTAATTCCGATGCAATTTCGGTGTCATCGTCAATAAGAAGGTCCAAGGGATACAGTAAACCTGGAGTGAAGCATCGGAATCTATAACTAGTGTCACAGGAATGATTCAAATCATAGACAGTAAGAAGAGTCAATCTTCTTGACCTTAATTCTGCTTTGTGCCTTTTGTATTTAATTCCGATGCAATTTCTGTGTTTCATCGTCAATAAGAAGGGCCAAGGTATACAGTAAACCTGAAGTGAAGCATCGGATCTATAACTAGTGTCACAGGAATGGTTCAAAACATAGTCAGTAAGAAGAGTCAGGTTTTTGTCCTTAAGTCGGCATTGTGCCTTTTCTATTTAATTCCGATGCAATTTCTGTGTTTCATCGTCAATAAGAAGGTCCAAGGGATACAGTAAACCTGGAGTGAAGCATCGGAATCTATAACTAGTGTCACAGGAATGGTTCAAACCATAGTCAGTAAGATGAGTCAGTCTTCTTGTACTTAAGTCGGCATTGTGCCTTTTCTTTTTAATTCCGATGCAATTTCTGTGTTTCATCGTCATCAAGAAGGTTTAAGGGATACAGTAAACCTGGAGTGAAGCATCGGAATCTATAACTAGTGTCACAGGAATGTTTCAAAACATAGTCAGTAAGAAGAGTCAGTCTTCTTGTACTTAAGTCGGCATTGTGCCTTTTCATTTAATTCCGAAGCAATTTCTGTGTTTCATCGTCAATAAGAAGGTCAGAGGGATACAATTAACCTGAAGTGAAGCATCGCAATCTATAACTAGTGTCATAGGAATGGTTCAAAGCAAAGTCAGTAAGAAGAGTCAGTCTTCTTGTCCTTACGTTGGCTTTGTGCCTTTTGTATTTAATTCCGATGCAATTTCTGTGTTTCATCGTCAATAAGAAGGTCCAAGGGATACAGTAAACATGGAGTGAAGCATCGGAATCTATAACTAGTGTCAATGGAATGGTTCAAAACATAGTCAGTAAGAAAAGTCAGTCTTCTTGTACTTAAGTCGGCATTGTGCCTTTTGTATTTAATTCCGATGCAATTTCTGTGTTTCATCATCAATAAGAAGGTCCAAGGGATATAGTAAACCTGGAGTGAATCATCGGAATCTATAACTAGTGTCACAGGAATGGTTCAAACCATAGACAGTAAGAAGAGTCAGTCTTCTTGTACTTACGTCGACATTGTGCCTTTTCAATTCAATTCCGATGCAATTTCTGTGTTTCATCGTCAATAACAATAAACCTGAAGTGAAGCATCGGAATCTATAACTAATGTCACAGGAATGGTTCAAAACAAAGTCAGTAAGAAGAGTCAGTCTACTTGTCCTTAAGTCGGCATTGTGCCTTTTGTATTTAATTCCGATGCAATTACTGTGTTTCATCGTCAATAAGAAGGTCCAAGGGATACAGTAAACCTGAAGTGAAGCTTCGGAATCTATAGCTAGTGTCACAGGAATGCTTCAAAACATAGTCAGTAAGAAGAGTCAGTCTTCTTGTCCTTATGTCGGCATTGTGCCTTTTGAAATTAATTCCGATTCAATTTCTGTGTTTCATCGTCAATAACAAGGTCCAAGGGATACAGTAAACCTGGAGTGAAGCATCGGAATCTATAACTAGTGTCACAGGAATGGTTCAAAACATAGACAGTAAGAAGAGTCAGTCTTCTTGACCTTAATTCTGCTTTGTGCCTTTTGTAATTAATTCCGATGCAATTTCTGTGTTTCATCGTCAATAAGAAGGTCCAAGGTATACAGTAAGCCTGAAGTGAAGCATCGGATCTATAACTAGTGTCACAGGAATGGTTCACAACATAGTCAGTAAGAAGAGTCAGGTTTTTGTACTTAAGTCGGCATTGTGCCTTTTCTATTTAATTCCGATGCAATTTCTGTGTTTCATCGTCAATAAGAAGGTCCAAGGGATACAGTAAACCTGGTGTGAAGCATCGGAATCTATAACTAGTGTCAATGGAATGGTTCAAGACATAGTCAGTAAGAGGAGTCAGTCTTCTTGTACTTAAGTCGGCATTGTGCCTTTTCTATTTAATTCCGATGCAATTTCTGTGTTGCATCGTCAATAAGAGGGTCCAAGGGATATGGTAAAACTGGAGTGAAGCATCGGAATCTATAACTAGTGTCACAGGAATGGTTCAAAACATAGACAGCAAGAAGAGTCAGACTTCTTGTACTTACGTCGACATTGTGCCTTTTCTATTTAATTCCGATGCAATTTCTGTGTTTAATCGTCAATAAGAAGGTCAGAGGGATACAACAAACATGAAGTGAAGCATCGGAATCTATAGCTAGTGTCACAGGAATGGTTCAAAACATAGACAGTAAGAAGAGTTAGTCTTCTTGTACTTAGGTCGGCATTGTGCCCTTTGTATTTAATTCCGATGCAATTTCTGTGTTTCATCGTCCATAAGAAGGTCCAAGGGATACAGTAAACCTGAAGTGAAGCATCGGAATTGATAACTAGTGTCACTGGAATGGTTCAAAACATAGTCAGTAAGAAGAGTCAGTCTTCTTGTACTTAAGTCGGCATTGTGCCTTTTCTATTTAATTCCGATGCAATTTCTGTGTTTCATCGTCAAAAAGAACGTCAGAGGGATACAGTAAACCTGAAGTGAAGCATCGGAATCAATAACTAGTGTCACAGGAATGGTTCAAAACATAGTCAGAAAAAAGAGTTAGTCTTCTTGTACTTAAGTCGGCATTGTGCCTTTTGTATTTAATTCCGATGCAATTTCTGTGTTTCATCGTCACTAAGAAGGTCCAAGGGATGCAGTAAACGTGGAGTGAAGCATCGGAATCTATAACTAGTGTCACAGGAATATTTCAAAACATAGTCAGTAAGAAGAGTCAGTCTTCTTGTACTTCAGTTGGCATTGTGCATTTTCTATTTAATTCCGACGCAATTTCTGTGTTTCATCGTCAATAAGAAGGTCAGAGGGATACAATAAACCTGAAGTGAAGCTTCGGAATCTATAACTAGTGTCACAGGAATGGTTCAAAGCAAAGTCAGTAAGAAGAGTCAGTCTTCTTGTCCTTAAGTCGGCATTATGCCTTTTGTATTTAATTCCGATGCAATTCCTGTGTTTCATCGTCAATAAGAAGGTCCAAGGGATATAGTAAAACTGGAGTGAAGCATCGGAATCTATAACTAGTGTCAATGGAATGGTTCAAAACATAGTCAGCAAGGAGAGTCAGTCTTCTTGTACTTATGTCGGCATTGTGCCTTTTCTATTTAATTCCGATGCAATTTCTGTATTTCATCGTCAATAAGAAGGTCCGAGGGATATAGTAAACCTGGAGTGAAGCATCGGAATCTATAACTAGTGTCACAGGAATGGTTCAAAGCATAGACAGTAAGAAGAGTCAGTCTTCTTGTACTTACGTCGACATTGTGCCTTTTCTATTTAATTCCAATGCAATTTTTGTGTTTCATCGTCAATAAGAAGGTCAGAGGGATACAATAAACCTGAAGTGAAGCATCTGAATCAATAACTAGTGTCACAGGAATGGTTCAAAACAAAGTCAGTAAGAAGAGTCAGTCTGCTTGTCCTTAAGTCGGCATTGTGCCTTTTGTATTTAATTCCGATGCAATTTCTGTGTTTCATCGTCAATAAGAATGTCCAAGGGATACAGTAAACCTGAAGTGAAGCATCGGAATCTATAACTTGTGTCACAGGAATTGTTCAAAACATAGTCAGTAAGGAGAGTCAGTCTTCTTGTACTTAAGTCGGCATTGTGCCTTTTGTATTTAATTCCGATGCACTTTCTGTGTTTCATCGTCAATAAGAAGGTCCAAGGGATACAGTAAACCTGAAGTGAAGCATCGGAATCGATAACTAGTGTCACAGGAAGGGTTCAAAACATAGTCAGTAAGGAGAGTCAGTCTTCTTGTACTTTAGTCGGCATTGTGCCTTTTGTATTTAATTCCGATGCAATTTCTGTGATTCATCGTCAATAAGAAGGACCAACGGATACAGTAAACCTGGAGTGAAGCATCGGAATCTGTAACTAGTGTCACAGGGATGGTTCAAAACATAGACAGTAAGATGAGTCAGTCTTCTTGTACTTAAGTCGGCATTGTGCCTTTTCTATTTAATTCCGATGCAATTTCTGTGTTTCATCGTCAATAAGAAGGTCAGAGGGATACAGTAATCCTTAAGTGGTGCATCGGAATCTATAACTAGTGTCACAGGAATGTTTCAAAACATGGTCAGTAAGAAGAGTCAGTCATCTTGTCCTTAAGTCGGCATTGTGCCTTTTCTATTTAATTCCGATGCAATTTCTGTGTTTCATCGTCAATAAGAAGGTCCAAGGGATACATTAAACCTGGAGTGAAGCATCGCAATCTATAGCTAGTGTCACAGGAATGGTTCAAAACATAGACAGTGAGAAGAGTCAGACTTCTTGAACTTAATTCTGCTTTGTGCATTTTGTATTTAATTCCAATGCAATTTCTGTGTTTCATCGTCAATAAGAAGGTCCAAGGGATACAGTAAACCTGAAGTGAAGCATCGGAATTTATAACTAGTGTCACAGGAATGGTTCAAAACATAGTCAGTAAGAAGAGTCAGTCTTCTTGTACTTTAGTCGGCATTGTGCCTTTTGTATTTAATTCCGATGCATTTTCTGTGTTTCATCGTCAATAAGAAGGTCAATAGGATACAGTAAACCTGAAGTGAAGCATCGGAATTTATAACTAGTATCACAGGAAGGGTTCAAAACATAGTCAGTAAAGAGTGTCAGTCTTCTTGTACTTTAGTCGGCATTGTGCCTTTTGTATTTAATTCCGATGCAATTTCTGTGTTTCATCGTCAATAAGAAGGTCCAAGGTATACAGTAAACCTGAAGTGAAGCTTCGGAATCTATAGCTAGTGTCACAGGAATGCTTCAAACATAGTCAGTAAGAAGAGTCAGTCTTCTTGTCCCTATGTCGGCATTGTGCCTTTTGTAATTAATTCCGATGCAATTTCTGTGTCATCGTCAATAAGAAGGTCCAAGGGATACAGTAAACCTGGAGTGAAGCATCTGAATCTATAACTAATGTCACAGGAATGGTTCAAATCATAGACAGTAAGAAGAGTCAATCTTCTTGACCTTAATTCTGCTTTGTGCCTTTTGTATTTAATTCCGATGCAATTTCTGTGTTTCATCGTCAATAAGAAGGGCCAAGGTATACAGTAAATCTGAAGCATCGGATCTATAACTAGTGTCACAGGAATGGTTCAAAACATAGTCAGTAAGAAGAGTCAGGTTTTTGTCCTTAAGTCGGCATTGTGCCTTTTCTATTTAATTCCGATGCAATTTCTGTGTTTCATCGTCAATAAGAGGGTCCTTGGGATACAGTAAACCTGGAGTGAAGCATCGGAATCTATAACTAGTGTCACAGGAATGGTTCAAAACATAGTCAGTAAGAAGAGTCAGTCTTCTTGTACTTTAGTCGGCATTGTGCTTTTTCTTTTTAATTCCGATGCAATTTCTGTGTTTCATCGTCAACAAGAAGGCTTAAGGGATACAGTAAACCTGGAGTGAAGCATCGGAATCTATAACTAGTGTCACAGGAATGGTTCAAATCATAGTCAGTAAGAAGAGTCAGTCTTCTTGTACTTAAGTCGGCATTGTGCCTTTTCATTTAATTCCGAAGCAATTTCTGTGTTTCATCGTCAATAAGAAGGTCAGAGGGATACAATGAACCTGAAGTGAAGCATCGGAATCTATAACTAGTGTCACAGGAATGGTTCAAAGCAAAGTCAGTAAGAAGAGTCAGTCTTCTTGTCCTTAAGTCGGCCTTGTGCCTTTTGTATTTAATTCCGATGCAATTTCTGTGTTTCATCGTCAATAAGAAGGTCCAAGGGATACACTAAACATGGAGTGAAGCATCGGAATCTATAACTAGTGTCAATGGAATGGTTCAAAACATAGTCAGTGAGAAAAGTCAGTTTTCTTGTACTTAAGTCGGCATTGTGCCTTTTGTATTTAATTCCGATGCCATTTCTGTGTTTCATCATCAATAAGAAGGTCCAAGGGATATAGTAAACCTGGAGTGAATCATCGGAATCTATAACTAGTGTCACAGGAATGGTTCAAAACATAGACAGTAAGAAGAGTCAGTCTTCTTGTACTTACGTGACATTGTGCCTTTTCAATTCAATTCAGATGCAATTTCTGTGTTTCATCGTCAATAACAATAAATCTGAAGTGAAGCATCGGAATCTATAACTAATGTCACGGGAATGGTTCAAAACAAAGTCAGTAAGAAGAGACAGTCTTCTTGTCCTTAAGTCGGCATTGTGCCTTTTGTATTTAATTCCGATGCAATTACTGTGTTTCATCGTCAATAAGAAGGTCCAAGGGATACAGTAAACCTGAAGTGAAGCTTCGGAATCTATAGCTAGAGTCACAGGAATGCTTCAAAACATAGTCAGTAAGAAGAGTCAGTCTTCTTGTCCTTATGTCGGCATTGTGCCTTTTGAAATTAATTCCGATTCAATTTCTGTGTTTCATCGTCAATAACAAGGTCCAAGGGATACAGTAAACCTGGAGTGAAACATCGGAATCTATAACTAGTGTCACAGGAATGGTTCAAAACATAGACAGTAAGAAGAGTCAGTCTTCTTGACCTTAATTCTGCTTTGTGCCTTTTGTATTTAATTCCGATGCAATTTCTGTGTCTCATCGTCAATAAGAAGGTCCAAGGTATACAGTAAGCCTGAAGTGAAGCATCGGATCTATAACTAGTGTCACAGGAATGGTTCAAAACATAGTCAGTAAGAGGAGTCAGGTTTTTGTACTTAAGTCGGCATTGTGCCTTTTCTATTTAATTCCGATGCAATTTCTGTGTTTCATCGTCAATAAGAAGGTCCAAGGGATACAGTAAACCTGGAGTGAAGCATCGGAATCTATAACTAGTGTCAATGGAATGGTTCAAGACATAGTCAGTAAGAGGAGTCAGTCTTCTTGTCCTTAAGTCGGCATTGTGCCTTTTCTTTTTAATTCCGATGCAATTTCTGTGTTTCATCGTCAATAAGAAGGTCAGAGGGATACAATAAACATGAAGTGAAGCATCGGAATCTATAGCTAGTGTCACAGGAATGGTTCAAAACATAGTCAGTAAGAAGAGTTAGTCTTCTTGTACTTAAGTCGGCGACGTGCATTTTGTATTTAATACCGATGCAATTTCTGTGTTTCATCGTCAATAAGAAGGACCAAGGGATACAGTAAACTTGGAGTGAAGCATCGGAATCTAAAACTAGTGTCACAGGGATGGTTCAAAACATAGACAGTAAGAAGAGTCAGTCTTCTTGTACTTAAGTTGGCATTGTGCCTTTTTCTATTTAATTCCGATGCAATTTCTGTGTTTCATCGTCCATAAGAAGGTCCAAGGGATACAGTAAACCTGAAGTGAAGCATCGGAATTGATAACTAGTGTCACAGGAATGGTTCAAAACATAGTCAGTAAGAAGAGTCAGTCTTCTTGTACTTAAGTCGGCGATGTGCCTTTTGTATTTAATTCCGATGCAATTTCTGTGTTTCATCGTCAATAAGAAGGACCAAGGGATACAGTAAACTTGGAGTGAAGCATCGGAATCTATAACTAGTGTCACAGGGATGGTTCAAAGCATAGACAGTAAGAAGAGTCAGTCTTCTTGTACTTAAGTCGGTATTGTGCCTTTTCTATTTAATTCCGATGCAATTTCTGTGTTTCATCGTCAAAAAGAAGGTCAGAGGGATACAGTAAACCTGAAGTGAAGCATCGGAATCAATAACTAGTGTCACAGGAATGGTTCAAAACATTGTCAGAAAGAAGAGTTAGTCTTCTTGTACTTAAGTCGGCATTGTGCCTTTTGTATTTAATTCCGATGCAATTTCTGTGTTTCATCGTCACTAAGAAGGTCCAAGGGATGCAGTAAACCTGGAGTGAAGCATCGGAATCTATAACTAGTGTCACAGGAATGGTTCAAAACATAGTCAGTAAGAAGAGTCAGTCTTCTTGTAGTTAAGTTGGCATTGTGCATTTTCTATTTAATTCCGACGCAATTTCTGTGTTTCATCGTCAATAAGAAGGTCAGAGGGATACAATAAACCTGAAGTGAAGCATCGGAATCTATAACTAGTGTCACAGGAATGGTTGAAAGCAAAATCAGTAAGAAGAGTCAGTCTTCTTGTCCTTAAGTCGGCATTGTGCCTTTTCTATTTAATTCCGATGCAATTTCTGTGTTTCATCGTCAATAAAAAGGTCAGAGGGATACAGTAATCCTTAAGTGGAGCATCGGAATCTATAACTAGTGTCACAGGAATGGTTCAAAACATGGTCAGTAAGAAGAGTCAGTCTTCTAGTCCTTAAGTCGGCATTGTGCCTTTTCTATTTAATTGCGATGCAATTTCTGTGTTTCTTCGTCAATAAGAAGGTCCAAGGGATACAGTAAACCTGGAGTGAAGCATCGGAATCTATAACTAGTGTCACAGGAATGGTTCAAAACATAGACAGTAAGAAGAGTCACACTTCTTGTACTTAATTCTGCATTGTGCATTTTGTATTTAATTCCGATGCAATTTCTGTGTTTCATCGTCAATAAGAAGGTCCAAGGGATACAGTAAACCTGAAGTGAAGCATCGGAATTTATAACTAGTGTCACAGGAATGGTTCAAAACATAGTCAGTAAGAAGAGTCAGTCTACTTGTACTTAAGTCGGCATTGTGCCTTTTGTATTTAATTCCGATGCAATTTCTGTGTTTCATCGTCACTAAGAAGGTCCAAGGGATGCAGTAAACCTGGAGTGAAGCATCGGAATCTATAACTAGTGTCACAGGAATGGTTCAAAACATAGTCAGTAAGAAGAGTCAGTCTTCTTGTAGTTAAGTTGGCATTGTGCATTTTCTATTTAATTCCGACGCAATTTCTGTGTTTCATCGTCAATAAGAAGGTCAGAGGGATACAATAAACCTGAAGTGAAGCATCGGAATCTATAACTAGTGTCACAGGAATGGTTCAAAGCAAAGTCAGTAAGAAGAGTCAGTCTTCTTGTCCTTAAGTCGGCATTGTGCCTTTTGTATTTAATTCCGATGCAATTCCTGTGTTTCATCGTCAATGAGAAGGTCCAAGGGATATAGTAAACCTGGAGTGAAGCATCGGAATCTATAACTGGTGTCAATGGAATGGTTCAAAATATAGTCAGCAAGGAGAGTCAGTCTTCTTGTACTTATGTCGGCATTGGGCCTTTTCTATTTAATTCCGATGCAATTTCTGTGTTTCATCGTCAATAAGAAGGTCCAAGGGATATAGTAAACCTGGAGTGAAACATCGGAATCTATAACTAGTGTCACAGGATTGGTTCAAAGAATAGACAGTAAGAAGAGTCAGTCTTCTTGTATTTACGTCGACATTGTGCCTTTCCTATTTAATTCCAATGCAATTTTTGTGTTTCATCGTCAATAAGAAGGTCAGAGGGATACAATAAACCTGATGTGAAGCATCTGATTCAATAACTAGTGTGACAGGATTGGTTCAAAACAAAGTCAGTAAGAAGAGTCAGTCTGCTTGTCCTTAAGTCGGCATTGTGCCTTTTGTATTTAATTCCGATGCAATTTCTGTGTTTCATCGTCAATAAGAATGTCCAAGGGATACAGTAAACCTGAAGTGAAGCATCGGAATCTATAACTTGTGTCACTGGAATGGTTCAAAACATAGTCAGTAAGGAGAGTCAGTCTTCTTGTACTTAAGTCGGCATTGTGCCTTTTGTATTTAATTCCGATGCATTTTCTGTGTTTCATCGTCAATAAGAATGTCCAAGGGATACAGTAAACCTGAAGTGAAGCGTCGGAATTGATAACTAGTGTCACAGGAAGGGTTCAAAACATAGTCAGTAAGGAGAGTCAGTCTTCTTGTACTTTAGTCGGCATTGTGCCTTTTGTATTTAATTCCGATGCAATTTCTGTGATTCATCGTCAATAAGAAGGACCAAGGGATACAGTAAACCTGGAGTGAAGCATCGGAATCTATAACTAGTGTCACAGGAATGGTTCAAAACATAGACAGTAAGAAGAGTCACACTTCTTGTACTTAATTCTGCTTTGTGCATTTTGTATTTAATATCGATGCAATTTCTGTGTTTCATCGTCAATAAGAAGGTCCATAGGATACAGTAAACCTGAAGTGAAGCATCGGAATTTATAACTAGTGTCACAGGAAGGCTTCAAAACATAGTCAGTAAAGAGTGTCAGTCTTCTTGTACTTTAGTCGGCATTGTGCCTTTTGTATTTAATTCCGATGCAATTTCTGTGTTTCATCGTCAATAAGAAGGTCCAAGGTATACAGTAAACCTGAAGTGAAGCTTCGGAATCTATAGCCAGTGTCACAGGAATGCTTCAAATCATAGTCAGTAAGAAGAGTCAGTCTTCTTGTCCTTATGTCGGCATTGTGCCTTTTGTAATTAATTCCGATGCAATTTCTGTGTCATCGTCAATAAGAAGGTCCAAGAGATACAGTAAACCTGGAGTGAAGCATCGGAATCTATAACTAGTCTCACAGGAATGGTTCAAATCATAGACAGTAAGAAGAGTCAATCTTCTTGACCTTAATTCTGCTTTGTGCCTTTTGTATTTAATTCCGATGCAATTTCTGTGTTTCCTCGTCAATAACAAGGGCCAAGGTATACAGTAAACCTGAAGTGAAGCATCGGATCTATAACTAGGGTCACAGGAATGGTTCAAAACATAGTCAGTAAGAAGAGTCAGGTTTTTGTCCTTAAGTCGGCATTGTGCGTTTTCTATTTAATTCCGATGCAATTTCTGTGTTTCATCGTCAATAAGAAGGTCCAAGGGATACGGTAAACCTGGAGTGAAGCATCGGAATCTATTACTAGTGTCACAGGAATGGTTCAAAACATAGTCAGTAAGATGAGTCAGTCTTCTTGTACTTAAGTCGGCATTGTGCCTTTTCTTCTTAATTCCGATGCAATTTCTGTGTTTCATCGTCAACAAGAAGGTTTAAGGGATACAGTAAACCTGGAGTGAAGCATCGGAATCTATAACTAGTGTCACAGGAATGGTTCAAAGCATAGTCAGTAAGAAGAGTCAGTCTTCTTGTACTTAAGTCGGCATTGTGCCTTTTCATTTAATTCCAAAGCAATTTCTGTGTTTCATCGTCAATAAGAAGGTCAGAGGGATACAATGAAACTGAAGTGAAGCATCGGAATCTATAACTAGTGTCACAGGAATGGTTCAAAGCAAAGTCAGTAAGAAGAGTCAGTCTTCTCGTCCTTAAGTCGGCTTTGTGCATTTTGTATTTAATTCCGATGCAATTTCTGTGTTTCATCGTCAATAAGAAGGTCCAAGGGATACAGTAAACATGGAGTGAAGCATCGGAATCTATAACTAGTGTCAATGGTATGGTTCAAAAGATAGTCAGTAAGAAAAGTCAGTCTTCTTGTACTTAAGTCGGCATTGTGCCTTTTGTATTTAATTCCGATGCAATTTCTGTGTATCATCATCAATAAGAAGGTCCAAGGATTATAGTAAACCTGGAGTGAATCATCGGAATCTATAACTAGTGTCACAGGAATGGTTCAAAACATAGACAGTAAGAAGAGTCAGTCTTCTTGTACTTACGTCGACATTGTGCCTTTTCAATTCAATTCCGATGCAATTTCTGTGTTTCATCGTCAATAACAATAAACCTGAAGTGAAGCATCGGAATCTATAACTAATGTCACAGGAATGGTTCAAAACAAAGTCAGTAAGAAGAGTCAGTCTTCTTGTCCTTAAGTCGGCGTTGTGCCTTTTGTATTTAATTCCGATGCAATTACTGTATTTCATCGTCAATAAGAAGGTCCAAGGGATACAGTAAACCTGAAGTGAAGCTTCGGAATCTATAGCTAGTGTCACAGGAATGCTTCAAAACATAGTCAGTAAGAAGAGTCAGTCTTCTTGTCCTTATGTCGGCATTGTGCCTTTTGAAATTAATTCCGATTCAATATCTGTGTTTCATCGTCAATAACAAGGTCCAAGGGATACAGTAAACCTGGAGTGAAGCATTGGAATCTATAACTAGTGTCACAGGAATGGTTTAAAACATAGACAGTAAGAAGAGTCAGTCTTCTTGACCTTAATTCTGCTTTGTGCCTTTTGTATTTAATTCGGATGCAATTTCTGTGTTGCATCGTCAATAAGAAGGTCCAAGGGATATAGTAAAACTGGAGTGAAGCATCGGAATCTATAACTAGTGTCACAGGAATGGTTCAAAACATAGACAGTAAGAAGAGTCAGACTTCTTGTACTTACGTCGACATTGTGCCTTTTCAATTCAATTCCGATGCAATTTCTGTGTTTCATCGTCAATAACAATAAACGTGAAGTGAAGCATCGGAATCTATAACTAATGTCACAGGAATGGCTCAAAACAAAGTCAGTAAGAAGAGTCAGTCTTCTTGTCCTTAAGTCGGCATTGTGCCTTTTGTATTTAATTCCGATGCAATTACTGTGTTTCATCGTCAATAAGAAGGTCCAAGGGATACAGTAAACCTGAAGTGAAGCTTCGGAATCTATAGCTAGTGTCACAGGAATGCTTCAAAACATAGTCAGTAAGAAGAGTCAGTCTTCTTGTCCTTATGTCGGCATTGTGCCTTTTGTAATTAATTCCGATGCAATTTCTGTGTTTCATCGTCAATAAGAAGGTCCAAGGGATACAGTAAACCTGGAGTGAAGCATCGGAATCTGTAACTAGTGTCACAGGAATGGTTCATAACATAGACAGTAAGAAGAGTCAGTCTTCTTGACCTTAATTCTGCTTTGTGTTTTTTGTATTTAATTCCGATGCAATTTCTGTGTTTCATCGTCAATAAGAAGGTCCAAGGTATACAGTAAACCTGAAGTGAAGCATTGGATCTATAACTAGTGTCACAGGAATGGTTCAAAACATAGTCAGTAAGAAGAGTCAGGTTTTTGTCCTTAAGTCGGCATTGTGCCTTTTCAGTTTAATTCCGATGCAATTTCTGTGTTTCATCGTCAATAAGAGGGTCAGAGGGATACAGTAAACCTGAAGTGAAGCATCGGAATCCATAACTAGTGTCACAGGAGCGGTTCAAAACATAGTCAGTAAGAAGAGTTAGTCTTCTTGTACTTAAGTCGGCATTGTGCCTTTTGTATTTAATTCCGATGCAATTTCTGTGTTTCATCGTCACTAAGAAGGTCCAAGGGATGCAGTAAACCTGGAGTGAAGCATCGGAATCTATAACTAGTGTCACAGGAAAGGTTCAAAACATAGTCAGCAAGAAGAGTCAGTCTTCTTGTACTTTTGTCGGCGATGTGCCTTTTCTATTTAATTCCGACGCAATGTCTGTGTTTCATCGTCAATAAGAAGGTCAGAGGGATACAATAAACCTGAAGTGAAGCATCGGAATCTATAACTAGTGTCACAGGAATGGTTCAAAGCAAAGTCAGTAAGAAGAGTCAGTCTTCTTGTCCTTAAGTCGGCATTGTGCCTTTTGTATTTAATTCCGACGCAATTTCTGTGTTTCATCGTCAATAAGAAGGTCCAAGGGATACAGTAAACATGGAGTGAAGCATCGGAATCTATATCTAGTGTCAATGGAATGGTTCAAAACATAGTCAGTAAGAAGAGTCAGTCTTCTTTTACTTAAGTCGGCATTGTGCCTTTTCTATTTAATTCCGATGCAATTTCTGTGTTTCATCGTCAATAAGAACGTCCAAGGGATATAGTAAACCTGGAGTGAAGCATCGGAATCTATAACTAGTGTCACAGGAATGGTTCAAAACATAGACAGTAAGAAGAGTCAGTCTTCTTGTACTTACGTCGACATTGTGCCCTTTCTATTTAAATCCCATGCAATTTCTGTAATTCATCGTCTATAAGAAGGTCCTAGGGATACAGTAAACCTGAAGTGAAGCTTCGGAATCTATAGCTAGTGTCACAGGAATGGTTCAAAACATAGACAGTAAGAAGAGTCAGTCTTCTTGTACTTAATTCTGCTTTGTGCCTTTTGTATTTAATTCCGATGCAATTTCTGTGTTTCATCGTCAATAAGAAGGTCAGAGGGGTACAGTATTCCTGAAACCTGAAGTGAAGCATCGGAATCTATAGCTAGTGTCACAGGAATGGTTCAAAACATAGACAGTAAGAAGAGTCAGTCTTCTTGTACTTAATTCTGCTTTGTGCCTTTCGTATTTAATTCCGATGCAATTTCTGTGTTTCATCGTCAATAAGAAGGTCCAAGGGATACAGTAAACCTGAAGTGAAGCATCGGGGTCTATAACTAGTGTCACAGGAATCGTTCAAAACATAGTCAGAAAGGAGAGTAAGTCTTCTTGTACTTAAGTCGGCATTGTGCCTTTTGTATTTAATTCCGATGCAATTTCTGTGTTTCATCGTCCTTAAGAAGGTCCAAGGGATACAGTAAATCTGAGGTGAAGCATCGGAATCTATAACTAGTGTCACATAAATGGTTCAAAACATAGTCAGTAAGAAGAGTCAGTCTTCTTGTACTTAAGCCGGCATTGTGCCTCTTCTATTTAATTCCGATGCAATTTCTGTGTTTCATCGTCAATAACAAGGTCAGAGGGATACAGTAATCCTGAAGTGAAGCATCGGAATCTATAACTAGTGTCACAGGAATGGTTCAAAACATAGTCAGTAAGAAGAGTCAGTCTTCTTGTACATAAGTCGGCATTGTGCCTTTCCTATTTAATTCCGATGCAATTTCTGTGTTTCATCGTCAATAAGAAGGTCCCAGGGATATAGTAAACCTGGAGTGAAGCATCGAAATCTATAACTAGTGTCACAGGAATGGTTCAAAGCAAAGTCAGTAAGAAGAGTCAGTCTGCTTGTCCTTAAGTCGGCATTGTGCCTTTTGTATTTAAATCCGATGCAATTTCAGTGTTTCATCGTCAATAAGAAGATCCAAGGGATACAGTAAACCTGAAGTGAAGCTTCGGAATCTATAGCTAGTGTCACAGGAATGGTTCAAAACATAGTCAGTAAGAAGAGTCAGTCTTCTTGTACTTAAGCCGGCATTGTGCCTTTTTATTTAATTCCGATGCAATTTCTGTGTTTCATCGTCAATAAGAAGGTCCAAGGGATACAGTAAACCTGAAGTGAAGCTTCGGAATCTATAGCTAGTGTCACAGGAATGCTTCAAAACATAGTCAGTAAGAAGAGTCAGTCTTCTAGTCCTTGTGTCGGCATTGTGCCTTTTGTAATTAATTCCGATGCAATTTCTGTGTTTCATCGTCAATAAGAAGGTCCAAGGGATACAGTAAACCTGGAGTGAAGCATTGGAATCTATAACTAGTGTCACAGGAATGGTTCAAAACATAGACAGTAAGAAGAGTCAGTCTTCTTGACCTTAATTCTGCTTTGTGCCTTTTGTATTTAATTCCGATGCATTTTCTGTGTTCCATCGTCAATAAGAAGGTCCAAGGTATACAGTAAGCCTGAAGTGAAGCATCGGATCTATAACAAGTGTCACAGGAATGGTTCAAAACATAGTCAGTAAGAAGAGTCAGGATTTTGTACTTAAGTCGGCATTGTGCCTTTTCTATTTAATTCCGATGCAATTTCTGTGTTTCATCGTCAATACGAAGGTCCAAGGGATACAGTAAACCTGGAGTGAAGCATCGGAATCTATAACTAGTGTCAATGGAATGGTTAAGACATAGTCAGTAAGAGGAGTCAGTCTTCTTGTACTTAAGTTGGCATTGTGCCTTTTCATTTTAATTCCGATGCAATTTCTGTGTTTCATCGTCAATAAGAAGGTCCAAGGGATATAGTAAAACTGGAGTGAAGCATCGGAATCTATAACTAGTGTCACAGGAATGGTTCAAAACATAGACAGTAAGAAGAGTCAGACTTCTTGTACTTACGTCGACATTGTGCCTTTTCTATTTAATTCCGATGCAATTTCTGTGTTTCATCGTCAATAAGAAGGTCAGAGGGATACAATAAACATGAAGTGAAGCATCGGAATCAATAGCTAGTGTCACAGGAATGGTTCAAAACATGGGCAGTAAGAAGAGTCAGTCTTCTTGTCCTTAAGTCGGCATTGTGCCTTTTGTAATTAATTGCGATGCAATTTCTGTGTTTCATCGTCAATAAGAAGGTCCAAGCTATACAGTAAGCCTGAAGTGAAGCATCGGATCTATAACTAGTGTCACAGGAATGGTTCAAAACATAGTCAGTAAGAAGAGTCGGGTTTTTGTACTTAAGTCGGCATTGTGACTTTTCTATTTAATTCCCATGCAATTTCTGTGTTTCAACGTCAATAAGAAGGTCCAAGGTATACAGTAAACCTGGAGTGAAACATCGGAATCTATAACTAGTGTCAATGGAATGGTTCAAGACATAGTCAGTAAGAGGAGTCAGTCTTGTTGTACTTAAGTCGGCATTGTGCCTTTTCTTTTTAATTCCGATGCAATTTCTGTGTTTCATCGTCAATAAGAAGGTCCAAGGGATACAGTAAACCTGGACTGAAGCATCGGAATCTATAACTAGTGTCACAGGAATGGTTCAAATCATAGACAGTAAGAAGAGTCAGACTTCTTTTACTTATGTCGTCATTGTGCCTTTTGTATTTAATTCCGATGCAATTTCTGTCTTTCTTCGTTACTAAGAAGGTCCGAGGGATACAGTAAACCTGGAGTGAAGCATCGGGGTCTATAACTAGTGTCACAGGAGTGGTTCAAAAACAGACAGTAAGAAGAGTCAGTCTTCTTGAACTTAATTCGGCATTGTGCCTTTTGTATTTAATTCCGATGCAATTTCTGTGTTTCATCGTCAATATGAAGGTCAGAGGGATACTGTAAAAATGAAGTGAAGCATCGGAATCCATAACTAGTGTCACAGGAATGGTTCATAACATAGTCAGTAAGAAGAGTTAGTCTTTTTGTACTTAAGTCGGCGTTGTGCCTTTTGTATTTAATTCCGATGCAATTTCTGTGTCTCATCGTCAATAAGAAGGTCCAAAGGATACAGTAAATCTGGAGTGAAGCATCAGAATCTGTAACTAGTGTCACAGGAATGGTTCAAATCATAGACAGTAAGAAGAGTCAGTCTTCGTGTACTTCAGTCGGCATTTTGCCTCTTGTATTTAATTCCGATGCAATTTTTGTCTTTCATCGGCAATGAGAAGGTCCAAGGGATACATGAAACCTGAAGTGAAGCATCGGAATCTATAACTAGTGTCACAGGAATGGTTCAAAACATAGTCAGTAAGAAGAGTCAGTCTTCTTGTACTTAAGTCGGCATTGTGCCTTTTCTATTTAATTCCGATGCAATTTCTGTGTTTCATCGTCAATAAGAGGGGCCAAGGGATACAGTAAACCTGGAGTGAAGCATCGGAAGCTATAACAAGTGTCACAGGAATGGTTCAAATTATAGTAAGAAGAGTCAGTCTTCTTGTACTTACGTCGGCATAGTGCCTTTTCTATTTAATTCCGATGTAATTTGTGTGTTTCATCGCCAATAAGAAGGTCCAAGGGATACAGTAAACCTGGAGTGTAGCATTGGAATCTATAACTAGTGACACAGGAATGGTTCAAAACATAGACAGTAAGAAGAGTCAGTCTTCGTGCACTTAAGTCGGCATTTTGCCTTTTGTATTTAATTCCGATGCAATTTCTGTGTTTCATCGTCAATAAGAAGGTCAGAGGGTTACAGTAAACCTGAAGTGAAGCATTGGAATCTATAACTAGTGTCAATGAAATATTTCAAAACATAGACAGTAAGATGAGTCAGTCTTCTTGTACTTAAGTCGGCATTGTGCCTTTTGTATTTAATTCCGATGCAGTTTCTGTGTTTCATCGTCAATAAGAAGGCCAGAGGGGTACAGAAAACCTGAAGTGAAGCATCGGATCTATAACTAGTGTCACAGGAATGGTTCAAAACATAGACAGTAAGAAGAGTCAGTCTTCTTGTACTTAATTCTGCTTTGTGCCTTTTGTATTTAATTACGATGCAATTTCTGTGTTTCATCGTCAATAAGAAGGTCCAAGGGATACAGTAAACCTGAAGTGAAGCATCGGAATTTATAACTAGTGTCACAGGAATGGTTCAAAACAGAGACAGTAAGAAGAGTCAGTCTTCTGGTACTTAAGTCGGCATTGTGCCATTTGTATTTAACTCCGATGCAATTTCTGTGTTTCATCGTCAATAAGAAGGTCAGAGGGATACAGTAATCCTGAAGTGAAGCATCGGAATCTATAACTAGTGTCACAGGAATGGTTCAAAACATAGTAAGAATATTCAGTCTTATTGTACTTAAGTAATCATTGTGCAGTTTCTATTTAATTCTGATGCAATTTCTGTTTTTAATCGTCAATATGAAGGTCCAAGGGATACAGTAAACCTGGAGTGAAGCATCGGAACCTATAACTAGTGTCACAGGAATGGTTCAAATCATAGACAGTAAGAAGAGTAAGACTTCTTTTTCTTAAGTCGGCATTGTGCCTTTTTAATTAATTCCGGGTCAATTTCTGTGTTCCATCGTCAATAACAAGGTCAGAGGGATACAATAAACCTGTAGCATCGGAATCTATAACTAGTGTCACAGGAATGGTTCAAAACAAAGTCAGTAAGAAGAGTCAGTCTTCTTGTCTATAAGTCGGCATTGTGCCTTTTGTATTTAATTCCGATGCAATTTCTGTGTTTCATCGTCAATAAGAAGGTCCATGGGATACAGTAAACCTGGAGTGTAGCATCGGAATCTATAACTAGTGTCACAGGAATGGTTCAAAACATAGACAGTAAGAAGAGTCAGTCTTCGTGTACTTAAGTCGGCATTTTGCCTTTTGTATTTAATTCCGATGCAATTTCTGTGTTTCATCGTCAATAAGAAGGTCCAAGGGATACAGTAAACCTGGACTGAAGCATCGGAATCTATAACTAGTGTCACAGGAATGGTTCAAATCATAGACAGCAAGAAGAGACAGACTTCTTTTACTTGTGTCGGCATTGTGCCTTTCGTATTTAATTCCGATGCAATTTCTGTGTTTCTTCGTCACAAAGAAGGTCCATGGGATACAGTAAACTTGGAGTGAAGCATCGGAGTCTATAACTAGTGTCACAGGAGTGTTTCAAAAATAGACAGTAAGAAGAGTCAGTCTTCTTGAACTTAATTCGGCATTGTGCCTTTTGTATTTAATTCCGATGCAATTTCTGTGTTTCATCGTCAATATAGAGGTCAGAGGGATACAGTAAAAATGAAGTGAAGCATCGGAATTTATAACTAGTGTCACAGAAATGGTTCAAAACATAGTCAGTAAGAAGAGTTAGTCTTCTTGTACTTAAGTCGGCGTTGTGCCTTTTGTATTTAATTCCGATGCAATTTCTGTGTCTGATCGTCAATAAGAAGGTCCAAGGGATACAGTAAACCTGGAGTGAAGCATCTGAATCTGTAACTAGTGTCACAGGAATGGTTCAAATCATAGACAGTAAGAAGAGTCAGTCTTCGTGTACTTTAGTCGGCATTTTGCCTTTTGTATTTAATTCCGATGCAATTTTTGTGTTTCATCGTCAATGAGAAGGTCCAAGGGATACATTAAACGTGAAGTAAAGCATCAGGTCTATAACTAGTGTCACAGGAATCGTTCAAAACATAGTCAGAAAGGAGAATCAGTCTTCTTGTACTTAAGACGGCAGTGTGCCTTTTGTATTTAATTCCGATGTAATTTCTGTGTTTCATCGTCAATATAGAGGTCAGAGGGATACAGTAAAAATGAAGTGAAGCATCGGAATTTATAACTAGTGTCACAGAAATGGTTCAAAACATAGTCAGTAATAAGAGTCAGTCTTCTTGTACATAAGTCGGCATTGTGCCTTTTTATTTAATTCCGATGCAATTTCTGTGTTTCATCGTCAATAAGAAGTTCCAAGGGATACAGTAAACCTGAAGTGAAGCTTCGGAATCTATAGCTAGTGTCACAGGAAAGCTTCAAAACATAGTCAGTAAGAAGAGTCAGTCTTCTTGTCCTTGTGTCGGCATTGTGCCTTTTGTAATTAATTCCGATGCAATTTCTGTGTTTCATAGTCAATAAGAAGGTCCAAGGCATACAGTAAACCTGGAGTGAAGCATCGGAACCTATAACTAGTGTCACATAAATGGTTCAAAACATAGACAGTAAGAAGAGTCAGTCTTCTTGATCTTATGTTTGCTTTGTGCCTTTTGTAATTAATTCCGATGCAATTTCTGTGTTTCATCGTCAATAAGAAGGTCCAAGGTATACAGTAAGCCTGAAGTGAAGCATCGGATCTATAACTAGTGTCACAGGAATGGTTCAAAACATAGTCAGTAAGAAGAGTCAGGTTCTTGTACTTAAGTGGGCATTGTGCCTTTTCTATTTACTTCCGATGCAATATCTGTGTTTCATCGTCAATACGAAGGTCCAAGGGATACAGTAAACTTGGAGTGAAGAATCGGAATCTATAACTAGTGTCAACGGAATGGTTCAAGACATAGTCAGTAGAGGAGTCAGTCTTCTTGTACTTAAGTCGGCATTGAGCCTTTTCTTTTTAATTCCGGTGCAATTTCTGTGTTTCATCGTCAATAAGAAGGTCCAAGGGATATAGTAAAACTGGAGTGAAGCATCGGAATCTATTACTAGTGTCACAGGAATGGTTCAAAACATAGACAGTAAGAAGAGTCAGACTTCTTGTACTTACGTCGACATTGTGCCTTTTCTATTTAATTCCGATGCAATTTCTGTGTTTCATCGTCAATAAGAAGGTCAGAGGGATACAATAAACATGAAGTGAAGCATCGGAATCTATAGCTAGTGTCACAGGAATGGTTCAAAACATAGTCAGTAAGCAGAGCCAGTCTTCTTGTCCTTAAGTCGGCATTGTGCCTTTTGTAATTAATTCCGATGCAATTTCTGTGTTTCATCGTCAATAAGAAGGTCCTAGGGATACAGTAAGCCTGAAGTGAAGCATCGGATCTATAACTAGTGTCACAGGAATGGTTCAAAACATAGTCAGTAAGAAGAGTCGGGTTTTTGTACTTAAGTCGGCATTGTGCCTTTTCTATTTAATTCCCATGCAATTTCTGTGTTTCATCGTCAATAAGAAGGTCCAAGGGATACAGTAAACCTGGAGTGAAGCATCAGAATGTATAACTAGTGTCAATGGAATGGTTCAAGACATAGTCAGTAAGAGGAGTCAGTCTTGTTGTACTTAAGTCGGCATTGTGCCTTTTCTTTTTAATTCCGATGCAATTTCTGTGATTCATCGTCAATAAGAAGGTCCAAGGGATACAGTAAACCTGGAGTGAAGCATCGGAGTCTATAACTAGTGTCACAGGAGTAGTTCAAAAATAGACAGTAAGAAGAGTCAGTCTTCTTGAACTTAATTCGGCATTGTGAATTTTGTATTTAATTCCGATGCAATTTCTGTGTTTCATCGTCAATATGAAGGTCAGAGGGATACAGTAAAAATGAAGTGAAGCATCGGAATCCATAACTAGTGTCACAGGAATGGTTCAAAACATAGTCAGTAAAAAGAGTTACTCTTCTTGTACTTAAGTCGGCGTTGTGCCTTTTGTATTTAATTCCGATGCAATTTCTGTGTTTCATCGTCAATAAGAGGGGCCAAGGGATACAGTAAACCTGGAGTGAAGCATCGGAAACTATAACTAGTGTCACAGGAATGGTTCAAATTATAGTAAGAAGAGTCAGTCTTCTTGTACTTGCGTCGGCATAGTGCCTTTTCTATTTAATTCCGATGTAATTTGTGTGTTTCATCGTCAATAAGAAGGTCCAAGGGATACAGTAAACCTGGAGTGTAGCATTGGAACCTATAACTAGTGACACAGGAATGGTTCAAAACATAGACAGTAAGAAGAGAGAGTCTTCGTGTACTTAAGTCGGCATTTTGCCCTTTGTATTTAATTCCGATGCAATTTCTGTGTTTCATCGTCAATAAGAAGGTCAGAGGGGTACAGTAAACCTGAAGTGAAGCATCGGAATCTATAACTAGTGTCAATGAAATATTTCAAAACATAGACAGTAAGATGAGTCAGTCTTCTTGTACTTAGGTCGGCATTGTGAATTTTGTATTTAATTCCGATGCAGTTTCTGTGTTTCATCGTCAATAAGAAGGTCAGAGGGGTACAGAAAACCTGAAGTGAAGCATCGGAATCTATAGCTAGTGTCACAGGAATGGTTCAAAACATAGTCAGTAAGAAGAGTCAGTCATCTTGTTCTTAAGTCGGCATTGTGCCTTTTGTATTTAATTCCGATGCAATTTCTGTGTTTCATCATCAATAAGAAGGGCCAAGGGATACAGTAAACATGGAGTGAAGCATCGGAATCTATAACTAGTGTCACAGGAATGGTTCAAAACATAGACAGTAAGAAGAGACAGTCTCCTTGTACTTAATTCTGCGCTGTGCCTTTTGTATTTAATTCCGATGCAATTTCTGTGTTTCATCGTCAATAAGAATGTCCAAGGGATACAGTAAACCTGAAGTGTAGCATCGGAATTTATAACTAGTGTCACAGGAATGGTTCAAAACATAGTCAGTAAGAAGAGTCAGTCTTCTTGTACTTAAGTCGGCATTGTGCCTTTTCTATTTAATTCCGATGCAATTTCTGTGTTTCATCGTCACTAAGACGGTCCAAGGGATACAGTAAACCTGGAGTGAAGCATCGGAGTCTATAACTAGTGTCACAGGACTGGTTCAAAAATAGACAGTAAGAAGAGTCAGTCTTCTTGAACTTAATTCGGCATTGTGCCTTTTGTATTTAATTCCGATGCAATTTCTGTGTTTCATCGTCAATAAGAAGGTCAGAGGGATACAGTAAAACTGAAGTGAAGCATCGGAATCCATAACTAGTGTCACAGGAATGGTTCAAAACATAGTCAGTAAGAAGAGTTAGTCTTCTTGTACTTAAGTCGGCATTGTGCCGTTTGTATTTAATTCCGATGCAATTTCTGTGTTTCATCGTCAATAAGAAGGTCCAAGGTATACAGTAAACCTGAAGTGAAGCATCGGATCTATAACTAGTGTCACAGGAATGGTTCGAAACGTAGTCTGTAAGAAGAGTCAGTCTTCTTGTACTTAAGTCGGCATTGTGCCTTTTCTATTTCATTCCGATGCAATTTCTGTGTTTCATCGTCAATAAGAAGGTCCAAGGGATGCAGTAAACATGAAGTGAAGCTTCGGAATCTATAGCTAGTGTCACAGGAATGGTTCAAAACATAGACAGTAAGAAGAGTCAGTCTTCTTGTATTTAATTCTGCTTTGTGCCTTTTGTATTTAATTCCGATGCAATTTCTGTGTTTCATCGTCAATAAGAAGGTCAGAGGGGTACAGTGAACCTGAAACCTGAAGTGAAGCATCGGAATCTATAGCTAGTGTCACAGGAATGTTTCAAAACATAGACAGTAAGCAGAGTCCGTCTTCTTGTACTTAATTCTGCTTTGTGCCTTTTGTATTTAATTCCGATGCAATTTCTGTGTTTCATCGTCAAGAACAAGGTCCAAGGCATACAGTAAACCTGAAGTGAAGCATCGGAATTTATAACTAGTGTCACAGGAATGGTTCAAAACATAGACAGTAAGAAGAGTCAGTCTTCTTGTACTTAAGTCGGCATTGTGCCTTTTGTATTTAACTCCGATGCAATTTCTGTGTTTCATCGTCAATATGAAGGTCAGAGGGATACAGTAGTCCTGAAGTGAAGCATCGGAATCTATAACTAGTGTCACAGGAATGGTTCAAAACAAAGTCAGTAAGAAGAGTCAGTCTTCTTGTCCTTAAGTCGGCATTGTGCCTTTTGTATTTAATTCCGATGCAATTTCTGTGTTTCATCGTCAATAAGAAGGTCAGAGGGGTACAGTGAACCTGAAACCTGAAGTGAAGCATCGGAATCTATAGCTAGTGTCACAGGAATGTTTCAAAACACAGACAGTAAGAAGAGTCCGTCTTCTTGTACTTAATTCTGCTTTGTGCCTTTTGTATTTAATTCCGATGCAATTTCTGTGTTTCATCGTCAATAACAAGGTCCAAGGCATACAGTAAACCTGAAGTGAAGCATCGGAATTTATAACTAGTGTCACAGGAATGGTTCAAAACATAGACAGTAAGAAGAGTCAGTCTTCTTGTACTTAAGTCGGCATTGTGCCTTTTGTATTTAACTCCGATGCAATTTCTGTGTTTCATCGTCAATATGAAGGTCAGAGGGATACAGTAGTCCTGAAGTGTAGCATCGGAATCTATAACTAGTGTCACAGGAATGGTTCAAAACATAGTAAGTATGAATATTCAGTCTTATTGTACTTAAGTCATCATTGTGCAGTTTCTATTTAATTCTGATGCAATTTCTGTGTTTCATCGTCAATATGAAGGTCCAAGGGATAAAGTAAAACTGGAGTGAAGCATCGGAATCTATAACTAGTGTCACAGTATTGGTTCAAATCATAGACAGTAAGAAGAGACAGACTTCTTTTTCTTAAGTCCGCATTGTGCCTTTCGTATTTAATCCCGGTGCAATTTCTGTGTTTCATCGTCAATAACAAGGTCAGAGGGATACAATAAACCTGAAGCATCGGAATCTGTAACTAGTGTCACAGGAATGGTTCAAAACAAAGTCAGTAAGAAGAGTCAGTCTTCTTGTCCTTAAGTCGGCATTGTGCCTTTTGTATTTAATTCCGATGCAATTTCTGTGTTTCATCGTCAATGAGAAGGTCCAAGGGATACAGTAAACTTGGAGTGTAGCATCCCAATCTATAACTAGTGTCACAGGAATGGTTCAAAACATAGGCAGTAAGAAGAGTCAGTCTTCGTGTGCTTAAGTCGGCATTTTGCCTTTTGTATTTAATTCCGACGCAATTTCTGTGTTTCATCGTCAATAAGAAGGTCCAAGGGATACAGTAAACCTGAGGTGAAGCATCGGAATCAATAACTAGTGTCACAGGAATGGTTCAAAACATAGTCAGTAAGAAGAGTCAGTCTTCTTGTACATAAGTCGGCATTGTACCTTTTCTATTTAATTCCGATGCAATTTCTGTGTTTCATCGTCAATAACAAGGTCCAAGGGATACAGTAAACCCGGAGTGAAGCATCGGAATCTATAACTAGTGTCAATGGAATGGTTAAATCATAGACTGTAAGAAGAGTCAATCTTCTTGTACTTAAGTCGGCATTGTGCCTTTTGTATTTAATTCCGATGCAATTTCTGTGTTTCATCGTCAATAAGAAGGTCAGAGGTGTAAAGTAAACCTGAAGTGAAGCATCGGAATCTATAGTTAGTGTCACAGGAATGGTTCAAAACATAGTCAATAAGATGAGTCAGTCTTCTTGTCCTTAAGTCGGCACTGTGCCTTTTGTATTTAATTCCGAAGAAATTTCTGTGTTTCATCTTCAATAAGAAGGTCCAAGGGATACAGTAAACCTGGAGTGATGCATCGGAATCTATAACTAGTGTCAATGGAATGGTTCAAGGCATAGTCAGTAAGAGGAGTCAGTCTTCTTGTACTTAAGTCGGCATTGTGCCTTTTCTTTTTAATTCCGATGCAATTTCTGTGTTTCATCGTCAATAAGAAGGTCCAAGGGATACAGTAAACCTGGGCTGAAGCATCGGAATCTATAAGTAGTGTCACAGGAATGGTTCAAATCATAGACAGTAAGAAGAGTCAGACTTCTTTTACTTATGTCGGCATTGTGCCTTTTGTATTTAATTCCGAAGCAATTTCTGTGTTTCTTCGTCACTAAGAAGGTCCAAGGGATACCGTAAACGTGGAGTGAAGCATCGGAGTCTATAACTAGTGTCACAGGAGTGGTTCAAAAATAGACAGTAAGAAGAGTCAGTCTTCTTGAACTTAATTCGGCATTGTGCCTTTTGTATTTAATTCCGATGCAATTTCTGTGTTTCATCGTCAATATGAAGGTCAGAGGGATACAGTAAAAATGAAGTGAAGCATCGGAATCCATAACTAGTGTCACAGGAATGGTTCAAAACATAGTCAGTAAGAGGAGTTAGTCTTCTTGTACTTAAGTCGGCGTTGTGCATTTTGTATTTAATTCCTATGCAATTTCAGTGTCTCATCGTCAATAAGAAGGTCCAAGGCATACAGTAAATCTTGAGTGCAGCATCTGAATCTGTAACTAGTGTCACAGGAATGGTTCAAATCATAGACAGTAAGAAGAGTCAGTCTTCGTGTACTTCAGTCGGCAATTTGCCTTTTGTATTTAATTCCGATGCAATTTCTGCGTTTCATCGTCAATAAGAGGGGCCAAGGGATACAGTAAACATGGAGTGAAGCATCGGAAACTATAACTAGTGTCACAGGAATGGTTCAATCATAGACAGTAAGAAGAGTCAGTCATCTTGTACTTACGTCGGCATAGTGCCTTTTCTATTTAATTCCGATGTAATTTGTGTGTTTCATCGTCAATAAGAGGGGCCAAGGGATACAGTAAACATGGAGTGAAGCATCGGAAACTATAACTAGTGTCACAGGAATGGTTCAAACATAGACAGTAAGAAGAGTCAGTCATCTTGTACTTAAGTCGGCATTTTGCCTTTTGTATTTAATTCCGATGCACTTTCTGTGTTTCATCGTCAATAAGAAGGTCAGAGGGGTACAGTAAACCTGAAGTGAAGAATCGGTATCTATAACTAGTGTCAATGAAATATTTCAAAACATAGACAGTAAGATGAGTCAGTCTTCTTGTACTTAAGTCGGCATTGTGCCTTTTGTATTTAATTCCGATGCAGTTTCTGTGTTTCATCGTCAATAAGAAGGTCAGAGGGGTACAGTAAACCTGGAATGAAGCATCGGAATCTATAGCTAGTGTCACAGGAATGGTTCAAAACATAGTCAGTAAGAAGAGTCAGTCATCTTGTACTTAAGTCGGCATTTTGCCTTTTGTATTTAATTCCGATGCAATTTCTGTGTTTCATCGTCAATAAGAAGGTCAGAGGGGTACAGTAAACCTGAAGTGAAGAATCGGTATCTATAACTAGTGTCAATGAAATATTTCAAAACATAGACAGTAAGAAGAGTCAGTCATCTTGTACTTACGTCGGCATAGTGCCTTTTCTATTTAATTCCGATGTAATTTGTGTGTTTCATCATCAATACGAAGGTCCAAGGGATACAGTAAACCTGGAGTGAAGCATCGGAATCTATAACTAGTGTCACAGGAATGGTTCAAAACATAGACAGTAAGAAGAGTCAGTCTCCTTGTACTTAATTCTGCACTGTGCTTTTGTATTTAATTCCGATGCAATTTCTGTGTTTCATCGTCAATAAGAATGTCCAAGGGATACAGTAAACCTGAAGTGTAGCATCGGAATTTATAACTAGTGTCACAGGAATGGTTCAAAATATAGTCAGGAAGAAGAGTCAGTCTTCTTGTACTTAAGTCGGCATTGAGCCTTTTCTATTTAATTCCGATGCAATTTCTGTGTTTCATCGTCAATAAGATGGACCAAGGGATACAGTAAACCTGGAGTGAGGCATCGGAGTCTATAACTAGTGTCACAGGACTGGTTCAAAAATAGACAGTAAGAGGAGTCAGTCTTCTTGAACTTAATTCGGCATTGTGCCTTTTGTATTTAATTCCGATGCAATTTCTGTGTTTCATCGTCAATAAGAAGGTCAGAGGGATACAGTAAACCTGAAGTGAAGCATCGGAATCCATAACTAGTGTCACAGGAATGGTTCAAAACATAGTCAGTAAGAAGAGTTAGTCTTCTTCTACTTAAGTCGGCATTGTGCCTTCTGTATTTAATTCCGATGCTATTTCTGTGTTTCATCGTCAATAAGAAGGTCCAAGGGATACAGTAAACCTGGAGTGAAGCATCGGAATCTATAACTAGTGTCACAGGAATATTTCAAAACATAGACAGTAGGAAGAGTCAGTCTTCTTGTACTTAAGTCGGCATTGTGCCGTTTGTATTTAATTCCGATGCAATTTCGGTGTTTCATCATCAATAAGAAGGTCCAAGGTATACAGTAAACCTGAAGTGAAGCATCGCATCTATAGCTAGTGTCACAGGAATGGTTCGAAACAAAGTCAGTAAGAAGAGTCAGTCTTCATGTCCTTAAGCCGGCATTGTGCCTTTTCTATTTAATTCCGATGCAATTTCGGTGTTTCATCGTCAATAAGAAAGTCAGAGGGGTACAGTAAACCTGAAACCTGAAGTGAAGCATCGGAATCTATAGCTAGTGTCACAGGAATGGTTCAAAACATTGACAGTAAGAAGAGTCAGTCTTCTTGTACTTACGTCGACATTGTGCCCTTTCTATTTAAATCCCATGCAATTTCTGTAATTCATCGTCTATAAGAAGGTCCTAGTGATACAGTAAACCTGAAGTGAAGCTTCGGAATCTATAGCTAGTGTCACAGGAATGGTTCAAAACATAGACAGTAAGAAGAGTCAGTCTTTTTGTACTTAATTCTGCTTTGTGCCTTTTGTATTTAATTCCGATGCAATTTCTGTGTTTCATCGTCAATAAGAAAGTCAGAGGGGTACAGTAAACCTGAAACCTGAAGTGAAGCATCGGAATCTATAGCTAGTGTCACAGGAATGGTTCAAAACATTGACAGTAAGAAGAGTCAGTCTTCTTGTACTTAATTCTGCTTTGTGCCCTTTGTATTTAATTCCGATGCAATTTCTGTGTTTCATCGTCAATAACAAGGTCCAAGGCATACAGTAAACCTGAAGTGAAGCATCGGAATTTATAACTAGTGTCACAGGAATGGTTCAAAACATAGACAGTAAGAAGAGTCAGTCTTCTTGTACTTAAGTCGGCATTGTGCCTTTTGTATTTAACTCCGATGCAATTTCTGTGTTTCATCGTCAATATGAAGGTCAGAGGGATACAGTAGTCCTGAAGTGTAGCATCGGAATCTATAACTAGTGTCACAGGAATGGTTCAAAACATAGTAAGTATGAATATTCAGTCTTATTGTACTTAAGTCATCATTGTGCAGTTTCTATTTAATTCTGATGCAATTTCTGTGTTTCATCGTCAATATGAAGGTCCAAGGGATAAAGTAAAACTGGAGTGAAGCATCGGAATCTATAACTAGTGTCACAGTATTGGTTCAAATCATAGACAGTAAGAAGAGACAGACTTCTTTTTCTTAAGTCCGCATTGTGCCTTTCGTATTTAATTCCGGTGCAATTTCTGTGTTTCATCGTCAATAACAAGGTCAGAGGGATACAATAAACCTGAAGCATCGGAATCTGTAACTAGTGTCACAGGAATGGTTCAAAACAAAGTCAGTAAGAAGAGTCAGTCTTCTTGTCCTTAAGTCGGCATTGTGCCTTTTGTATTTAATTACGATGCAATTTCTGTGTTTCATCGTCAATGAGAAGGTCCAAGGGATACAGTAAACCTGGAGTGTAGCATCGGAATCTATAACTAGTGTCACAGGAATGGTTCAAAACATAGGCAGTAAGAAGAGTCAGTCTTCGTGTGCTTAAGTCGGCATTTTGCCTTTTGTATTTAATTCCGACGCAATTTCTGTGTTTCATCGTCAATAAGAAGGTCCAAGGGATACAGTAAACCTGAGGTGAAGCATCGGAATCAATAACTAGTGTCACAGGAATGGTTCAAAACATAGTCAGTAAGAAGAGTCAGTCTTCTTGTACATAAGTCGGCATTGTACCTTTTCTATTTAATTCCGATGCAATTTCTGTGTTTCATCGTCAATAACAAGGTCCAAGGGATACAGTAAACCCGGAGTGAAGCATCGGAATCTATAACTAGTGTCAATGGAATGGTTAAATCATAGACTGTAAGAAGAGTCAATCTTCTTGTACTTAAGTCGGCATTGTGCCTTTTCTATTTAATTCCGATGCAATTTCGGTGTCTAATCGTCAATAAGAAGGTCAGAGGGATACAGTAATCCTGAAGTGAAGCATCGGAATCTATAACTAGTGTCACAGGAATGGTTCAAAACATAGTCAGTAAGAAGAGTCAGTCTTCTTGTACTTAAGCCGGCATTGTGCCTTTTCTATTTAATTCCGATGCTATTTCTGTGTTTCATCGTCAATAAGAGGGGCCAAGGGATACAGTAAACCTGGAGTGTAGCATTGGAATCTATAACTAGTGACACAGGAATGGTTCAAAACATAGACAATAAGAAGAGTCAGTCTTCGTGTACTTAAGTCCGCATTTTGCCTTTTGTATTTAATTCCGATGCAATTTCTGTGTTTCATCGTCAAAAAGAAGGTCAGAGGGGTACAGTAAACCTGAAGTGAAGCATCGGAATCTATAACTAGTGTCAATGAAATATTTCAAAGCATAGACAGTAAGATGAGTCAGTCTTCTTGTACTTAAGTCGGCATTGTGCCTTTTGTATTTAATTCCGATGCAGTCTCTGTGTTTCATCGTCAATAAGAAGGTCAGAGAGGTACAGAAAACCTGAAGTGAAGCATCGGAATCTATAGCTAGTGTCACAGGAATGGTTCAAAGCATAGTCAGTAAGAAGAGTCAGTCATCTTGTTCATAAGTCGGCATTGTGCCTTTTGTATTTAATTCCGATGCAATTTCTGTGTTTCATCATCAATACGAAGGTCCAAGACATACAGTACACCTGGAGTGAAGCATCGGAATCTATAACTAGTGTCACAGGAATAGTTCAAAACATAGACAGTAAGAAGAGTCAGTCTCCTTGTACTTAATTCTGCGCTGTGCCTTTTGTATTTAATTCCGATGCAATTTCAGGGTTTCATCGTCAATAAGAGTGTCCAAGGGATACAGTAAACCTGAAGTGTAGCATCGGAATTTATAACTAGTGTCACAGGAATGGTTCAAAACATAGTCAGTAAGAAGACTCAGTCTTCTTGTACTTAAGTGGGCATTGTGCCTTTTCTATTTAATTCCGATGCAATTTCTGTGTTTCATCGTCAATAAGAAGGACCAAGGGATACAGTAAACCTGGAGTGAAGCATCGGAGTCTAAAACTAGTGTCACAGGACTGGTTCAAAAATAGACAGTTAGAAGAGTCAGTCTTCTTGAACTTAATTCGGCATTGTGCCTTTTGTATTTAATTCCGATGCAATTTCTGTGTTTCATCGTCAATAAGAAGGTCAGAGGGATACTGTAAACCTGAAGTGAAGCATCGGAATCCATAACTAGTGTCACAGGAATGGTTCAAAACATAGTCAGTAAGAAGAGTTAGTCTTCTTGTACTTAAGTCGGCATTGTGCCTTTTGTATTTAATTCCGATGCAATTTCTGTGTTTCATCGTCAATAAGAAGGTTCATGGTATATAGTAAACCTGGAGTGAAGCATCGGAATCTATAACTAGTGTCACAGAAATGGTTCAAAACATAGACAGTAAGAAGAGTCAGTCTTCTTGTACTCACGTCGACATTGTGCCCTTTCTATTTCAATCCGATGCAATTTCTGTAATTCATCGTCTATAAGAAGGTCCTAGGGATACAGTAAACCTGAAGTGAAGCTTCGGAATCTATAGCTAGTGTCACAGGAGTGGTTCAAAACATAGACAGTAAGAAGAGTCAGTCTTCTTGCACTTAATTCTGCTTTGTGCCTTTTGTATTTAATTCCGATGCAATTTCTGTGTTTCATCGTCAATAAGAAGGTCCAAGGGATACAGTAAACCTGAAGTGAAGCATCGGAATTTATAACTAGTGTCACAGGAATGGTTCAAAACATAGACAGTAAGAAGAGTCAGTCTGCTTGTACTTAAGTCGGCATTGTGCCCTTTGTACTGAATTCCGATGCAATTTCTGTGTTTCAACGTCAATAAGAAGGTCAGAGGGATACAGTAAACCTGAAGTGAAGCATCGGAATCTATAACTAGAGTCACAGGAATGGTTCAAAACATAGGCAGTAAGAAGAGTCAGTCTTCTTGTACTTAAGTCGGCATTGTGCCTTTTGTATTTAATTCCGAAGCAATTTCTGTGTTTCATCGTCAATAAGAAGGTCCAAAGGATACAGTAAACCTGGAGTGAAGCATCGGAGTCTAGAACTAGTGTCACAGGAAAGGTTCAAACATAGATATTAAGAAGAGTCAGTCTTCTTGTACTTAATTCGGCATTGTGCCTTTTGTATTTAATTCCGATGCAATTTCTGTGTTTCATCGTCAATAAGAAGGTCAGAGGTATACAGTAAACGTAAAGTGAAGCATCGGAATCAATAATTAGTGTCACAGGAATGATTCAAATCATAGTCAGTAAGAAGAGTCAGTCTTCTTGTACTTAAGTCGTCATTATGCCTTTTGAATTTAATTCCGATGCAATATCTGTGTTTCATCGTCAATAAGAAGGTCCAAGGGATTCAGTAATCCTGAAGTTAAGCATCGGAATCTATGACTAGTGTCTCAGGTATGGTTCAAAGTATAGTCAGTAAGAAGAGTCAGTCTTCTTGTACTTAAGTCGGTATTGTGCCTTTTGTTTTTAATTCCGATGCCATTTATGTATTTCATCGTCAATAAGAAGGTCCAAGGGATACAGTAAACCTAAAGTGAAGCATCGGAATCTAATACTAGTGTCACAGGAATGGTTCAAAACATAGACAGTGGGAAGAGTCAGTCTTCTTGTACTTAAGTCGGCATTGTGCCTTTTGTATTTACATCCGATGCAATTTCTGTGTTTCATCGTCAATAAGAAGGTCCAAGGGATACAGTAAACCTGAAGGGAAGCATCGGAATCTAAAACTAGTGTCACAGGATTAGTTCGAAGCATAGTCAGTAAGAAGAGTCAGTCTTCCTGTACTTCAGTCATCATTGTGCATTTTCTATTTAATTCTGATGCAATTTCTGTGTTTCATCGTCAATAAGAAGATCCAAGGGATACAGTAAACAAGGAGTGAAGCATCGGAATCTATAACTAGTGACACAGGAATGGTTCCAAACCTAGACAGTAAGAAGAGTCATACTTCTTTTACTTAAGTCGGCATTGTGCCTTTTGTATTTAATTCCGATGCAATTTCTGTGTTTCATCGTCAATAAGAAAGTCCAAGGGATACAGTAAACCTCGAGTGAAGCATCGGAGTCTATAACTAGTGTCACAGGAATGGTTCAAAACTTAGGCAGTAAGAAGAGTCAGTATTCTTATACTTAATTCGGCATTGTGCCTTTTGTATTTAAGTCCGATGCAAATTCTGTGTTTCATCGTCAATAAGAAGGTCAGAGGGATCCAGTAAACCTGAAGTGAAGCATCGGAATCTATAACTAGTGTCACAGGAATGGTTCAAAACATAGTCAGTCGAAGTGTAAGTCTTCTTGTACTTAAGTCGGCATTGTGCAATTTGTATTTCATTCGGATGCATACTCTCTGTTTCATCGTCAATAAGAAGGTCCAAAGGATACATTAAACCCGGAGTGAAGCATCGGAATCTATAACTAGTGTCACAGGGACGGTTCAAAGCGTAGACTGTAAAATGAGTCAGTATCCTTGTACTTAAGTGGGCATTGTGCTTTTTAGTATTTAATTCCGATGCAATTTCTGTGTTTCATCGTCACTAAGAAGGTCAGAGGGATACAGTAAACCTGAAGTGAAGCATCGGAATCTATAACTAGAGTCACAGGAATGGTTCAAATCATAGGCAGTAAGAAGAGTCAGTTTTCTTGTACTTAAGTCGGCATTGTGCCTTTTGTATTTAATTCCGATGCAATTTCTGTGTTTCATCGTCAATAAGAAGGTCCAAAAAATATAGTAAACCTGGAGTGAAGCATCGGAGTCTAGAACTAGTGTCACAGGAAAGGTTCAAACATAGATAGTAAGAAGAGTCAGTCTTCTTGTACTTAATTCGGCATTGTGCCTTTTGTATTTAATTCCGATGCAATTTCTGTGTTTCATCGTCAATAAGAAGGTCAGAGGGATACAGTAAACGTAAAGTGAAGCATCGGAATCAATAACTAGCGTCACAGGAATGATTCAAATCATAGTCAGTAAGAAGAGTCAGTCTTCTTGTACTTAAGTCGTCATTGTGCCTGTTGTATTTAATTCCGATGCAATTTCTGTGTTTCATCGTCAATAAGAAGGTCCAAGGGATTCAGTAATCCTGAAGTTAAGCATCGGAATCTATGACCAGTGTCTCAGGTATGGTTCAAAATATAGTCAGTATGAAGAGTCAGTCTTCTTGTACTTAAGTCGGTACTGTGCCTTTTGTATTTAATTCCGATGCAATTTATGTATTTCATCGTCAATAAGAAGGTCCAAGGGATACAGTAAACCTAAAGTGAAGCATCGGAATCTAATACTAGTGTCACAGGAATGGTTCAAACATAGACAGTGGGAAGAGTCAGTCTTCTTGTACTTAAGTCGGCATTGTGCCTTTTGTATTTACATCCGATGCAATTTCTGTGTTTCATAGTCAATAAGAAGGTCCAAGGGATACAGTAAACCTGAAGTGAAGCATCGGAATCTATAACTAGAGTCACAGGAATGGTTCAAACATAGGCAGTAAGAAGAGTCAGTCTTCTTGTACTTAAGCCGGCATTGTGCCTTTTGTATTTAATTCCGATGCAATTTCTGTGTTTCATCGTCAATAAGAAGGTCCAAAGGATACAGTAAACCTGGAGTGAAGCATCGGAGTCTAGAACTAGTGTCACAGGATTAGATCAAAGCATAGTCAGTAAGAAGAGTCAGTCTTCCTGTACTTCAGTCATCATTGTGCATTTTCTATTTAATTCTGATGCAATTTCTGTGTTTCATCGTCAATAAGAAGGTCCAAGGGATACAGTAAACCAGGAGTGAAGCATCGGAATCTATAACTAGTGTCACAGGAATGGTTCCAAACCTAGACAGTAAGAAGAGTCATACTTCTTTTACTTAAGTCGGCTTTGTGCCTTTTGTATTTAATTCCGATGCAATTTCTGTGTTTCATCGTCAATAAGAAAGTCCAAGGGATACAGTAAACCTCGAGTGAAGCATCGGAGTCTATAACTAGTGTCACAGGAATGGTTCAAAACATAGGCAGTAAGAGGAGTCAGTATTCTTATACTTAATTCGGCATTGTGCCTTTTGTATTTAAGTCCGATGCAAATTCTGTGTTTCATCGTCAATAAGAAGGTCAGAGGGATCCAGTAAACCTGAAGTGAAGCATCGGAATCTATAACTAGTGTCACAGGAATGGTTCAAAACATAGTCAGTAGAAGTGTAAGTCTTC
Source organism: Schistocerca piceifrons (assembly GCF_021461385.2). Classification (NCBI taxonomy): domain Eukaryota; kingdom Metazoa; phylum Arthropoda; class Insecta; order Orthoptera; family Acrididae; genus Schistocerca; species Schistocerca piceifrons. The sequence continues at coordinate 309,445 of NW_025727602.1, read as the reverse complement.
TTGTACTTAAGTCGGCATTGTGCAATTTGTATTTCATTCGGATGCATACTCTCTGTTTCATCGTCAATAAGAAGGTCCAAAGGATACATTAAACCCGGAGTGAAGCATCGGAATCTATAACTAGTGTCACAGGGACGGTTCAAAGCGTAGACTGTAAAATGAGTCAGTATCCTTGTACTTAAGTGGGCATTGTGCTTTTTTGTATTTAATTCCGATGCAATTTCTGTGTTTCATCGTCACTAAGAAGGTCAGAGGGATACAGTAAACCTGAAGTGAAGCATCGGAATCTATAACTAGAGTCACAGGAATGGTTCAAATCATAGGCAGTAAGATGAGTCAGTTTTCTTGTACTTAAGTCGGCATTGTGCCTTTTGTATTTAATTCCAATGCAATTTCTGTGTTTCATCGTCAATAAGAAGGTCCAAAAAATACAGTAAACCTGGAGTGAAGCATCGGAGTCTAGAACTAGTGTCACAGGAAAGGTTCAAACATAGATAGTAAGAAGAGTCAGTCTTCTTGTACTTAATTCGGCATTGTGCCTTTTGTATTTAATTCCGATGCAATTTCTGTGTTTCATCGTCAATAAGAAGGTCAGAGGGATACAGTAAACGTAAAGTGAAGCATCGGAATCAATAACTAGCGTCACAGGAATGATTCAAATCATAGTCAGTAAGAAGAGTCAGTCTTCTTGTACTTAAGTCGTCATTGTGCCTGTTGTATTTAATTCCGATGCAATTTCTGTGTTTCATCGTCAATAAGAAGGTCCAAGGGATTCAGTAATCCTGAAGTTAAGCATCGGAATCAATGACCAGTGTCTCAGGTATGGTTCAAAATATAGTCAGTATGAAGAGTCAGTCTTCTTGTACTTAAGTCGGTACTGTGCCTTTTGTATTTAATTCCGATGCAATTTATGTATTTCATCGTCAATAAGAAGGTCCAAGGGATACAGTAAACCTAAAGTGAAGCATCGGAATCTAATACTAGTGTCACAGGAATGGTTCAAAACATAGACAGTGGGAAGAGTCAGTCTTCTTGTACTTAAGTCGGCATTGTGCCTTTTGTATTTACATCCGATGCAATTTCTGTGTTTCATAGTCAATAAGAAGGTCCAAGGGATACAGTAAACCTGAAGTGAAGCATCGGAATCTATAACTAGAGTCACAGGAATGGTTCAAACATAGGCAGTAAGAAGAGTCAGTCTTCTTGTACTTAAGCCGGCATTGTGCCTTTTGTATTTAATTCCGATGCAATTTCTGTGTTTCATCGTCAATAAGAAGGTCCAAAGGATACAGTAAACCTGGAGTGAAGCATCGGAGTCTAGAACTAGTGTCACAGGATTAGATCAAAGCATAGTCAGTAAGAAGAGTCAGTCTTCCTGTACTTCAGTCATCATTGTGCATTTTCTATTTAATTCTGATGCAATTTCTGTGTTTCATCGTCAATAAGAAGGTCCAAGGGATACAGTAAACCAGGAGTGAAGCATCGGAATCTATAACTAGTGTCACAGGAATGGTTCAAACATAGTCAGTAAGAAGTGTCAGTCTTCTTGTACTTAAGTCGGCATTGTGCAATTTGTATTTCATTCGGATGCATACTCTCTGTTTCATCGTCAATAAGAAGGTCCAAAGGATACATTAGACCCGGAGTGAAGCATCGGAATCTATAACTAGTGTCACAGGGACGGTTCAAAGCGTAGACTGTAAGATGAGTCAGTATTCTTGTACTTAAGTCGGCATTGTGCTTTTTTGTATTTAATTCCGATGCAATTTCTGTGATTCATCGTCACTAAGAAGGTCAGAGGGTTACAGTAATCCTGAAGTTAAGCATCGGACTCTATAACTAGTGTCACATGAATGGTTCAAAGCATAGTCAGTAAGAAGAGTCAGTCTTCTTGTAGTTAAGTCGGCATTGTGCATTTTGTATTTAATTCCGATGCAATTTCTGTGTTTCATTGTGAATAAGAAGATCCAAGGGATACAGTAAACCTGAAATTAACCATAGGAATCTATTACTAGGGTCATTGGAATGGTTCAAAACATAGTCAGTAAGAAGAGTCAGTCTTCTTGTAGTTAAGTCGGCATTGTGCCTTTTGTATTTAATTCCGATGCAAAATCTGTGTTTCATCGTCAATACGAGGGTCCAAGGGATACAGTAGACCTGAATTGAAGCATCGGAATCTATAACTAGTGTCACAGGAATTGTTCAAAACATAGACAGTAAGAAGAGTCAGTCTTCTTGTACTTAAGTCGGCATTGTGCCCTTTGTAACTAATTCCGATGCAATTTCTGTGTTTCATCGTCAATAAGAAGGTCAGAGGGATACAGTAAACCTGAAGTGAAGCATCGGAATCTATAACTAGAGTCACAAGAATGGTTCAAAACATGGACAGTGAGAAGAGTCAGTGTTCTTGTAATTAAGTCGATATTGTGCCTTTTGTATTTAATTCCGATGCAATTTCTGTGTTTCATCGTCAATAAGAAGGTCCAAGGGATACAGTAAACCTGGAGTGAAGCATCGGAGTCTATTACTAGTGTCACAGGAAAGGTTCAAACATAGACAGTAAGAAGAGTCAGTCATCTTGTACTTAATTCGGCATAGTGCCTTTTGTATTTAATTCCGATGCAATTTCTGTGTTTCATCGTCAATAAGAGGGTCAAAAGGATACAGTAAACCTGGAGTGAAGCATCGGAGTCTAGAACTAGTGTCACCGGAAAGGTTCAAACATAGATAGTAAGAAGAGTCAGTCTTCTTGTACTGAATTCGGCATTGTGCCTTTTGTATTTGATTCCGATGCAATTTCTGTGTTTCATCGTCAATTAGAAGGTCAGAGGGATACAGTAAACGTAAAGTGAAGCATCGGAATCAATGACTAGTGTCACAGGAATGATTCAAATCATAGTCAGTAAGAAGAGTCAGTCTTCTTGTACTTAAGTCGTCATTGTGCCTTTTGTATTTAATTCCGATGCAATTTCTGTATTTCATCGTCAATAAGAAGGTCCAAGGGATTCAGTAATCCTGAAGTTAAGCATCGGAATCTATGACTAGTGTCTCAGGTATGGTTCTAAATATAGTCAGTAAGAAGAGTCAGTCTTCTTGTACTTAAGTCGGTATTGTGCCTTTTGTATTTAATTCCGATGCAATTTATGTATTTCATCGTCAATAAGAAGGTCCAAGGGATACAGTAAACCTAAAGTGAAGCATCGGAAACTAATACTAGTGTCACAGGAATGGTTCAAAACATAGACAGTGGGAAGAGTCAGTCTTCTTGTACTTAAGTCGGTATTGTGCCTTTTGTATTTACATCCGATGCAATTTCTGTGTTTCATCGTCAATAAGAAGGTAAAAGGGATACAGTAAACCTGAAGTGAAGCATCGGAATCCATAACTAGTGTCACAGGATTAGTTCAAAACATAGTCAGTAAGAAGAGTCAGTCTTCCTGTACTTCAGTCAACATTGTGCATTTTCAATTTAATTCTGATGCAATTTCTGTGTTTCACCGTCAATAAGAAGGTCCAAGGGATACAGTAAACCTGGAGTGAAGCATCGGAGTCTATGACTAGTGTCACAGGAAAGGTTCAAACATAGACAGTAAGAAGAGTCAGTCATCTTTTACTTAATTCGGCATAGTGCCTTTTGTATTTAATTCCGATGCAATTTCTGTGTTTCATCGTCAAAAAGAAGGTCAGAGAGATACAGTAAACCTGAGGTGAAGCATCGGAATCAATAACTAGTGTCACAGGAATGGTTCAAACATAGTCAGTAAGAAGAGTCAGTCTTCTTGTACTTATGTCGTCATTGTGTCTTTTGTTTTTAATTCCGATGCAATTTCTGTGTTTCATCGTCAGTAAGAAGGTCCAAGGGATACAGTAATCCTGAAGTTAAGCATCGGAATCTATGACTAGTGTCACAGGTATGGTTCAAAGCACTGTCAGTAAGAAGAGTCGGTCTTCTTGTACTTAATTCGGCATTGTGCCTTTTGTATTTAATTCAGATGCAATTTCTATGTTTCATCGTCAATTAGAAGGTCAGTGGGATACAGTAAACCTGGAGTGAAGCATCGGAATGTATAACTAGTGTCACAGAGACGGTTCAAAACATACACAGTAAGATGAGTCAGTATTCCTGTACTTAAGCCGGCATTGTGCGTTTTCTATTTAATTCCGAGACAATTTCTATGTTTCATCGTCAATAAGAAGGTCCAAGGGATACAGTGAACCTGAAGCATCGGAAGCTATAACTAGTGTCACAGGAATGGTTCATATCATAGTCAGTAAAAAGAGTCAGTCTTCTTGTACTTAAGTCGGTATTGTGCCTTTTGTATTTAATTCCGATGCAATTTCTGTGTTTCATCGTCAATAGGAAGGTCCAAGGGATACAGTAAACCTGAAGTGAAGCATCGGAATCTATGACTAGTGTCACAGGAATGGTTCTAAACATAGACAGTAGGAACAGTCAGTCTTCTTGTACTTAAGTCGGAATTGTGCCCATTGTATTCAATTCCGATGCAATTTCTGTGCTTCATCGTCAATAAGAAGGTCATAGGGATACAGTAAACCTGGAGTGAAGCTTCTGAATCTATAACTAGTGTCACAGGGATGGTTCAAAACATAGACAGTAAGAAGAGTCAGTCTTCTTGTACTTAATTCGGCATTGTGCCTTTTGTATTTAATTGCGATGCAATTTCTGTGTTTAATAGTCAATAAGAACGTCAGAGGGATACAGTAAACCTGATGTGAAGCATCGGAATCTATAACTAGTGTCACAGGAATGGTTCAAAACATAGTCAGTAAGAAGAGTCAGTCTTCTTGTACTTAAGACGGTATTGTGCCTTTTGTATTTAATTCCGATGCAATTTCTGTGTTTCATCGTCAATAAGAAGGTCCAAGGGTTACAGTAACCTGGAGTGAAGCATCGGAATCTATAACTAGTGTCACAGGGACGGTTCAAATCATAGACAGTAAGATGAGTCAGTAAACTTGTACTTTAGTCGGCATTCTGCTTTTTGTATTTAATTCCGATTCAATTTCTGTGTTTCATCGTCACTAAGAAGGTCGGTGGGATGCAGTAATCCTGAAGTTAAGCATCGGAATCTATAACTAGTGTCACAGGAATGGTTCAAACATAGTCAGTAAGAAGAGTCAGTCTTCCTGTACTTCAGTCATCATTGTGCATTTTCTATTTAATTCTGATGCAATTTCTGTGTTTCATCGTCAATAAGAAGGTCCAAGGGTTACAGTAAACCTGGAGTGAAGCATCGGAATCTATAACTAGTGTCACAGGAATGGTTCCAAACCTAGACAGTAAGAAGAGTCATACTTCTTTTACTTAAGTCGGCATTGTGCCTTTTGTATTTAATTCCGATGCAATTTCTGTGTTTCATCGTCAATACGAAAGTCCAAGGGATACAGTAAACCTCGAGTGAAGCATCGGAGTCTATAACTAGTGTCACAGGAATGGTTCAAAACTTAGGCAGAAAGAAGAGTCAGTATTCTTATACTTAATTCGGCATTGTGCCTTTTGTATCTAATTCCGATGCAATTTCTGTGTTTCATCGTCAATAAGAAGGTCAGAGGGATCCAGTAAACCTGAAGTGAAGCATCGGAATCAATAACTAGTGTCACCGGAATGGTTCAAACATAGTCAGTAAGAAGTGTCAGTCTTCTTGTACTTAAGTCGGCATTGTGCAATTTGTATTTCATTCGGATGCATACTCTCTGTTTCATCGTCAATAAGAAGGTCCAAAGGATACATTAAACCCGGAGTGAAGCATCGGAATCTATAACTAGTGTCACAGGGACGGTTCAAAGCGTAGACTGTAAGATGAGTCAGAATTCTTGTACTTAAGTCGGCATTGTGCTTTTTTGTATTTAATTCCCATGCAATTTCTGTGTTTCATCGTCACTAAGAAGGTCAGAGGGTTACAGTAATCCTGAAGTTAAGCATCGGACTCTATAACTAGTGTCACATGAATGGTTCAAAGCATAGTCAGTAAGAAGAGTCAGTCTTCTTGTAGTTAAGTCGGCATTGTGCCTTTTGTATTTAATTCCGATGCAAAATCTGTGTTTCATCGTCAATACGAGGGTCCAAGGGATACAGTAGACCTGAATTGAAGCATCGGAATCTATAACTAGTGTCACAGGAATGGTTCAAAACATAGACAGTAAGAAGAGTCAGTCATCTTGTACTTAATTCGGCATAGTGCCTTTTGTATTTAATTCCGAAGCAATTTCTGTGTTTCATCGTCAAAAAGAAGGTCAGAGAGATACAGTAAACCTGAAGTGAAGCATCGGAATCAATAACTAGTATCACAGGAATGGTTCAAAACATAGTCAGTAAGAAGAGTCAGTCTTCTTGTACTTAAGTCGTCATTGTGTCTTTTGTTTTTAATTCCGATGCAATTTCTGTGTTTCATCGTCAATAAGAAGGTCCAAGGGATACAGTAATCCTGAAGTTAAGCATCGGAATCTATGACTAGTGTCACAGGTATGGTTCAAAGCACTGTCGGTAAGAAGAGTCAGCCTTCTTGTACTTAATTCGGCATTGTGCCTTTTGAATTTAATTCAGATGCAATTTCTGTGTTTCATCGTCAATAAGAAGGTCAGAGGGATACAGTAAACCTGGAGTGAAGCATCGGAATGTATAACTAGTGTCACAGAGACGGTTCAAAACATAGACAGTAAGATGAGTCAGTATTCCTGTACTTAAGTCGACATTGTGCGTTTTCTATTTAATTCCGAGACAATTTCTGTGTTTCATCGTCAATAAGAAGGTCCAAGGGATACAGTGAACCTGAAGCATCGGAAGCTATAACTAGTGTCACAGGAATGGTTCATATCATAGTCAGTAAGAAGAGTCAGCCTTCTTGTACTTAAGTCGGTATTGTGCATTTTGTATTTAATTCCGATGCAATTTCTGTGTTTCATCGTCAATAGGAAGGTCCAAGGGATACAGTAAACCTGAAGTGAAGCATCGGAATCTATGACTAGTGTCACAGGAATGGTTCTAAACATAGACAGTAGGAACAGTCAGTCTTCTTGTACTTAAGTCGGAATTGTGCCCATTGTATTCAATTCCGATGCAATTTCTGTGCTTCATCGTCAATAAGAAGGTCATAGGGATACAGTAAACCTGGAGTGAAGCTTCTGAATCTATAACTAGTGTCACAGGGATGGTTCAAAACATAGACAGTAAGAAGAGTCAGTCTTCTTGTACTTAATTCGGCATTGTGCCTTTTGTATTTAATTCAGATGCAATTTCTGTGTTTCATAGTCAATAAGAACGTCAGAGGGATACAGTAAACCTGATGTGAAGCATCGGAATCTATAACTAGTGTCACAGGAATGGTTCAAAACATAGTCAGTAAGAAGAGTCAGTCTTCTTGTACTTAAGCCGGTATTGTGCCTTTTGTATTTAATTCCGATGCAATTTCTGTGTTTCATCGTCAATAAGAAGGTCCAAGGGTTACAGTTACCTGGAGTGAAGCATCGGAACCTATAACTAGTGTCACAGGGACGGTTCAAATCATAGACAGTAAGATGAGTCAGTATTCTTGTACTTTAGTCGGCATTCTGCTTTTTGTATTTAATTCCGATTCAATTTCTGTGTTTCATCGTCACTAAGAAGGTCGGTGGGATGCAGTAATCCTGAAGTTAAGCATCGGAATCTGTAACTAGTGTCACAGGAATGGTTCAAACATAGTCAGTAAGAAGAGTCAGTCTTCTTGTAGTTAAGTCGGCATTGTGCTTTTTCGATTTAATTCCGATGCAATTTCTGTGTTTCATCGTCAATAAGAAGGTCAGAGGGATACAGTAAACCTGAAGTGAAGCATCGGAATCTATAACTAGTGTCACAGGAATGGTTCTAATCATAGACAGTAGGAACAGTCAGTCTTCTTGTACTTAAGTCGGAATTGTGCCCATTGTATTCAATTCCGATGCAATTTCTGTGCTTCATCGTCAATAAGAAGGTCATAGGGATACAGTAAACCTGGAGTGAAGCTTCTGAATCTATAACTAGTGTCACAGGGATGGTTCAAAACATAGACAGTAAGAAGAGTCAGTCTTCTTGTACTTAATTCGGCATTGTGCCTTTTGTATTTAATTCAGATGCAATTTCTGTGTTTCATAGTCAATAAGAACGTCAGAGGGATACAGTAAACCTGATGTGAAGCTTCGGAATCTATAACTAGTGTCACAGGAATGGTTCAAAACATAGAGAGTTGGAAGATTCAGGCTTCTTGTACTTAAGTCGTCATTGTGCCTTTTGTATTTCATTCCGATGCAATTTCTGTGTTACATCGTCCATAAGAAGGTCCGAGGGAAACAGTAATCCTCAAGTAAAGCATCTGAATAAAAAATTAGTGTCACAGGAATGGTTGAAAACATAGACAGTAGGAAGAGTCAGTCTTCTTGTACTTAAGTCGGTATTGTGCGTTTTCTATTTAATTCCGATGCAATTTCTGTGTTTCATCGTCAATAAGACGGTCAGAGGGATACAGTAAACCTGAAGTGAAGCATCGGAATCTATGCCTAGTGTCACAGGAATGGTTCAAAACATAGTCAGTAAGAAGAGTCAGTCTTCTTGTACTTAAGTCGGCATAGTGCCTATTGTATTTAATTCCGATGAAATTTCTGTGTTTCATCGTCATTAAGAAGATCAGAGGGTTACAGTAATCCTGAAGTGAAGCGTCGGAATCTAAGACTGGTGTCACAGGAATGGTTCAAAACATAGTCAGTGAGACGAGTCAGTCTTCTTGTACTTAAGTCGGCATTGTGCCTTTCGTATTTAATTCCGATACAATTTCTGTGTTTCATCGTCAATAAGAAGGTACAAGGGATAGTGTAAACCTGAAGTGAATCATCCAAATCTATAACTAGTATCACAGGAATGGTTCAAAGCATAGTCAGTAAGAAGAGTCAGTCTTCTTGTAGTTAAGTCGGTATTGTGACTTTTGTATTTAATTCCGATGCAATTTCTGTGTTTCATCGTCAATACGAAGGCCCAAGGGATACAGTAAACCTGAAGTGAAGCATCGGAATCTATAACTAGTGTCACAGGAATGGTTCAAAACATAGTCAGTAAGAAGTGTCAGTCTTCTTGTACTTAGGTCGGCATTGTGCAATTTGTATTTAATTCGGATGCATTCTCTCTGTTTCATCGTCAATAAGAAGGTCCAAGGGATACATTAATCCTGGAGTGAAGCATCGGAATCTATAACTAGTGTCACAGGGACGGGTCAAAGCGTAGATTGTAAGATGAGTCAGTATTCTTGGACTTAAGTCGGCATTGTGCTTCTTGTATTTAATTCCGATGCAATTTCTGTGTTTCATCGTCACTAAGAAGGTCAGAGGTTTACAGTAATCCTGAAGTTAAGCATCGGTTTCTATAACTAGTGTCACATGAATGGTTCAAATCATAGTCAGTAAGAAGAGTCAGTCTTCTTGC